>NC_136824.1:1390006-1402506 GCF_951394365.1 Tetrao urogallus | reverse complement strand
ATGGTTATCAGAAGCCTTTGAATAGACTCAGAGTACCTGGTGGAAATGCTATTTTGGAGTACGTGAGACACAGCAAGTCACTTTGGTAGTTTAAAGAGTCTTTCTGCTCTTTTCCAGGGACTTAAATTTACTTTGCATAAATTCTGCAGAAGGAGCAAGGGATTTGGGAAGTGTTGTAAGCCATGCCTGACATGTTTTTTGTTGAGTTATGTGAGCAGGCTTTTAATGGCATTGGTTCTGGGCTGATTGCTCTAATGCCAGGATTAGTGAGAAGCATTGTGTGAATAGGTTGCACGTCTGCCAGACCTTTATTTTTTAACATGTGGTAACATACGCTGAAATCTGATCCAGCTACAAATAAGACACGCTCATTTAAGCTACAGTCCCCATCATTGCAGCCTCTTCTGCTATGGTAAGGCTCCTGCTGCTGGCCCAGAGATGAGGATAGGCTCACACTGATGCTGTTTGTCCTGCAGTATAGCCAGCAATAAAAGCGGTCTGCTGGTGTTTGAGGTCTGAGAATTCCTTAATGTTCCAGCATTCAGCTTAGCTGAGTTGTTTTTGGCTTTTTTTTTTTTTAAATATATTTTTGAAAAGCGTATTGAACAAGATAGAAAAGGAACTTGATTTTCGTCCATCAGTTTTGATTAAAACTCCAGAATTAAGTGGACATCAAATCAATTGAATCAGAAGCTTGAGGAGTGAAGACTTCAAAGAGCGAGCCCTGTTTTTGCAAATAGGAGGCAGCACTGAAAAATCTGCATATTTTGGCGAGTCAGGCAGACTTTTAAAAGAAAAATTAATTAGTTGTACTCATGAATCCTTACTGTGACAACTTCGTGAGTGAATAGTGAGGAGCTTTCCATGAGTTTCTTGAACGTTTCTGTTAAGTGCCCCCACAGAGCTACTCGGTCTCACAAGACTGCAGTTTAATCTAGCTCAAGGACTTCCAAACTTTGCAAATCAAAGACCTCTTTTTTTTTTCTTCTGTTTAAATCCATCCTCTAGAAACATTTAGCAGATCAGTTAATGCAAGCGTGGTGTTAATGCTGAGCTACGAAGCATGTCAATGTTAATAAATTTTCAATGGAAGAAATAACTTGGACTGAATACATGTATCCTATGTAGTCATTTCTATTTTTTTTCCTCCTCTTTGTTAAATATATCCCTCTATTTATTGCTGCAGCCTTAAAAATTCACAGCATGTTCAGCTTGATCAAATAGCGCAATGAAGTCCATTGCCTCCTGAGTGCAGAATTTTGTAACACATCAGTGCTGCATTTGGCTGTTGTTATAAATGAAGCTGAAACCTTGAAAGGCTCAGGAAGAAGCAAACCTTTGTATTTTTTCTTTGGGAATTTTTGTCTTAGATTCTCGTGTGTTGATTCAAATGCATGGACAGCTGTACTTAACCCTGAAAATGTCTTGGGTTTTTGAAGATTTCTGTGCAGCTGTGAGAAGACACGTGTGTGCTTGTGTGCACAGCCCCAAGAATGTGCCCTGGTTTGGGGGTATCCTCTTATTGAGGCAAAATCTGTGACCTTACTAGTGTTTGAGATTCAGGGACTTACATAGGAGCAAGGTAAAACCACAGGTAGGAATTGCTGAATAATTACCTTTAGACCAACCTGAGCAAGAACCTTCCCAAGAGGGCAAGCTCATTTAATGGTTCCTAAAACTCAATCTTGTGGATGTCAATGGTCATGCTTGATTATTTGCAGCAGTGTTTTATGAAAAAGCAATAAAAATGCATTGGGAGTGTACAGAGGAAAAAGGGAACAATAAATGGTTTTAGTTTTTCAATTGGGTCCCTTCGGTGTGAGCAGGTAGAGGCTGCGTTTCATGCTGCTGTGCCTTAGCTATTTGAAATGTGCATATGTGTGTGTATCTACCCAAAACACTGCTGTGCTCTGCTGGCTTATGATCGACAAGAGACCAGCAAGGAGAAGAAAAAATTCTTATGTTTGTTTTAGAGAGAAAGCAATTACAGTTACGGTTAAAGGATTAACCTGTTTTCCAGCTACCTGTACACGATCTGCACGGCCCTTTGGAGAGCCTCACTGACAAGTGCAGGGCTTGGCGAGGGGTGGGGAACGTCGTGTTGGACACTCTAGATTATTCCTAATGTTAATTACACTCTTCAGCTTCTTTCCTTGGCCTCTAAAAAGCATCCCACAGCGGCAAATGCTGCCAAAGAGCTCCAGGTGCCTACTGGCTTCCCACCGCAAGCGCCCGCGTGGGTCCCGTGTGCATGTAGGTTATGTGGACGCCGTGTTGTCTTTGGTTGGGAGCAGGTAGTGCTGCCTGGGAGAACAGCGGGCTGTCCCACGGGGTGAGGTGTGGGAGGCAGGCGGAGGGGTTTGCTGGATAAAACACTGGCCTCTCGACCTTGGTTCCAGTCCAGCCCGAGATCTGGAAATAAATGAGTTCACTGCTGACACTTCAATCCCAGCAGACGGAACTTCACACCGAAATGCCCCCGCGTGTCATTTGTCACATTTGGCACCTGCTACTGAGGAAAGAGCAAGAAGCGACCTGGCGCGGAGATGTAATCATCTTTCACCTTCCTGCCAGGGGTGGGAGCGTAATGGGGACGATCCAGAAATTCTTTCAAGTCGGGGCCTCTGAGCCACCTCCAGACATCATTGCTTTTGCACACTCGTTACTTGCAAGGGCTCACCTGCCATTAGGCTTCTGCGGGGCTTTTGAAGTAGATTGGCTAAAAGTCAGCAATGGGATTTTGTTTAGGAGTGCTTTGAAGGGAAGTTGACCTTGAAGGAGTGAATCTGAACATGTGTGATATTGTGACTTGCTGCTCTCGTTGGAACGGCTCCGTAACTGCAGTGCATTTATTACACCTAATTGCAACTGGCAGCATTTCAGGTGCGGCTAAAACTTAAGTTTGTCTGAAAAAAGTCACTTTTTGGCCAGAAAGTAAACAGCAGCTCTAGGTGTATTGTTCAAAAGCTTTGGTAAAAACTAGAGCGCACAGATACTCTTCAGTGCCAGGGATTGGAGTAGGCTGAAGTGATGAGCCAAAAATGCTTCGTAAAGCGCACACATTATTTATTAAATACTGCCATTTCAGCATCAGCGGGCGAGTTGCAGAATAGGAGTATCTGCCCAGAGGAGATGATAATTTCAGAGGCAGGGTGTGCTGGGAAGCCCAGAGGACAGAGTAACTGAAGTTTGGTTTGCTCGGCTCTGCTAACTTCCCTCTTGTGGCCATCGAGCCATAGGACCATGGCATTTCCTTCTGCACAAGCCTGCACGCTGCCGAGAGAGTGCTGCAAAATAGCAGCTCTGGAGCTGTGGGAAACAGAAATTTTAACCCTTCAGAGAGAGGTGCTGAGCAGATGAGAAGGTAAAACCTACGTGTGCTGAGCGCACCAACCTCTGCCCAGAAAGTGCAGCTCAGCTCTGCTTGGGGACCTGTGATGGCAAGGAGCCCTAACGCATAACTGAGGGCTTTGCCGTCGTCCTTTGGAAGGTTTCAAGTAGAACTCTGTGTTTGTGGTGTTCCTGTCATGGCGAAATGGGGGGCTTTTTCTTCCTTCGGAAAGGACGATGTGATGAATCTCCAGCTTTCAGTTGTTTTGAGAAAGTGCCACTCAAGAAGCGTTCTGTTTGGGAGAGCTGTGTACAACACAGCCTGGTTTTAGTGTACTTGGTCAGTCAGAGATGAATTCCAAGTTCCATTGACGTGTTTCCAAGGCCAGTCAGCTGTGTCTGTTGAATTTGCTTCTTGGGTTTGTCCAGACAAACTTCCAGGGAGGACAGAGAGGAGGAGAAGGAGCCTCATTTATGTTTCTTCCCATCATTTGTGAGTTTGTTGGACAGTACTTATTCTCTAAGCCTCAGCAGAATCTCTGCTGCTGCTGCTCTGCTAAATGGCAGCAAAAGAGATCAAGAGACGTTTCAGATAAGAGATCTGAGAAGTAGGTGGGGATGCAGGAGGTAATGCCATCAGTGCCTTCGGATGCCCTCTCTTTAAAGGGACTGTGCTGTGCTTCTTTCCATGCCTTTGCCTATATAACACAGCTTCCCCCTGCCATGGAAGTCAGTAAGGTCTATACCAGAGCACTGGCATTCTGAGAATTAAATATTAGGAGCCGTGTTTGAAGTTCAAAGCCCTCCCTCCTCCTGCTAGCTCTGATTTTCTGCTGCTGTGTTGTTTTCTTTATGCCTGAGCACCTTGCTGACAAGTGCTAATAATAAAATGCCAAGAGAGGGTCCAGTTGGAGTTACCACACATTAAACATTCTGAACTTGTCCTTTTGCTCATAGATTGTGCATAATTAATAATTAAACGGTTTCAGTTGTAATGGGTTGACCTCCTTGAACTGTTCATTATTCACAAGGCAAAGGCATCACTCAAACTTTTCCTGTTGCCCTCCGTATGTGCACAGCACGGCTGGTTCTTATCACAAAGCAATTGCAGAGGCTTCTCCTGCAGCGGGTCCCATTGCAGAGATGCTTTTGGGACAGCAGCTGGCCTTGGGATCAAGCTGCTGGGGGAGGCAGGGTGAACGTTGTTCAGTGTGCAGGTGGGTAAAATAAGGCAGAGCATCGGAGTACAGCCGGAGCATTCCTCGTTGTTCCATCCAGTGTGACTGTATTGTGTCACACCGACGTGGCAGAGGCTGTAGTTTTGTTTTTATTTCCTCTTTTCCATCCCTTTCAGAGTCAGTCAGTCACAGGCTGGGGAACTTCAGGGTACATATAGGCTGTGCTGCTTCTGTGCGGTTTGGGATGTTTTTGCTCTGCACTTGGTGCACTGTGATTGCTCACGTCCCACAGGCAGCAATAGGAGCACTTTCATTGAAATAACTCTAAGTACAAAATACTCTTAACTTTCTGCTACTCAAATGTTCTGCGGTGGAACCATGGCAGAAATAGAAGTGTCTCCATTGCTGGTTTCCGTGGCTGGCTGTCAACTGAAGGGGCCATTTCTGTTACTGAGGTCATTTAAAAATGAAACACTGGAGGCAGCTCTCCAGCATCTGCCTTTGGAAGCAGCTGAGGTCCATCCATGCTTTCCTGGTTCAGCTAAAAGCAGAGCTTCCTTCTCCCATCTTATCCATGCTGTAAAGTAAGGATTGGCTCTTATTTACCCGAGTGAAATTACCTATTTCTACTGATCTGTTTGCCTTCAGACATGCTTCCTAGTGAGCATTTTTTGAGATTGCTGTACTGTCCCCAAATAGTAGCAATTTGTCCTGCAAATGACTGACAAATATGCAGGACGTCCAACCTAAAATCCCTGGCAGACTGCATTAAAGCATCTCCTTTTCCTGCTGGGATCCAGTCAGTGTTTATCCCACCCCTCACAGTCTGCACTTGAAAGAAGAGTGGCTTCAGAGCTCTCTATCGGCCTCTCCTCGTGAAGCTTCCCTCTATTGCTGGTCCACCATCCCTTGGCAAAGGCAGAAATCTCCCACCCGCTGGCTGTGCAGTGCACTGTGCCTGCCCCGCTGCCCCAACACGTGCTGCTTTGCTCTCATTGCACCTACAGCGTGGGACAGTTGGCTGGGTGCACCCAGACCCCAACAGTGGGCTCCGGTACTTTGCCTTCCCATTTTCACAGCGCCCCTTTGCACGCACACAGCTCCTTTCCTGCTTTTGTGCTCTGACCCCATCCCACCTGGGAAGGAGGTGTTGGCCTTTGGCTGCGTGCTGGACAGGAGCAAACGATGGGAGAGCTCAACCTGCTGGGCTGCGGCCCTTGGTGCTCCAACACTTGGCTCTGTGCTTTCGGTATTAATAAGACTAATTTTCATGCGCAGCTCTTTGAAGTGGAGGAAGTTTAATTGCACTGTTTGTTTCCCTGCGTTCCTCCCGCTCTGCGGTGCAAACCAGCCCATATTGCTGTCATTTATAAGTTGGGAAACAATAACCTCTCCCTCGCCCGGCCTAAGTTCAAAGGGAATTTGGGCATGTTCTATCAAACGCTGCTCGTGGTTAATAGAACTCTGAAAATTGTCAAGCAATTTTGCCTTCTCCTTTTACTCTTCAGTTACTTTTGATTTAATTGTATTTTCCAGCAGTTTCCGATTGTTTGAATTGGAAACAAAGCCTTAATAAGAGTTCTAGTTAATTTTCTGTCTTGTAATTACCGATCTCATTTTTCTGATAATTGGCCACAGCAATTATATGTATATTTACTAATCACATAGGAGGCTCTGCAGTTGTGTCTGTCTGCCACCATTGATAATGGCACACACATTGCAGAGGTGCTTTTATCATCTTCTTTTTTCCACTACATCAAAGCTATTTCCTCGCATTCTCAATAATGAATACATGCATGCATTTGACACAGTTGTGTGCTAGAGAAATTGTTTGGCTCCCACCAAATGCTGCACGCTCTGAGTTTCTTGCCTGCAGCGCTGGAAGGTTGTATGTAATGATATATTGCTCATCCAAATGGCCAAAGCACTCCAAAGCACAGTGAGATTAAAATAAGTCATTCCTTTGTTAATTTAAATAGGTGCATGTATCATACTTTGCGGGGTACTTTGTGTAGGGATGTCAGGGAGGAAAAAAGCCGCCGAAAGGTATTTTTAATAGCAAATGAGAATAGATGAGAATGGAGTCATTTGCAGCTGCCTGTTTTATGTGGCTCTCTTGTTCCAACTGTAGGTCTAATGAGATGACACTGTTAAAGTACTCTGCAGTGTAATTTCATTACATCCTGAGCTGTTACACTATAAACACAGTGGAGCTCTCTGTCATTCTTGGAAAAACTCCTAAATTCGTAAAGCCTGTCTTTGTAAATGGGGATGTTGTTTGTTCCCCGTTTGGGTGGAGATTTTTTTCCTTCTGCTCTTCATTTTATTTTCTCTCTTTTTATTCTTTTCCTTTTCCCCCGAATGCCGGGTGCTGGTTTTCACCAGCCTGGTAAATTTTGCCCGTTTTCCCCCTAAAAATGATTTTATTTAGAAAACATTTTAAAATCTGGAACAGCCTTCCTGCTAGGACAGCCTCTAAAATGAATAAGTGTAAATAAACATGAGTGTAAATAAATAGCGAAAGCAGTGAAAGAAACAAAGGTCAACACAAGAATAATTTCACAGCTCTTTGTTAATTACAAGACCATTTGTGTGTTACTTAAATAATCATTAATTTCTCATTTACACTTTCCCTACCTTCCTTTTTACCCTGTGGCTATCATTGTCCTTTTTTCACCTCCCCTCAGTGTCTTTCCACATGTTTTTACCCATTGTGTAATACTCATTAGTCGAAATTCAGTGTTTTTATAACACGTTCTCAGAAGAATCTGTACCTTTCTCTCTCCAATTCTCTGCGTGAAAAGGGAGCTTTGTCGCTTCCTTCCCCCCCCCCCCTTTTTGTCATCGCTGTTGTATTGCTCTCCTTCTAAAAAATGCTCTTCTGACGCTGTTCTTGTTCCAATCCAACCCAGGAGTCGCCCGTCCTTCCAGCCGGGGAGTTCTCGGAGCCATTTGTACACTTCATCACTCAATGGTAAGCTCCGTTTGCAAACATGCCATGCCCTCGATGTAAATGATACATGCCATTAACTCCGCGGCTCGGCGAGACCTTATGGCTTTCCTTGCATCCGCTCCGAGAGGAGAGGGACTTGGGGGCCTTGGGCAGATGGGGCAGCAAAGCTAAGCAAACTGTTTAAATTATGTAAACGTTATTTACACAAAGGGTCGTAAAAGTACTTACGTGGGTTTTCCCCGTTTTAATAAACCCTGATGTGGGTGCAGAGCCGGCGGTGGGACCGAAGGATTCATTTGGGGGAGAGGGGCCGCGGAGTCCCAGATGTGTCATACCATAATTTAGGGCTTTTTGCAGTATTACTGATAAAATCACCGCGGTGTTTGGAGAGACAGGCAGCCCTGATTAATTCCTTGGCTTCCCAGTAAGTAATTTTTACTGAGAGTCGTACTTTAAAATGCACTGTTGGGTGTATTTTCTTTCCTTCAAACCGGATTGTTCGTTGAAAAGCTTGGAAATGAGAGGAGAATGGGCAAGGAGGAATTTGTGGAATAAAGAACGCACCTCTCTGATGTGTGGGGTGACAGCAGGGTCTGAATGACCCTCAAGTCATTTAGTAGTGACTAGTGGTAGGAGGGTAAGAATATTAAGGGTAAACTCTCCTAACAGAAACAAAGCAAAGGAAAATGTTATTTATTTTTTCTATGTGGCAGAATGAACAAGCTCAAATTCTGCACAGGCACGGTGTGTGGGATGGAGGAGCATCCCTCGCAGTGAGCGTGCCCTGATGCGGTGCTCACCTAGATGTGGACGTGGCGGGGTGCCACCCAGGGCTGCGCAGATGGGGGGACTCCTCTCCTTCTGGGGTTCTCTCCACTGAAGCAGGCAGGCAGTGCCCTCAACTCCACGCACTCATGCCCGTCGGGTTCGTGGCACATTCAGATTGCCTGCTGCCCCAGGGATTCGTGTATTTGTACGTAGTGCGGGGCCAAGATGGGACGCCACAAACATTGCAGAAACCAAAAGCAGTCTGATTATCGGTTAATTAAAGTTCCTAAATAATTAAAGGTTGGATAACGTAGGCTTCCTTTTTCCAATAGTTTCAGCTTACAGGCAGAGCTCGGTGCGGAGGGCTCTGCAGCACCGCCGCTGTGCGTGGGGCTGTGCATTTTTAATTCCTTCCGAGGGTAATGACGGACTGCTTGGAAAAAAAAACAGCCCTCGTTTAGGCAGGGGGAGGGATAACCCGTGTTCAAATTTCCACAGATGTCAAAGTGAAGCATAACTGATGGTGGCTAATAGCCTGGTTTTCCCCGGGGATGCGGCTACTTTGGGCTGTCAGATTAGAGCTGCTCCCAACCTGCATCGGCGCCCGCTGTTACCTGCATTGTTCCAGTTATTTGTGGGGAATGTTTGGTGATTTTCTTATCTGTCGGGAGAGTAAATCATATCTGAGCTCCTCCTAATTGCAACACAGTTCATCCAGGATTGCTGAGATAGTGTTCTATCGGCTGTACTGCAGGCAGCTCTTTTCAGAAGGGGGCATTACTGTTTAAAAATGCACTATGCGAGAAAGAAATTACACTGTGGACTATTTAAGCAATCAATTTCTAATAAGTATTAGAGATGTCAAGTGAGCAGCACACAGGACTTGATGCCAGTTCCGCCATAAACACTGCTGCTTGGATGTAATCCAATTAGTCAGTAGGCAGCTCCTGATGGTCACCTCTGTGCCATGTTATTGTGTTCCTTCATGCAGCTAAGCACAGTTTTCAATAGCTAATTGCACCTGTTGCACAGAAAACTAGGACTATTTGGATGAGAAACATGATCTTATAAACAGCTTAATGCTGTGTAATGAACTATCACCCTGCAGTGTAATGGAAATGAATGGGAAAAAATTAAGGTAGAAACCCCGGGGTATTGTGTGTTCTCCTGAAGCTGCTCAGTGTTGGAGTTAAATTTCCCACCTGTTTGGATAATATGTTGTGCCGAGCTATGTAATAATCCCCAGCAAAACGAGAAGCATCTTCCTATGCCTTCTGAGCTGATTGGTTTGCAGTGATCTTCATACCCACACATGCTCATGGCTACAAGCAGGGCAGGCCATGAAATAGAAGGGAAGCTGTTGTCACTGCATCTCTTGCCCGGGTAAGTAGGCACTTGGAGAAGGATATCAGTAGGTATGACACATTTCAGAACTGGTGAAAGGAACCTGTACCTGTGTAGGGGACTTCAAAGACATGCAGAGAGAAGTTGAAAGTTGGGCAGCTGTCAGCAGAACACTCAGAATGGAGAAACGCTGGCCACAAGGGATGGCTGGAGGGGGAGGTTGGGCCACGTCTTGGCCACCATTGGGAGCCGTGTCTTCTGTCAGCCTGTGATCAAGTTAAGAAATAGATGGAGATTCTGGGCACGGCCTGTCTGTGTTAAAAGAGGATGTCTTCAATACTAAAGCAAATGGAATAAATAAACATCTGTTTATATGTGAATGTTTTCTTTTGTGATACGTAGTATGAAAAAGCAACCTAAGGAAAGACCAGCACCTGAAGATTTAATGGTAAGTGAAACTTCAGAGCCTCCGGTATTACTTTTCTCTCAATGTTTCTTATTAATATATACAGAAGTGGAGTTTTGGGGTTTTCTTGTTTGTTTACTGTTGTTTTTTTTTAATTATTATCATTAATTTTGTGGGGCTTGCGTTATTTTTTTGCATGTTTCAGCATGTACAAATATAAACTATTTTGGGCTTGTGAAGCAATTGCACAGTTACATAGAGCACACAAAAGGTGGAATTCTGATCCCAGTGCAGTTAATGGATATTTTGCTGTTCCCTTTGTTGTGGCCAAAGCTGCACTTGTGATTTGGGCAGTCGATACAGAACTTTCACAGGCAGCATCAATTTCCAGTCAGAACCATTTTGATGCTCGATACACCGTTCTTTCAGTTTGTATGTCCGGGGATTACAGCTTGATGCAGGTCATGCCTTGTCATCATTTGCCAGCCTTAACCTTTCAAAGTCTGAAGATTGAAAACTGGACATTTGGTCAAAGCAGCGTATTTTTCACGACGTGCAGGAGCTCCTGTTTTCACTTGTATTCATGTAAAATGGGATTAGATTGGCTACAGCAGGTTGAGTTAATAGGTAGCTTCGGTTTTCTCATAGAAGGGCTCTCAGCATTGGAATCTGAGCTCACAGACCTCTTCCTTTTCTTGTGCCTGTCATTGTTTCAGGAAGGTGAGGACAGGTTGCCTGCTCCCACGATGGCCTGCCATGGCTGTGCATTTGGTGCACAGTACTGTTATTGAGCTGCTAGAAAAATACAGAATATTTGCAGTAAATTCTGCTGGAGGTAGGAGTTGTAGCCTGCTCTGAATCGCATCAAATAGCTTTGATTTTTAAGGGTTTTGTTACTTTCTTCATGTGCTGCATTTCCTGTCACTTGGAGATTGGCGTAAAGTCATCATCATTTATTTTCTCTGCATTGACTATGTGGAAATAATTTCAGCAGACTTCAGTGAGATACGGAGCGTGTTTGCATCGTTTCCTTTCTTGTTTACATTCTACAATTTACAAGGAAAGATAAAAACCCAGTGTTTCTACTGCAGCCATTCTCTAGTTAAAGGCCAGTCTCCAGAGATGCCCTGGGGCAGGTAGTGCACGATTCAGGCTAGCCTCAATTTAGACCCTGGTTAATAAAGTGTTTAACTCTGGGTCTCATTTTAAGGAATTAACTTCAATAGGTTTACCTTTGGAGTTCGGCACCCACTGTAACACCTCAGCAGGATGAGACCCTCAAGTTCCTCAGAGCCCCTCTGAGATGGTGATGTGCATCTCACATGGAAGGCTTCCGCTGCCTTATTTTGTCTTTTTTTTATTAACTTTTGATGGTTGGGAAATTCTTGCAGTTAGTCACATCTGAGAAAACTTGGAACAGGTTCTAGAAATGTAGACACATTTACCTTGTGCACTATTATGCTATGGCTGGATAGCTTAGCTATTAAAACAACGGAATAGGGTTTCATAAAACCTATATCTCTTTGTAAATGTATGTTTCAGTGATGCAATAGGCCTGCCACTTATAAATAAAACATCTGCAGATCTCACATACCCCCATAAGTATATATGTATGTTTGTAAGCAATAACACCACTCCAGGGTGTAGAGTCATAAAAATGAGGCCAAAGGGTGAGTGCCTGCAGTACCAGGGAAGTGTGCAGATTTATCTTTACAACTACATGCCCTCGAGTGTGCTGGGCCCCTTTTAAGGAGGTGTTTTGTAAAATAATTTTAAAATTATAGCTGCTCAGAGAAAAAAAAAAAAAAAAAGAAAAAGAAAAAAAAAAAAGCCTTCCCACTTGTTAAACAAAATCTTTTGTTTAACACATTTTTTCCCTTATGATACTTCCTAGTCAATTATAAATGAACGTGCAGCAGCAAATGCTAAAGCTCAAAGCAGGCTGCTGCTGGAAGCAAGGAGTGACCCCGCCACTGCCTGCCGTGTGGCTGAGCCCCAGCAGCTGCTCTCAATTCCCTCCTGCAGTGGGATGGGTTCCCAGGACATGGCATGCTCCTGCAGCAGGTTTGCTGGGAGCTCAGTGGTTGCTCTCCAGACAAATTCTTTGCATTCCTGCACTTAGCCAGCCTTGTCAAGGAGCACTTTATCTGTAATATCCATATGTAAGAATACATATGTTTTTCACAGAATCGTAAGGGTTGGAAGGGACCTCCAGAGATCATCGAGTCCAAGTCTATTTCTATGTCTATCTACAGATATCTATAGCATCATAGAATCATTGAGGCTGGAAAAGACCTCTAAGATCATCTAACCTAACCCGTTGGCCCATCCCCACCAACAAAGCTACTGAACATGCATATTCACATGTTTGTATACATTTCTGTGCTTAGTTGGAAAACAAGGCCAAACCAAAAGCTGTTAAATACCCTCTGAATTCTTAAATTATTGACCAAAACAGCCTTTCTAGTTTCCCCTCCTCCGTTTCCTAAACTTCCCTTGTAATTCCGATGGATATATCTCT
>NC_136824.1:1220006-1385006 GCF_951394365.1 Tetrao urogallus | reverse complement strand
AAATAGGGGACATTTTTCTACTGAAGAGGGCCGCACTGAAAGATTGTTAATTGGATTTTCATTGTGATTGACAGCCCTCGATTATGACAGTAACTTTATTTGGCTGGACTGTTAGAGCCCTCTTGTTGGGATTTCTTCCATCAAAGCTCTTTTTCATCCGCTGAATTCCCGGCGGAGCTGCGGTGGCTGTGAAAGAGCCTTTTAGCACCTTTGTTGCAGCCATCCCTGGTGATGATTGGGCCCAGCTGGTAGCAGAGAGGAAAATGTCCCTCTCACAAAGAGGTTGTGTCTCCCGTCCCCACGGCTTCGATAATTTTAAGAGCCCCAGAAACCTGTTGAGGATTAGAAGTAGCTTTAGATGTGAAATGAGTGTTAAGTATTAGTAATCGGGAGATTAGGGCCCCGGGGACAATGGGAGATAAACAACTGCAATTAAGGCAAATCTGCCAGAGTAAACAAAATTTAGCAGAAACAGATGCCCTAACCATTTTGGGGGATTGATTGGAGGGCACCGAGGAATCGATTTTTGTCTTGTTTACACTTCCAAACCCCTGTGATAAACCGGGAGGCTAAATATTTCATAGCGCCTGATTTTAGTTAATTTTTTTCCAGCTCCTCACAGTGGGTCTGCGCTCGTCTAACAGTGACCAGGCCTGAGTTTATTCTGCGTTCACAGGGAGCAGCTAATTGTCTATGAAGGGCCCCTGTGTTTAAATGGGCTTGACAGGAATTTAAATTTTGTTTCAATCAACCTCCGTGCTCGCAGCCTGCTCCAGTTTCTAATTTTTAAATTAAAGATGATTTTTGAAGCCGGGGCTGCCGCAGAGCAGGGATGCGCAGCTTTATGGAGGCTGCAGCAGCAGAGCGCAACGGGCACGGCCCCAAAATGCGCCCTGTCCCATCAGCATGGCTGCTCCTTCCTGCTCAGTGGGACGCACTGCCAGGGCGTGAGGAGGGGAAGAGTCCAGCAGGAAGACTGGAGCACAGTCATGGTGGTCTTGTGCCGGATTCGAAGGGATTTCTCTTCTTCCCAAGCCGAGTGGTGATGGTGTGCTTTGTGCTCTCCGTGTTGTCCGTAGGGCTCCGTGCATCTGTCTGCTCGTGGCTCTGTAGCTGTGACACAGCACAGCTCGATGCTATCTGTGTGCTTCAGCATTCAGCACTTGTTCTGTTTAATCTGTCAGCAAACGTTGGGATGTTTCTTTGCACGATGTTTGGTGTTCAGCTGTGTGATGGGATGCAACACTGCGGGGTACTTCTGAAACCAACCTCATGGCATTTGCTACCCCAACGTAGAAAACATTGAGAACGCTGTTTGAATTCTGTCCATCTCAGTAATTTTCTGTGTTGGCAGAAACCATTTCCTCAAAGCTCGTAGGAAGCATCTGGTTTTTTCCTTCCTTTTCTCCCTTTCTGGGAAATTTTTGTTGGAAGGAAATACTCCATCCTCAGTTTTCGGTGCTTGACTCTCTCTGGTCGGTGGTGTGCCTGCAGGGAGCCATGAGCTGGAGCACGCTGCTCAGGAGGCATCTGCGTCAACGTGTGAGTTTGATTCAGGTGTGCATTCTTGGTCTGAATCTCCATGTCTTTCAGAGCTGCCAACCACACTTTCATTCCCATCACGCACAGCTCTCAAAGCTAATGAATCGAATTGATTTCAAATGAAACCCAAGCAGAGCACCTCGTGCTCTGGCTGCAGGCGGGTGCTGCGTCCGCAGAGCAGACCAGAGCTGGTCAAAAGCAAAACCTCCTCCATCCCCAAAACCCTGCACCAACCATTTCACTCTGCAGATCTGCTTCTGCTGTTGACAGCTTGCTAATGTTGACATAGTCTATCAGCCTTGGGCCACTCTCTCTATTCCTCTTCCACAGCTCTTCTTAACCTCAGCAACACTTGCAGAAGCGCTCTCCAATTATATTTTGGTTGCCTTTTTTTTTTTTTTAGGAGTCATCATGAAAAATACCTTTGCTGGGAGTGAGCTCGTTTTGTTAGCTGAGCACCACGAGGCGTGCCAAGCACCGTTATCGGCTCCACAGCAAATAGCAAAAAAGCAGAACTGCTGTGGGAAGAATGATCTGCAGATGGGCGAATAGATTCCGCTGTGCCACAGCCAAAACCGGAGCTCTGTGTGAATTTTAGGCCGGTAATGCACCGCAGTGAGAGTGTAGCACAAATCAGACCCACCCTGCACGCAGCGTGGAGGAGCTGAGTTGCATGCAGTCAGGTCTGTGCTACAGATGTCAAATGAGTTGCACCGGTTGTTGCTGACCTGAGCTGCAAAACAAATGCTCTCTTGACTCTGAGTCTGGACATGGGGGTCAGGTTTATGGGGACTGCCTGGAGGGCTACGGCCGATGCCCAGAGCCTCAGAGGAAGGTGGAAAAAAGAGCTTTAATCGTCATGGAGGATGTGCGTTATGGTCTGACAATGGAAGTTCAGATGTGCTGCCGTGTGGGCAGCTCCTCTGTAGGTACAGGTTTTCAGGTTTAAGTGAAGCTGGTCTTCCTGTGGTGCCTGATACGTTTCCTATCACTATCTTAAGTATCATTGGAGGGATGAAACCATTACAGCGCTAATCTAGACGGCCGTGGTTCTGCCATTGACCTAGGCTAATCTGCCTTTGCAATTTCAAGAAGTATGTTTGACTCTTCTGAAAGTAACCTTAAATTGTAGTCTTGTAAGAATTCCAGAGCTGTATCCTTCACTCCTTCTCCTAATGAGGTTATGACCAAATGCTCATTATAATTGCTTTAGACTCCTTTTAATTTTCAAGCTTATTAATCATAAGAAGAGTTATTTAAAATTGCATAAATTAATCTTAGATTAAAAGCCCATCAAAGCCTCGAAACAATTAAGAATAAGTAGGATTTCCCTGGGGCAGCAAGTTTTATTTTAATAGTGTAGTCAGGTGGATATCAGAACATTGAAGTATGGTAGTGATTAATGTATGCAAAATTTAAATGAGAGTTTTTAAATGGCAAATCTAAATCACATATTGACCTAACTGTAGGCTTTAACTGCACTGTCTGTCATATATTTAAACTGTTTAGTAATCAGCATTTTAATTACAGTGTATGTTCGGGAGGCCATGCAACAAACAGAACTCAGCACTCTGACACTTTTAGCAGGCTGAGGCTGTGCTGCAGCTGCTCAGCATAAGGGATGAGGAAAAAGCTTCGAGGAGATCACAGTACCTCATTCTGCTTACAGGCGTTTCTTGTCCCTGCTTCACCTGCGCCCATAAAATACCATGGACTGATGCAGCTGCTGACCTTCTTTGCTGCCCCTGTTGCTCTCACAGGCAGAAGCTGCAGGTGGTGTCCCTGCAGGGTGGGAGATGTGGAGCAAACTTCATCTTCTGGGTGCTTCTGTTTGGTGACCCTTGAGTCTCTCTGTCACTCTGAGCTCTGCAGACCTGAGGACCTGTGTCTTTGGCTCCCACTGTGGGGGATTTCAGTCTTATGGCTTATGGAGGTGCTGGCATTTTCATCGAATGCAGTGAGACACCATCCTTGCCCTGAGTAGTGGATGGAATGAGGGGAGAGAGATGGGCTGGTAGATGCTTAGTACAGCATCAAACATAGCCATGCAAGTACATAAGTAGAACTAAACTTGCTGTCGTTTGGCACCTGCAGTCCCATCACTGCAGGAGTAGCACAGGAGAGGCAAGGAGCTGTCATTTGTGGGGAACTGTGTCTACTAAAGAAAGGGTTGACCTTGCTGGAGCTTTGGGAAACTGGGACTTGCTTTCTGGACTCCCAGCCACTGCTTTCCCAAGCACCCGTCCTGTTCCCTAAGGGGTCACCCATCGTGGCCAGAACACGTGCTAACATTGCAGAAGTACAGCAAGGGGTGTAACGGATGGGATGGATCACAGATAGTGTCTTACAGGGTCTTTCCACCCGTGCAATCATCCTGTGTCTCCACAGGTCAGAGAGAGTGTTTGAAGCCCTCTGATTTTTTACCCTGCTCGAACCTTAGAGGTGGGCAATGGAGGGAAGGTGGCCACACAGAGCAGCCCAGGGAGGGCTCTGACACCACTGTGCCTGAGAATTAACAATATTCTGGGAGTCGATGGCAGAGTATTGGCCTGAGGATTCCTCGCTGCTATTCCTGGCTGTGGGAGCAGAAATCGGCCTCGTGGAGAGCTAGCACAGATAATTAGAGCAGCGTCTAGTTTGGCTTGTCCTTGGGGGCAGAAGCTCTAGATGTGAAATCCTGCTCTGCTGGAGGAGGTGGCAGAGCAATGACATCCTGCGTGTGCTGAGGACAGCAGAGGTGGGAACACAGGTCAGTGTGGGGTGCTTTGTGTTACTCGAGTGCTTTGTCTCTCCATGTGTCCTGGGAAGGAGCTCCAGGGCTGAGGTTTGTGATGGTTGTTTTGGAGGTCTGACTTGTGTTCCCATTAAACATGTGAATGAGCAGAATTTCCTCTCGAGCACGTGCCCTCAGTTAATTACAAACAGCATACAAACAGTGGTAGCAATGGGAGAACAAACTGGGCTGATAACTGTGGTGCGCTCTTTGCAGCCAAGGTCTTGTTTTCCAAACCTGCAGGGCACGCACTCCTTCAGACAGCCAGGGATGAGTTGTTCCTTGGATTTAGTGTTGCACTGGGGCAGTCTGACCATCCCAGCTGCCTTGGGAGCAGAAGCAGTGCCTTGTTTGGGTCATGTTTAACAGCGCTTTGTAAGGGATGGGGAGATGGCAGGAGGAGCAGAGATGTCCAGATTCCATTTTATTCTTAAAAGATGCCCCAGTTCTCATGCTTTTGCAGAAAAAATCTCTGTGTTGAGGCATCTGATGCACCGCAGAGACACCCAGTGCTGCAAGGCAGTGCCATGCTGTTCCTAATATTGCCTAATAAACTGCTGCATTGTCTTCTCCCTCCCCCTTACAAAATGGCATCGGAGTCGCATGTTAAGCAGAGAGTGAGCTTCCCTTAAAGCAGCCTGTAGCCATCAGTAATATTTATTTTCTCTATTTGTTTTAAGCCTGTGAAGACTGTGGTTTCCTCCATACTGTCCTGATGGAGCCCTGACCAGCAAGCGTGCAGTGCCCCTAGCCCTAATGTGCCATTAATGATAGGTTAATGTACAGTATAATGTTTTTTGGACTATGGGTTCATTACACTTCTGAGTGCAAGGTCCTTCTGCAGAGCGCCCAAGGTCCCATTGCATTATATCATGCAATAAAAATACCCTTTTCATATCACACGCTAATAAACTGTATTTGAAATGCTGTCTAAGGGCACTGCCATCGTCTTGATAGTCCGTGTCTGCAACAGTTGGGGTCTTTTTATTATGGTTTTTGTGTGTGTGTGTGATGCCCAATTCAGTTTTTTAAAGGAGATGAGTAATTTGTCGGTGCTTCTTTGTAATAAATGGGGCACAGTCCTTCTACTTCATAGTCCTTGGGGGGAGGAGGGGGCCTTTAAAAGAGAGCGCTGGGAGGATTGTGCTGTGTGCTTTGTGCTTGTGAAGAGCTCCGGGATGGCTGGAGAGCCATGGTGCTGTGCCCATCCCTGTGCCACCCCTGTGCCATCCAAGCACGTCGTGTAGCACAGGAGCCCCTCTGTGGGAGTGCAAAGTGTGGCTGAAACCACGGAACTTTTCCCCTTGAATAATGGCCGTTTAATTGACTGGGCTAAATGATTGATGGTGCGTGGGCAATGGGTTGGAATTACCAGGGCTGTGTGCTCAGGGGGGCACTGCCCTCTTAATTTCATGTCAGATATTTAAATCCTTTCTCTCCCCCTCTGCGCAGCGCTTCCCTTGGAAAGAGTTAACCTGTCTGGTGGGACACCGCAGTGCAGGGAACGTACCCTTTATCAAAGGAACGAGATGAGACAAGTTCATTTAAAAAGCCTGGTTTGTCATTGTTTATCTAATTTTCAGCGTTGACACACAAAATTAAGTGGGCTGACACTCACTGCAGCCCCGTCCTGCCTGACCTTTCCTGCTCCTCTGCTTCCCCTCCTGCAGCAGTGGCTGCATGCCATGCCAGACCCCAGCCGGGGGTGGGGATGGCATTCTGGGGGCTTTTCAGTGTGTTTTCTGCTGCCTGGGCCTCCTGGCTGTGCTGGTTGCCACGTGGGTTCAGTGCTGAGGGCTTATAGAATCACAGAATGAGTTGGGAGAGAGACCTCAAAGATCATCTTGTTCCAACCACCCTGCTGCAAATGGGCATTTGTGCAAAGTATGGGGAGAAGACTGAACACAAGCACAGTATGCCAATAAAAACGTGCCAATAATTTCAGGTTGGATATTAGGAAAAATGCGTTCTCAGAAAGAGCAGTGCTGCACAGCACAGCTGCCCGGGGGGTGGTGGGTCCCTAAACCAGGGGGTGCTCCAGAACCATCCGTGGAGATGTGGCACTTGGGGACGTGGTCAGTGGGCTTGGGTTGGGTTTGTCTTCTCAGAGGTCTTTTCCAACCTTAGTGATTCTGTGATTCAATGAAACTTTGCCACAAGTGGGCCTAGGGCTGGTCTGGCTCATGCCTTGTCCACAGTTGTGTGCTGCTCTTTGTTGCAGGTGTGATGCAGCAGCAAGGTGCTGCTGAGCGAGGCCAGGTATCAGGAGCAGCGCTGACTTGAGGCTGTGCATGGACCTGGTGCACCCTCCTAGTTGTCAGTGCCTGACCTGAGCACACTGGGGGCTGCCCACCAGTACAGGTCCTACTAGCACTGTAGTCTGAGGAAATTCTTCTCTGGAACAGTGGAAAACAAGAGAAACCAAACAGTGGTTTCAAGTTAAACTTCTTTCTAGGAAGAAAAGTGTGTAAAACGTGGGGTTTTCCATGGAGTAACCCCACAAAACAAAGCAGAGGGTGTGAGCAACATGGCTCACTGACATCTTAAACACCTCGTAGCCTGCGTTCTTCCCCTGCGTGTTGCAAGTAGCTGAACTGCATGGATATTCCAGGCGTGAGATGCCTTCCTCTGCAGGGAGCCTCTCCATCGTAAAGGAGATTCATGGGAGAAGCGGACTGTCTTTAATAGCTTTGTTTTAATTGCCCCAATGCATCTGCTCTTCCTTGTCTGTGGGCTCCGTTGTTTCTCCCTAGTTCTCACTGGTGTCCTTGGCTGCTTTTTTGTTTAAGAGGCCAGACGGGTACCTCTAGGCTGTGTTGCTTAGAATAAGCCTTTACTTTAATGTGCACTTTTGCACCCACCATACCACGGTGCTGTGCACAGCACACTCACACCGATTCTTTCAGCACTCAGTCAGGCAGCAGAAGCCATGTATTCCCTTTTTTCCGTGTGCTGGGGGAGCTCCTGCAGCTTTGTGGAGGTCACACTGGAAAGTACATGGAATATCTGCAGGATCCTGTCCCTGGGGTGCAGGCTGTGCTCCTTCCGAACGGTTTCCATGGGTAGAATCAAGGAATATTTCAAGCAACAGCAATATTTCACACTGCGTTTGTTTACTAAACCCATAGGGCGTGTGCAGGAAGGGATGAAGAATAAGTTGTGGCCTTTCTGTAGCATCGTTCCTGATGTTAGACATTCAAGACCAAAGCTAAAGATTTCTGATAGCCAGGTGTTGGGAAGGAAGAGACGTCGTCCATATGCTCAGTGCCGCGAGCATCTGTGTACTCAAATGCATCATTTTAAGCTCATCCATCTTCTGCTGTAGCATCGAGCTGGCTGCTGCCATCGTCAGACTCTCAGATGGGCTGTGGTACCCCTGGGAGTGCTCCTCGGTGGCCATTTCCCAAGCAGAGCTCACGTGTGTCCACGTGGGTGCAAAATTCAGAGCTCTGACAAATGTGAAGTTGTTCTCTGCAGCCCAGAACGGCTGAAAGGAAGCGATCTGCTTCCCCAGAGATAAATATAAAAAAGAAAAAAAGATTGAAGGCTGGGGGGAGAAAATATCCATTTCTGCAGCAGTTACAAAGAGCAAATTTAGAAAGATCGATCACAGTGGCAGAGAGCGATGCTCGGTTCCAGAGGCCTGAGATAAAGGTCGGGGCTGGTGGCTTGAGCTTGGTGGGAAGCATTGACAATCTGAGCAGGGAGAGCGAGTTCCTGGAGCTGACTTTGCTTTGGGAAGCTCTTGCGACTCCATGTTTGTTCTGTGCATCATGGTGGGAATGAGTTCCTGAAGGTGAAGGAAGCAACTGGCTCCCAGCAGTGACTGAGTTCACCTTTATGTGTTGGTTAGCAAAGTCTTGCCTCTTGCTGTGTTATTTCTCCATCCGCACGTGGAGGAGCCCCATTTGTACCACTGGGATGGTACAGAAGAGGTTGTGATGTGAGAATAAAGACCAAGTGACCGCCAGCCCTGCTTGTCGAGGGATTGCACAGAGCAATCCTGTGTCCTTCTGCAAGGCAGTGAGCCCTGCAGCACCTCTGCTAACCCAGGCAGCTCTGGACCTGGACCCCATAGGACTGAGATGGATTTGTGCTGGGCTCTGCTGTGCGTGCGTGGAGGTCACCCTGCCTTGTGCATCGCCCCTTCTGTGCATTGCCCAGTCCTCACACTGCCTTTGCCCAAAGCCCTTGGAAGAGCATCATGGATGCAGCCATCCCAGAGGGTCAAAGCATCTCACACTTGCTCCCTCCATCGTGTAGATCGTGACGTGTTTTATCCCTGCAGCTCCTCTGTTCCCTGGCCCTGGCCTGCAGAGTGTTTTATTGCTTTGAGCTGGCGCTGCGAGGATTTATGGCGCTGTGTTCAGCCTGGTGCTGCCTCGTGGCTCCGCTCGGTGCCATCCTGCCCTGCTGACCCCCCAGTGCGCCCAACGCCGCTGTGCCAGCACTGCATCACTGTCCCCGAGGGTCCCCACACCAACACTGGTTACTTTCAGGCGCCGTTTGCAAGAGCTGTGAAGTTTAGTGTTGCAAAAACCGAGCTGCTTTTGAGTGATTTGGAGGAGAGGTTTTCATCATCTGTGATGGTTTCTCCTGGCGATTGCTTTCTTTCAGCCATTTATGTAATTGCGGTACTTGGTTTCCTGTGGATTTTTATACTTCATTTGAGATTCATCCGAAGATGGCATGTTCCCATCTCTAGGAATGGGGCCAGATTGAGCTGCCTAAGCTGGCTGCTGAAACTGCACGCTGTATTCCTGTTCTGATTTTCTGAGGTGTCTCAGCCAGTAACAGCCCTACGATTCCATGGGGCAGCGCGTTGTACAGCCATCCCTCTTTCCATCATACATGAGTGCCCACAGTGGCTTCTCACAAAGGCCTGTTGGGGTTGTGCATAGGTGAGATTTCAGTTTCGTTGTCAAGTGATGGCTCCAAAGGCCACAGACAGCTCACGTCCTGCTGCAGCTGCAACGTAACACTTGGAGGGACGTGGCACTTTCTGTGTGACTCACACAACCCTAAGAGTGAGGGTGCACACAGGGCAAGGTGTGGGGTTTGTACTGACTGAAGTCAAGGGTGCAAATATATGTGTAGAAGGTTACTGCTACGAGTGTGTGTTCATGGTGGCGTGATTCAGGCTATGCCCCTAGATAGGGGAAGCATTTTGGAGTGTGACCCAGTTGGACAATTTCCTTTAGGATTGGGCTGGATTACTGCTGGGTTGCGTTGTGTTAGGTTGGGTTGGGTTGGATTAGATTGGATTGGGTTAGGTTGGATGATGTTAGATTGGGTTGGGTTATGTTGGGTTATGTTGGATTGGGTTGGGTTTGGTTGAGTTAGTTTGGATTCGGTTGGGTTGGTTGGGTCAGTTTGGGTTGGGTTGGGTTGGGTTATGCTGTGTTGTGTTGTGATGTTACTTGCACAAAGGGGCCATTAAAGGGAGAAAATTAAGAGATTGTGGACCTTTAAAACCTGCGGGTCAGTGACCTCAGTGAAGAGTTTGGAGTCCTCCAGCCTCCTCTTTTCTATATCAATGATGAACATGGACAATATGCATCCAGCTGAAAGCCCACTGATTGCAATCCCACTTTCATTGCAACCACAGAATTTTCCAGTGTATTTTTTCTAAAACATGGATGAGATCAACTCTCTCAGGCTCTCTCTCTCTCTGTGTCTGTTGGCTAACCCTTCCTGTCCCGTTTGCAGGGCCACCCGTTCATCGTGCAGTACAACGACGGCCATGCGGAGGTGGTTTCCATGTGGGTGTGCAGGACGTTGGAGGAGCGGCGCTCGGCGCAGGGCGCACCGTGAGCTGCTGGGTCGTGGGACAGAGCTTTGGGCTCCCCCCATCCGGGTCATATTGTGCTAAAAAGCAACACAATCTTTTGGGATGTTGGTTGTTGCCTTCCTCCCTCCCACGCAGACACGTTAAGGAATTCCCTTCACACGTTTCTCTCGTTTAATGTCCTCAAATTAATCTTCAGTTAAACTGTACACAGCCTTAAAGCGAGTATTTTATATCTCTATTTTTTTTTTGTTATTGAATGTATTGTATATTTCATGGCTCCAGAGTATTTTTGAACTTAGTTTTGCTATTGTATGGCTGACCAGCAGGCTGTTCCGAGGGCTGGAGGAGGAGCCGTTGGCTGTCTGGGGAGTGTGGACAACCACAAAACACCTGTCTGAAATGGGTTTGGTATTTTTAAGGACAAAAAAAAAAAAGAAGAAGAAGAAGAAGAGGAAGGGAGAGTGTGGAGTTGCTGGTCCTGGGAAGAGGCCATCACCCCGCTGCAATACGAGCATTGCAGGGGCATCGGCCGTGGTGTCCTTGGATGGCAGGTGCTGCACAGTGCTGCATCCCGTCGCGGGGGCAGAGCTGTGCTGAGGGACGGTGCTGTGTGCCCTCAGGCTGTGGTTTCACTGATAGTCACAGTTAGTGGCTCATCTCCCCGTGGCTGGGAGCACACAGCAGCCCCCGGCACGCGACAGCAGCGCCACTGCTGTGGGGCACGGTGTGAGCAGGGGGGGGAGCGCTGTGCCCAGGTGTCCCTGCCCCGATCCCCTGTGTGCTGTGGGCAGGGGTGGGCACAGCACTCACTGCCGTCGTGCAGAGCGCCCGGCTGTGCTCCCAGTGGAGCAGGAACACTTCCAGCATCTGCGCCGTGCGTTTGCTGTCCCTGCCATCCCTGTGCGTGCTGGGCAAACCGTCGATCCTTATGTTAAGGCACTGGAGGAGCAGAGGGCGGAAGGCGCTGTGGGAGCTGAGGGTTTGCTCAGCAAACTGCACACCTTGGGCAGGGGGGGGAGGATGGGGGTTTCCTTTGCTCGTTTTTGCCTCAGAAATAAACTTTTGCTATAAGAAAAGCTCAGGTAGTGCATTCTATACCAGCAGCTTTAAGAACAAAACAGTGAAAAATTCCTCCCCAGTCCCCGCAAATCGTAAATGTTCCTTTGGAGAAGACTTTGCTTCCTTCCTTGGAGGGATCATTCGTCTTCTTTTGAAGTATAGGGGTTGCAGGCATGAACTTATAGACTAAAAGTTTATCTTAATTGCTCTGATGTCACCGCCTCCCCGGCAGATAACAGCACAATGAATGAGTCAACAGGACCCCACACCTTCAGGTCCTTTTTCTAAAGTGAGACAAATTTCTTCCCTTGGAGCCATGGGGACCGCGGGCAGCTCGCCTGTTTGTTTATCTCCCGCGGTTCGCTTTGGCTTTCTCTGGCTAAAAAGTCTCTCCCTCGGGTTTAGGTAAGAAGCCGGTAGGAGCAAGGCTGTGCCTTGGGGGGAGCGATGGCACCGGCTGGGATCCGGTTGTGATCGCTGCTCCCCGAAGCCCACCGCAGGGATGGGGTGCATCCAGGCTCCGTGCACAGGGGCTGGGGCTGCTCCTCCCTGCTGCAGCTTTCTGAAGCCGGAATCGGGGCGTTCCTCGGCCGGAAAGCTTGAAGAAAACAGCGCCGTTACACCCTGCAGCCACGTCCCGCTCAGCCGCAGCACGGGGCGGTGCTGGTGAACAACACCTGAGCGAGGATGAACGCCCTGCGTGGATGTGGGCGCACACAGGATCATCGCAGGCTCTGCGATGAACCACCGTGCGCGTGTGAAATCTGTGCAGGATTTGGAATGCGTGCAGCTTTCCTCTGCCCGTCACCTTTGCTCATCCCACGAGCCCGGGGCAGCACGGAACACCTTCAGTTTCTCGCGTCCCGTGCCCATGTGCATCCCGCTGCCAGCTTTCCGAAGGCGAAGTGTCACTCTTTGTTTTCTGACTAACAGCCTGTGTGTGTGTGTGTGTGTGTGTGTGTGTGTGTTTGTGCAGGCAGACATCTGGCAAAATATAAAAGCAGAAAGTGGGAACTGCAGCAGGAGGCGGCTTGGAAGGCTGCGCGGTCCCAACGTGTCCCTTCTGCCGGACAGGGACAAACAGCGGCCGCCGACCGCGCAGCTCCACCGACACGTGGAGCAGCTCCGAGAGGCTCCGTGTGCTCCTCCGCCGTCCAGGAGGCGGCACTGACCCTGCGAGCAGCGCGGGGGCTCCGCGGTCCCGCCGGGAAGGTGGCACTGAGGGCTGCCAAGGGACGGGGCTGAGCACAGGGAGCTCCGTCTGCCTCTCTGATGCGGGGAGGTGGGACTGGGGCCGAAGCAAACCCCGGGAGCCGCCCCACATCTTTGGGAGCTGCAAAGCAAGGCGCTCAGGATCCGACTTTTCTGAAAGGCGCTCAGAAGCTTCTTACGCTGTGCAGGGCTGTTCGCAGGCGGCTTGCCACAGCCACCCACATCCCTACAGCTAACTTGTGCCTGCTCCTCCTTGTCCTTCCACCCTACACAGCTCCCCTCCCCCCGGGCAGGACCAACCTGAACCCCAAACACCACAGCGCCCGCAGAGCAGCAGTGCTGCACCCCGTGACCCGTGAGGGGTCCGGAGTCCCAGTTTTGGGGAGCCCCATCCTCCACCTTCAGTGGGGACCCTCAGCCTAGGGCACCAAGCAGCAGGATGGGCTGAGCCGAGCGCTGCTCGAGGTGCTGCAGTGCTGGGCTGCCCGGCGCGGGCTCTGGAAAAAGAAAATAATAATAATAATAAAAATCAAAATGATAATTGAAAAACAAAAGAAAAGGAAAAAGGAAAATAAATAAATAAAGCCACTCGATACGTTCAGATATTTTGGGCAGACGGAAATAGAAAGAAGGCAAAAATCAAAAGCTCGAAGGTGCGCGCCGATCTCCGCCGAAAGCCGCAGTGCGCGGAGCCGCGGTGACCCGGAGCGGCGCTCCCTTCGGGGGGGCGCACAGCCGGAACGCGCTGGGAACGGATGGATGGGCTCAGCTTTCCCCGCTCCGCAGCTCTGCGGCTCCGGCGAACCCCTCGTCCTGCCGGAAGGTCAAGGTTTGTCGGCCCGGGCGATGGATGGCGGGAGGAGAACAACTCGCGGGGGGAGCAGAGCTGCGGGTCGGGGTGCTGCAGGTTCGGCACGGCCCGGTTCGGTTCGGCTCGGCTCGGGGACGAAGCGCCTCTAATTGCTGCCCCGGGCGCACGGCGCTGCTTTAACCCCATCGATAAACTGCGGGCATCGATCGTCAGCGCTGCGTTCCTCCGCATCCCCTACAGCTCCTACACCGGGCCGGGCGGGATGGGGCTGAATTGGGCTGGGAGGTAACCGGGGGGGGGGGGGGGGGGGGGGGAGAGAAAGGTGAGGGGTAACGGGGAGAGCAGATGGAGGGGTGATGGGAGGATGAGAGGGGGGGAACGGAGTGGAGATGCACGGCGCTTGGGAGCACAGACGGGGCATTCGTGAGACACAGCCGGGGGGGCACACACAGGCGCCGGGAAAAGGGCCCCGGGCTCTGTTCACCGCTCTGCGTATCTCTGCGCACCCGCGGGCGCTCCGCACGTCGGGGCGGGGGCAGCGCTGCCGGCCCGCAGAGAGCCGCCGCCCGCTTCCTTTGTCAATGTCCAGTAATTAAAATGTCACCGTTTAATTTTCAGGCCTCTCGGAGCAATCTTTTCCTAATAAAGAGTGTGATCGAAGCGCTCCTTTTCCCCCCCCCCTCGCTCCCCGCAAAGGGCCGCGGAAGGGGCCGTAAACGCAGAGCCGCTGCGGATCGATGGAGAGAAGCCCGGATTGATCGGCCTCTAAAATTAAATTTATTGGGGTCATGGTTTTATATGGTGCTGATACAACTGTTAAATGGGGAACATTCATTTCCAATAGGAGGCGTTTATTAAACTTCCACTGAATTAGACCGCCGTGATTTATGTGGCAATCTCGGCACAGCCCTCCAGGAGGGAAAGGGAGAGGCAGTGAGGGCCCTTCCGCGGCCGTCTCCGGGCGGTTATTTATTTATCCCCACCCCCACCCCCCCGTGCCACGGCTCCATAAGTTTTAACCGAAATTATCCGCCGGGCTCAGCCGGGAGCGGCACCGCCCGCGGGTCCCGTCGGGGCGCCCCGCACCGCCCCGCACCGCGCAGCCCCGGGGGTGGAGGGGGGGGTCGGGGGAGCCCCGCAAACGTCCCCGCTCCCGCGTGCGGCGATCGTTGAGCGTTAATTAGAAATTCATTACAATTAAAAGCCGCGCGCACACGCCTTAATTACATCTGATTTTTAATTCCGAATCCGTGTTTACACAGTAAGCGAGACGTACCTCCTGATTATCCCCAATACTCTTTATACTGTACTAATTATGTAAATTAAACCTAATTAACTGACAAAAACTGCAGTCAATTCAACTGTTCGAAGATAACGGAGGCGGCGAGGAGCGGAGGAGCCGCGGCCGTTCCGCGCTGTCGGGGCGGTGCGGTGCGGTGCTGCGGGGCGCGGGAGCGGGGACGGCGGAGGGGGACGCGGTGGAGGCGAGGATTTGGGCCCCTCGGAGCCCCTCGACGTGAGAGCTGCCCGGTGCGGATGGGGCGTCGGGCTGCGGCCGGCGGTGGCACAGCGAAGAGGAGCGGCTCCGTGGGTACCGCGCGTGTTTAACCCCCACCCGTGAGCCCAACCCGCAATCACGAAAATAAGCGGTGAGAAGATGTGGCAGCGCCGGAGGGTCTCACTCACTCCCGGCTGGAGGAGGAGCGGGGATAAATAACTAAAAAAAAAAAAAAAAGAAAAGAGGAATAATTACCGGCTCGGGTTGCGGCCATTGCGGGAAGGCCGAGCCCGCAGCTTCCAACCTTTGGCTTCTCTCCCCGCCCCGCCCCGACGGGGCGTCCCGCACCCGAATTGCGGGGACCCGCAGCCGCCTTCGGGCAGTGCGGAGCGGCCTCACCGCGGGGACGCAGCGCCGGGATCGGCTCCGCGGCCGCGTTTCTCTCCGCACCGCATCCTCTCGGCAGAGGGATTATAAAATAATCATAAATAATAAACAATAATATAGAGAGATAAATATATATCTATAAAAGCGATAGCCGGGGGCGACGCGCGCCGTTATTAACTTCTGTTTGATCAGTGTAATTGCGCCGATCGCGGCCGGACATGATGATTAATTACAGTTTAATTAATGTGGCCGTGACCAACCCACCCAGGGCGGGGACGCGGAGCCGGGGGGGGGCCCTTCCACGCCGGCGGGACCGAAGGCCACCGGAGCGGTACCCCCATTCCTACGGCCTCCGGTCCGGCCGGCGTGGAGGAGACCCCCGGAGCGAACGAAAAACCGCGGCCGTCGCCCCCCCCTCCGCCTCCTCCCGGCGATTTCGTTACCGCCCTTCTGTCCCCCATCCGCGCATCCTCACCCCCCGGGCGGAGCTCTCATCCCGGCTACGGAGGAAAGGGGAAACGGCGGTGAGAAGGAAGTGGAAGATTCGTTGGGGCCCTAGCGGTGACCCCCCCGGGGAGGAGGGTTTTCGTTGCATCCCGCTCCCACCGGTACGTTACAACGAACCCCGGGGGGCGGCGCGGGCCGAAACGCGGAGAGACGCGCGGTAAATGCGCGGAGGGCAGAAGAGATGCGCGGAGAGCTGCGGATCCCCGCTCTTACCTCGGGCAGACCCGGGCGGGTCCCCGCTCGCTGGCGGCCCCCCGAGCCCCCCCGCCCCGCTCCGCTGTGCCTTAAAGCCGCGCCGTGATTGAGCGGAGCGCATCGGTGATTGACGGCCGCGGGGTCCCGGAGGCAGTTAATGTAAATATGCTGGTGCTAAGTGGGTGTGTCTTCCCGTTATTTTAGCTGTCACCGGATCAATGTGCGGCGGCTCCAAGTACGGATCCGGATCCTCCCTCGGCGGCGCGGTTGCCCACTCGCTCTTGTTGCATCGCGCCCGGGCGGACACGGAGGAAGCGGCCGCCCCGCAGCACCGCTGAACGCCCGCACCGCACCGCCCGTCCCCGCGGGGAGGAGGGGGCCGGGGGGGCCCGCACTGCGCCCGGCGGCGGATGAGCGGCCCCGGGGCGGCGGATGAGCGGCGGCCCTTAACCTCGAGGAGCGCGGGCCGCTCGCACGTCCATCCCGGCTCCGCGCCGCGGTAAGTGATGGCGGTGCGGGGCGGCGCGGGGCGGCGCGGGGGAGCGATTTGGGGAGCGGTTCCCCCGTTCTTTCGTGCGCCGAGCGCGGAAGCCGCTTACAGCCCTCCTCGCTAAGCCAATTTGCCTCGTTCGCTTCCCTGCTGCTACGTGCGGCGGGGGCTGTCCGCCCCGGCCCCTATAATCCCCCTCCCCGCCCCTAATCGCCTCCCGGGGACGCTCGGCTGCAGGGCCCCGGCTCCAAGTTTCGGCCCGGCCGGAGCCGCTCCGCGCTCCCTCCGGTGCGGTGCGTTGGGGTACGGCACAAAGAGACCGGTGTCACCCCCGTCCCCCTCCCCATCTCCATCCCCGTTCCCGTCCCCGTCCACATCCTGATCGCCACCCCCATCCCGTCTCCGGTTCGGACGCCCTTGGCCGCAGCTGCGGAGCGGCGGTGCGGTGCGGGGCTGCGCGGAGCCCTCCGGGGCCGCAGCCGGGAACGTCCCCGCTGCTGCGCCCGGTGCTGAGGAGCGAGGAGCGGGGGGAAGACCGGAGGGGCCCCCGGAGCGCTCCTCACCGACGCCTTTCGCCGCTATTTTGTTTTGCAGGGGCGTTTTCGAGGGGAATGGAGGCGATCGGCAGTCAGCTGGGAAACGGGAGAGATGCAAGCTCCTCCCCAAATTCAAAGCAAGAGCTGCAGCCGTACCAGGGCTCCAATACCCTGAAGCCCAACCAAGTGGGTGAGACCTCTCTGTACGGAGTGCCCATCGTGTCCCTGGTCATCGACGGGCAGGAGCGGCTGTGCCTGGCGCAGATCTCCAACACTCTGCTCAAGAATTACAGCTACAATGAGATCCACAACCGGCGCGTGGCCCTGGGCATCACCTGCGTGCAGTGCACGCCCGTGCAGCTGGAGATCCTGCGGCGGGCCGGGGCCATGCCCATCTCGTCGCGCCGCTGCGGCATGATCACCAAGCGGGAGGCCGAGCGGCTCTGCAAGTCCTTCCTGGGCGAGCACAAGCCGCCCAAGCTGCCCGAGAACTTCGCCTTCGACGTGGTGCACGAGTGCGCCTGGGGCTCGCGGGGCAGCTTCATCCCCGCCCGCTACAACAGCTCCCGCGCCAAGTGCATCAAGTGCAGCTACTGCAGCATGTACTTCTCCCCCAACAAGTTCATCTTCCACTCGCACCGCACCCCGGACTCCAAATACACGCAGCCCGACGCCGCCAACTTCAACTCGTGGCGCCGCCACCTCAAGCTCAGCGACAAGACGGCCACCGAGGAGCTGTCGCACGCCTGGGAGGATGTCAAGGCCATGTTCAACGGCGGCACCCGCAAGAGGACCTTCTCCCTGCAGGGCGCGGCCGGGGGCGGTCCCGGGGGGGGCTCTCCTGCCGCCAAGGCCCCGCTGCACCCCCCGCCGCCCGCCGGCCCCGAGCTGCCCCCGGCGCACAAGAGCCTCCGCTGCGGCGGGCAGGAGGCGCCGGGGGAGCGGGGAGCGCTGGGACTGCCGTCGGGGCACGGCGGGGCGGCGGGGGGGCACGGCGGGGCCGGCGCGGTGCGGAGCTACCCGGTGATCCCGGTGCCCAGCAAAGGCTTCGGGATGCTGCAGAAGCTGCCGCCGCCGCTCTTCCCGCATCCTTACGGCTTCCCGGCCGCCGCTTTCGGACTCTGCCCCAAGAAGCAGGAGGACGCGCTGGGCGGGGCGGGGGGCGGCGAGGCGGGGAAAGGCGGCGCGTTGCCGTCGGGGATGTTCTGGGGACCCCCGCACCCGCACCCCCCGCAGCCGGCCCAGCCGCCCCACCAGCCCGGCGCCGCCAAGGACGCGGCCGTGTACCCCTCGTTCCCCATGTTCTGGCCGGCGGCCGGCAGCCTCCCCGTGCCGCCCTACCCGGCGCAGAGCCAGGCCAAAGCGGCGGCCACGGCCGTGGTGGTGGCGGCGGCGGCGGCGGCTGCGGCTGCGGCGGCGGAGCCGTCGGGGCGGCACGGCGAGCTGGAGGGCTCGGAGCCGTCGGGCAGCGGGCGGAGCAGCGCGACGCCCCAAGAAGGCTCCGGGGCGGACGGAGAGCGCTGTCCCAGCGCGCTGTCCAGGGCGGCCGGCGAAGAGGAGCGCTCCGGCGACGAGGCCCTGCTGGGCCCGCTGCCCCTGCCCAGGAAGGGCAGCTACCTGTCCGCCTTCCGCCCGGTGGTGAAGGACACCGAGAGCATCGCCAAGCTCTACGGCACCCGCGAGGCGTACGGCGGGGCGGCGGCCCGAGCGCCCGGCTACCTCTCGCCGGACTTTCTCAGCGAGGGCAGCTCCAGCTACCGCTCGCTGTCCCCCGGGGGGGACACGGCCGAAGAGCCCGAGGTGGACGTGGAGTCCAACCGCTTCCCCGACGACGACGAGGAGGACACCGCCGCCCCCGCGGAGGAGCGGGAGCCGCCGCCGCCCCGACTGCTGCCCGCGCCCGAGGAGCCGCTCCCCGCTGCGGAGGGGCCGGAGGAGAAAGGGGGCGACGGGGCGGCGGAGGAGGGGAGCCGGGGCCCCGACGGCAGCCCCGAGCGGAGCAGCAGCGGCGGCGCCTACGAGGTGCGGGGCCGGGGCCGGGGGACGCCTCGGGGTCGGCCCCGCGCCCTGACCCGCTGTTTTGTAGGTGTACGCGCCGGAGCGGGGGGAGCACCTGCAGCCGCTGAAAGCCGCCGCGTCCCTGGGAGCCGCCTTCCTCTGCACCCCTGAAGCGAAGGGTAAATCGCACCGCGGGGGGGAAGGGGGGGATCGGGCACGGCACGGAGCCGGCGGGGGCCTCCGGAGCGCCGCTTTCGTTTAGAGGCTTTCGGGAGAAAAAATGAAATAAAATAAAAGGCAGTGAACGGATTTTGGAGAGGGGACGGGCCGGCCGAGGAGCACGCGGGGCCCGCGGATGCCACTGGAACGGCCGTCGGGAGGGCTCGGGGCGGGGAGGGGAGGGGGCCGCCCGAAGGGGCAAAGCTGCCAGCAAGCTACTTTCCAACGGCAAAGCGATTAGGATGTCCTCTAAGAAGGTTTTAACGAGGGCTTTGTCCTTAATTATGTAATTAAGGATATATCAGGACCATACTTTCATTGCTTACGGTTGAAAATCGGTTTATTAACTTTAAGAGCAAGATAAAGAAGACAATCACTCGACAGCAGAGGATTTAGAGACCAGAAAATCCTATCAGGACCAAAGGAGCGTCTCGCATCCCAGCCCTGTAAATACTGACAGAGGTAAGTCCTCACCGCGGGGCGCTGCGCGGCCGCCCAACACCCTTCCTCCCCCCCCCCCCCCCCCCCCCCCCCGCTTCCCCCGACGGCGCGGAAGGAGCTCCGAAATAAAAACAACAATAATAAACCAACGCAGGAGAAGAGCTCGGCATGGAGGTGGCGGGGACGCAGTTGGTGGAAAAGGACATCGAGAACTTGGCCCGAGGTGAGAGGGGGCGGCCGCTGCGGGACCCGACGCCAGGGGATCCCCCGGACGCCCCCCGGGCCCCCATCGCGGCTCGAAGTCTTTGTGCTTTCCGCGGGAGTGATTAACTCCTGTGATTAATGCAATGTAATGCGATTAGCGCCGCGCTGAGCCGCTCCATATGGAAAAGCTCGCGCTCCCCCCAAAACCCGGCCTCGTGTTTTTCAACAGACGAACTGCAAAAACTCGTCCTGGAGCAAATGGAGCTGAGGAAGAAATTGGAAAGGGACTTCCAGAGCCTGAAAGGTACCGGGGGAGCCCCTCCTTGCGGCCGGGGCCGGGCGGGGCGGCACTGACCGCGCTGTGCCCGCAGATAACTTCCAGGACCAGATGAAAAGGGAGCTGGCGTACCGCGAGGAGATGGTGCAGCAGCTGCAGATCGTCCGAGGTGCGGCCCGGCCGCGGCCCGTCGCGATTCTTCCCTTTCTGTTTCGTTTCATTATTATTATTATTATTATTATTATTATTATTATTATTATTATTATTATTCTTTTAAACGTCTTTTATTGGTTTTATTATTATTTTTTAACATTTCATTATTTTTATTTATTTATTTATTTATTTTTAGTTTAGTTCTTTTTATTCTTTTATTCTTAGGGTCGCGTTTTATTATTTCCTCGCATTATTTCATTGCACTTTTACACCCGAGCCACCTACGGGCGCTGCCCCTTCCCCCCCCCCCCCCCCCCGCCCTGTTAAGCCCCCGGCCGAGGAGCGACATTTCTCGCTAATTCCCCTTTCCCTTTACCCGCTCCCTTCGACGGGGCGGCCGCTCCCGGATCCCCCCCGGCTCATTTTGATGCTCTTCCCCCCGCTCCAGACACGCTGTGCAACGAGCTGGACCAGGAGAGGAAAGCGCGCTACGCCATCCAACAGAAACTGAAAGGTACCGAGGCAGGAGGGGGGGCTCAGCCGCCTAACGCGGGGTCAGAAGCCCCCCCTTCTCCGTCGGTGGGGCCGGGGCTGACGGCGATGTCGCTTTGCAGAGGCTCACGACGCGCTGCACCACTTCTCCTGCAAGATGCTGACCCCTCGGCACTGCACGGGGAATTGCTCCTTCAAACCGCCTCTGCTGCCCCAGTGACCCCCCCGGACCCTCCCCATTCCCCCCCCTCCCGAAGCCATGCGCCCCGCGGCGCGCCGCAGCCCAGGGCAGAGCCCACGCAAAGCCATTTCCACGAGGAGCCACGTGTACATAAGGGGACTCGGAGCTCGGCCCTCTCGGACTGGCAATAGGGCGGGACCCCCCCGGGCCCCCCACCCCGCTCCGCGTCCTCCCCCCCCTCCCTGTGTGTCCGCTTCTTCCGCCCTCGTCCAGACTGGAAACAAACGTGGCTATGTGCAATGGATATAAATGTACTGTGATTCTCTTGGTACAGTATTTGTTGGATTTTTATTTATTTATGATGTATATTTATTTTCCCCCCTCCCTTCCCCGCCATCCTCCCTCGGGCCCCCTCCTGCCTCAACCTCCCCTCACCCCCCCGTACATTTCTGGATGTGACAGCACTTTAACGGGCGGTTCGCGACTCCGGGGGGGCACCACCTCTGTACGGGATTTTGGTTCTTTAATAAAAGCCGACTTTAAGCACCGCCTGCTCCGTGCGGGGGGGGGAGGGAGGGGGTTGATCGCTGCGGGCCGCCCCCTCGGGGCGCCACAGCCCGAGGTGCCCTCGCTGCAGCCGCCCGCACCCCACGCAGCTCCTCGCTCCCTTCTCCTCCTCCGCACCGCAGCCGGGAGCTCATTAATGCCCATTTATATGCTCGTTTCACACATGAAAGTATCACATTAATGAGCTCCGGGAGCGGGCTGGGAGGGAGTTTGCGCACCTTATAGCCCGAAATTCCCGCTTCCATCCCCAGCGCCGCATCTCTGCGGGACACCCGACAGCGGCGCGCCGGGGGCGGTCCGGAGGGGCTGAGCAGCTGGGGCACGGCGGGAGCGTTTGGGACGGAGCTGCACCTCGAACACAAGGCTCTCCGGGCTGCGGGTACAGCGCTGGGCCGGGGGGATGCCTCGACGGCCCGGGGAAAGCTGCGTAATGCCCGTCCCGGCGGGGCGCGCACCCCCGAGAGCGGAGCGGCCGCGCTCAGCCGCCGGCGCTCGTTGGTGAGAGAAGCGGAGCAGTTCCGCAGCCTCGGCCGCCACCGCGTGGGAGCAGCCGGAGGTGCAGCTCCTTTTCCCCCCCCCTCCACCCACCAACCCGTCGGGGCAGCGCTGCCCGAACCCCGCGCTGCTCCGGGTGGTGCCGCAACCCGAGGTTGGGCTCAGCTGTGCGGGGTGGGCAGCGGGAGCGGATCGCCAGCACCTGGGGTGAAGGGGGAAAGGGGCGAATAAACGGGCACTGCCCCTTCCCCTGGGTTCCCCTCAGTCCTTGGAGCTTTGCTTTTACTCTGAGGAGCTCTCGTGGGTTTTTTGGGGCCGTCGGTTGAGTTGCAGTGCGCGACCCTGCTGGTATCTCAGCTGGATGCAGGTGAGCCCATTGGGGAGGGGTTTTCCTGCAGGGACGTGGAGGGGATGGAGAGATTGGAGGAGCTTTGAAAGCTTTGATAAGAAGTTAAAATCAGGCTTTGCAGGCTGAGAGGCCGTCAGCTTGTGGGGGTGAAGCGGTTGGGACTCTGCAGGTCGCAGCATCTTGCACTGCACGCTTTTCTTTTGCCGCTCTCTGGTTGGGTTGCTGTGGGTCCCTTGAGATGTGGCACGAAGCGACCCTATGGAGGAACCTGGCCTGGGCCTCTGTCCCTGGGGAGGAGCACAAGGCAGCGCTGGCAGCACTCTGGGCAGTGCCATCACACCCCGAGGAGCCCCTGCAACCCAGAGGGGACCCCGCTGCCACCCCATCACAGTGCCCACCCCTCCAGCCTCTCTCTCCCCACAGCAGCTGTGGGACCATGCTGGTGCTCACCTGCCCCGCACGTCCCCCAGCAGCGTGGGTGCAAAACCCACTCCTTGTCTCGTATTAATATTTTCACACTACTTAGCTCTCATTAAAATGTGCTTTGCTGAATTTAATATGCGACATCAAATGACACAACGTATTAAGTGCTTAATATACTAGAAATTATGAAACTATTATAGTCTAAGTAATATGAAATAATTAGAGTGAATTAAACTTCAGCAGCACAATGAGGGAGAGGCTTCAAATTTTTATTTTATTTTTTTTTTTTTTCAGTCTTAAAATAGTTGAAAGCAGTAATAGCCCACGAAAATAAACAGGCAGAGTTAGGGTTTTTAAATAATTAAAGCAGGAAAAAGCCTGGAGTGCCTGTACTTGAGCCCGTGATGAATTCGAACTGGGGGAAGCAGAAGGTCTGTGTGCTGCAGCTGATGGAGTCGTTCTTTCAGGCCAGTGGCAGAGCAGCTCCGAGGAGCTGAGCAACAGACCTCCAGCCTGGCCAATGCTTCTCCCCATATGCTGCTCCCTGTTGCACTCAGGGCTGCATGCAGGCCTTGTTTGGGGGTGGTGACAGTGCAGTGCCTGCTGTGGGCTTTGTTGCTGTGTCACCTCTTGGTTTGGAAGATGTTTTGCAAAGCTGCTTTTAGAGGGGATGCGAATATCAGACGCCCCCGAAACATCTCAAAGTGGCAGCGGCTGGTTGGAGCTCAGCTGCTGGTCCTGAGATGTGCTCCAAGCTGTTGTGCTGCAGTTGGATGTAATGGCACGTGGGTCTGCAGCAGCAAAGTGCAGCACCTGACTGTGCAGTGGGGCCAGGTCTGTAGGATGCCAGGATGTGGTGTTCCCTGTGCCCAGATGGGCTTCAGCTGTGCAACTCTTATGGAAACTCCCAAATTACCCCTTGAGGAGGCGGTCTGGGGCACAGATGTGCCTGGTCCACGCTGAAGTTTAGGATTTTAGGTCTGGAAAGCAACTGGGGATGTGGGGCTCATCCTCCTGTGCCCTCTGATCCCACAGCTCTGAGCAGAGGGAGCTGATGGAGTTGGAATAGTTTGCCTTGAAATGGTGATGCCAGCTGGGAGTCACTGACCCTGTGCTGGGGGCTCACCAGTGGCACTGTTACAGATAATTTAAGATGCTCTGTCATAATGCAAGGACAGGCTCTGCTTTTGCAGACATCTTGAGCATCAGCAGATTGATGGAGCGGTGTCTGAGAAGCAGTGCTGCTCTCTAACTCAAGTTAGAAGTGAGGAAATATTCCTTGAGCACCATTTAGGTTCCAGCAACAAGCAAAAGATTGGTTGGCTTGGAAAGTCAGAGCGTTATGTACCCACAATTCACCAGTAAGTGTCTAAAAAGTATTCATTTTTATTTATGTGGCTCTTGGATTTTCAGCTTCCACTTGCTGTTGGTGATGAGGAGGAAAAATACTCACCTCTTCTGTCTGTTGGGTCAAAGCTGTGTTTGGCTGCGAGGGAGAGGTGTGTGAGATCCACAGGACAAGCTACAGAGCCTTGGGTCGGGAGGGGGCCCAGCATTTGCCTGGCTCCAGGCCCTGCTGTGGGCTCCTTCCTCTCTGTGCATCCCACGTGGGATGAGCAGCAGCAGTGAGATGGTCCATCCCTTTCTTTGCACCTCAACAGCCTTTTTTTGGGGGGGAAAATCCCTGATATCTGATTGCTGCCTGGCTGGAGGCCCTGCTGCCCTCATCCTGAGTGTTTGGGTTATTGGTTCAGCACAATGTTTGGCTGCCCTCTTTGGGGTTCATTCAGGTGGGTCAGGGAAGGCAGCGAGCTGCAGGTGAGCAGCTGCAGTGCCTGCGTGCAATCAGCTCTGGCTTTAATTAGGCTGACGGAGGTCTGGGTGCTAAGGAGGCTTCCTGTAAGGCATGGCTGAGAGGATGGTGTGCAGTTGCATGAATCCCACATTTACGCTCATGTAGCTAAGTGAACTCCGCAGCTTTCTCCCCCCTGTTCTCTCCCCCTTTACTATCCCCTTTCTATGCTCAAAATTCCTTCCTTTCATCTCTTCCCAGCTCCTAATGAAGCTGTGGCCCCGGCCCTGCATTGACGTGAGCTCTCCTCCCAAATATTTTGCACCCGGTGCCACCGGCCCTGCTTCAAAGCAGGGCTCTCACTGGGGCCCTATGAGCTGGGCACGTACCTCCAGCGGTGGAATTAGACTCTAACGAATGAACTCCCATTATTTTCCTGTGGAACTGAGCCACTGTTGCCACCGTGCGGGCGTTTGGCAGAGAGATGCTCCGCAGCCTCAGTGCTGGGGCAGCAGCGATGTCCCTGCAGTCTGACTGCCCACAGCCACCCCTCTGCCATTGCTACGAATCGGTGCTGATTGCTACCAGGGAGCAGTGGGCTGTGCCACCGCAGCTCCTGCATCCAAGGAGGAAGGAGAGGAAGGAATGCTTTCTGGGGATCCTTTGCTTCTGCTGCCCCAGCTCTGGAAGCAGGCAGCCTTCAGCTGCTGAGGCTGTTAATGTCACCTTTCCCAAGTGCTACGCTTGCAAAGCAACCTGCCAAGTATAGCACGTTTTAATTTGCTCCTTTCCCATGCATTCCTGGATTTACAGCTTGGTTTCGTCTGGCTGCTGCTTGCTGGGAGGGGTGAAGCCCCTCTGGAGGGCTGCTCTGAGCCTTGTGGGTTCCCATGCTGCTCCCTGAAAAGCATCACCCAAAGAGAGGTTCAGGTTTGATTGGGCAGAAATTGATCTCCTGGCATCGCTTATCTATGCAATGACTGCAGCATTCTGCTCTCCCGGCACCCGTACGTTGTTCTGTATTCTCCTTAAATGCTTTTTAGGTAGTGTGGATTCGGCACCGCGGTAATAATGTGCAAAATGAAGAAAAAATGAAACAGCTTAGGAAAAAATGCATTTTCAGTGATGCCCGTGCTGGGCTGAAAAGTACATTTGCAGTCGCTTGCCATCTGCGGCAACTTGTCCAAAGCAAACATTACCCGTCGGGCCAGGTCTGGCTGCGTAATTGCCATAAACCATCACGAGGGCATCCAGAATAGCACAGCCCTGGAACGACTTCGAGGATTAGGTCCTACTCCCTTGAAAAATAAACCTTGGCAAAAGCTCAGCTCTCCCTAATAAAAATTCCATTTTCACAGCTCTAATCAAGTTTTCCAGAGCCGCGGTCCAAATTAGGATCTGCGTGCAGAATATCCGACCCAGGAGAACGGGATGGAGCCTTGCGTGGGAAGCTGTGCCAGGCTGGAAATTTCCAAAGCGCTCAACAGTTCACCTGCACTGCAGCACAGACTGCATCCCCCCCGTGCACAGCTCTGCCAGTGCTGAGCTCCTGCTCGCAGGTGGATGGGTAGCACTCCATGCGGGGAGAGTGTCGTAAGGCAGCTTTGCAATTGCTTAATAATCAGTGAAATTGCTTTCTACCATTATTTCCACTCCTGGATCCAACTGTCCATCAGCAGCTTTCAGCACAAATGTGTTTTTGAATGCTTGTCTTGCAAACAATGGATCCCTTATTGTCTCGAGTTCAGATGGCCTGGTTATACGTAACCATGGCTATCCGTATGACCTCCTTGTTCTGTTGAGCAGTGCAGAGGATGCAAGCAATGCACGCCGTTCTGTGAGCAAACGCAGAAGTGATCCATACTGCACAAGTCACAGTGGAGCTTGGCCGGGAAGTGGCTGTACAGTTGTAGAAGGGAGGCAAACCCAACCACAGCCCATGGCTGAGCCGAAAGACGGATGGGAAAACTCAGGGCAAGATCGCCACTGAAGTGCTCACGTGGGCCCCTGATTGTGGAAACATGCTGAATATGTGATACTATGTGAAGTTAAGTAACACCTTGTATGAAATGCTTGGCGATAAAACAATGCATAAAAAGAACAGATGTGGCAAATTGCAGCTACGGTCTGATCCCTTTCTGGAGTTGGGTTTAGTGGAAACAATGGAGTTGATTGAAATTCATTCTTTCGTTTTCTTTCTTCAGTGTCCACAGGCAGGGAAGTATTTGAAAGAAAAGCAAAAAAGCTTCAAGTGCAAATGGGGTCTTGTATGGAGAGATGTGAGCTCCAGTGAGGGGTGAGGGAAATGGGGGGCCCAGCTCTGCCAGTGGGGCTTCTGCTGCTGCATGGGACACAACCCTGAGCTGTGTCCCTGGTGGCAGAGCAGCTCAATGAGTCTGAGCTTGCCTGGGTCTCCATATTTTCAGGAATGGACGTTCCCTCACCGAGCTGCTGCTTGTGTAAGGCCCTGAAGCAGCACAAGGCGAAGCTTGGTGTCCCCACAGCACCGATGCTGAGTGGAGCCCAGCTCCTGGCCTCCAACCTATTGCCAGCCCCATGGGTTTCTCAAAAGGACCCAGGCTGCACGGCTGATAAGGGGCTGCAGGCTCTAATCAGAGCTGCATCTGCATGCACTGTGGCTCCTGATAAGAGCAGCGGGCTCAAAAGATGGACTCTTGTTTGTTGTGGTACCCAGTGCCCTGAATGTGGGCAAGCTGCTGCTCCAGCCCCTAAAACCAGACCCAGAGCTTTGAACAGCAAAGCAATGCTCCACTGCTGCTGCACAAGCAAGAAGGCAATGGTTGTGGTTGGGGGTTGGTTGGTTGATGCACATATTTTTAATCCTATTTCTAGCTGTTAGCACTGTATATAGGTGGTTTTCTATATCAGCTCATGTTCTGGCTCTGTTGAGACAACAGCTCCATAATAACCAGTCTTCATGAAACCCAGCCCTAGCTGTGCTCCAGGATGGCCCAGGAGCTGGCTGAGATGTGCCATTAGCTCTTGGCATTGTCTGAAGAATTTTTGTTCTTGGATGGAAGAAAACAGGATATTTTGAATGAAAATAGTATAAAAAATGGTATTAACAGCTGATTTTTTTTTAAATAAATAAAAGGCCTTCCAGCTAAGGCTTCTGACTTAAAGAAAGGAAATTTCAACAGAAAGAGGGAAGTGACTGTTTTGAAAGCGTTCGGGGGGGAGGCATCAAACTGAAAGGATCTTGTGCAACTCTGCTCGTTAGGTCTAATGCTAAATCCATCCATTTATTCCTTACCATAGGGAAATCACGGAGGAATGCTAGGAAACAGACAGATCTCAGGTCTGGCTGGAAGCACGCAGCACCTTGCAGGGTGACATGCTGATATTTGTCTCTGGTTTTGAGGTCTGTCTGTTCTCCTCCCCTCCTCTCTGCTGCTGTAGATGGACAGCTGGGGGCTCTGATAAGGGATGGGGAGATAAGGGGCTCTCTGCCACCCCTCCCTGCCCTGCAGCTCCTGCATTCTGAGGCTCAGCTCTCAGTACCCTGTGAGCTCTACTAAATGTATGGAGAAGTGGCTCTCAAACGGAGTGGGTCTCATGCACCCCTGTCTGTGGGGGACATTTAAGTACAAACATATGGGAGAGAGCAGGTTCCCTTCAACCAGCACCCACTGTGTCTCTCAAGAAGACACCCTTAGAGCTCCGGAACAGCTTTCCCTTGAGTAAAACCCATATTATTGATGTGACAGAGTGGGCACAGGCACACCCTGAGGGAGACAGGTAGGAATGTGGCTCCGGCACTGCTCTCAGTGGAAAACAAAAGGGTTTCTGTGACAGTCGGGAGCAAGTGCCAGCCAAAGGGCATGGGCTCCTTTCATCCTGTGTTCAGCTGCAGTTCAGCAAGTTTCAAACCGACCGTCGGCAGCTTTCTGCACCCTGCTTCATCAGATGGGCTGATTGCAACACGAGGATGTGCTGCAACAAACTGAGAAAACTAACTTTTGCCTTCATGCTGGTTGTTTCGTAGCAACGCCTTTTCTGCATGGCCACAACATGACGTTCCATTGCAGGCTGTTCTGAACCAGGGCAGGGGGAGCAGAGCACGAGGAAGCTGTGGTGGGACTTTGAGCTTTGTGGCTTGTGCAATTCCTAATGCAACGTGTGCTGCCTTTGTCACAGGGGTGCTGGTGTCGTGGATCTGGCTGGTTTGGGTTGTTCCTAGCTGGGAGTGCTTCGGTGTCAGTGGAGCTGCATGGGCTAAGTTACGATGTCAAAACACAGTGATGCTGTCACATAACCATCTCCCGTCCTGGGGTCAAGGTTCTGCTCTATAGCTTGGAAACCCATTAGTCCATCAGAAAGCATATGGCCGAGAATGGACAAAAAAATCTTGTGTTCAGGTCAGAGCTGTAGACAAAAGGCTCTTTGTGCTGCGGCCTGACAATGACAAATAAAGAGGAACCTGTTGATCTAAAAGAGAAATTGAGGATTATGAAAAGATCACATGGTGAGAAAAAGGCCTTGGCTGCTTGTCAGTCCTGCCTGTCATTAAAATGCAGTTTGTCCATAGAAATCCTGCCTCCTGCACAGGCTGTTTTTCTGTTCTACAGGCACTGCTACCTGCGTCTGACCGTGCTGGCTCAGGAGCACACAGCAGGAGCGATTCTCTTAGCTGATCCTTTGCTGTGTGTTGGGTGTTGTGTGAAAAAATTAGTTCCTATAGACTCTTCTGGCAGTGTCAGGAACAGTAACTGCTTAAAAAGTGTCCACCCCACCATGCTAAATAGGCACACAAAGAAATGGTAACAAACCCCAGATAATTCAGCAGAGTTATTGGAGGTAAACCAAGAGCCCTGCCTAATGCTAATAATAAGCATATTTCCCAAAGGTAACATTTGATTTCTATCCAGACCTGGACATATTTGAAGCGTTGCCTGCGAGTCGTTGTGTTGCAGATTAACGGGGACAATACAATCTGTGATAACTGTGAAGCCTTCAGCCGGCTCTGAAGGAACAGCAGTAGAACCTGGATGGAATGCTTCACAACATAATGTGTTTTTTCACACTAAACAGAAAGAGAAAACAGAACTGCTTTGGTTTTGTGGGAAGCACATCTGGCAACTGCGTATGTCTTATCGGTGTGCAGAAAACACTCTGAACAGAAAGATTTCTATTGAACGCTGATGGGCTGCCTAAAATGACCTTCAGGGTCTATGGAGTGCACCATGGATTTAAAAAAAATCTATGATAGCCCATTATGTTCTGGAATGTATCCGAGCACGTCATCCCTTGCTGTCTGAAATAAAGGAGACCCATGGCAATGTGCTTAATTCAAACAAAACAGGGGCAGAGTAAGAGCAGAATGCTTGTCCTCTGGTTTTATTTATCTTTATAGCTGAAGAAGCTGAGCTGGGGAAGGTGGCTGGGAGATGAAATGCAGAGGGGAACGGCCCTCGCTGTTCTCTGAGCACTGGTTTGAAATCAATGTAGATAATGCACTTGGAAGGGCTGCCTTGTTTTCTGGTTTTCAGTAAACTGCTGGGCTGCATTTCCCTGTGGTGATGTGATAGTGATGTCTGTGCCAGTAAGAATGTACCTGGGGAAAAAAAAAGTCGGCAATTCCTTGCAAGCAACATTTGGGTAGTTTAGTCTGGGATGCCCTGAGTTTTCTGTATCGAGCAGTGCATATCTGGGGCTGCTGTGTCTCCCTCCTGGTGGTAAAACGTGTTTCTGAGTTCTCTGCAGCTCATTCTGAAGACCCAGCAAACCCTATTTCGACACGAAATCTGTTGGGCAGTGAGATGCCATCCCTCCCTCACTGCAGCCCTACGCGAGCACCCTGCCACAGCAGAGCTGTTCTCTAAGCGCTGCTCTCCCTCTTCTTTAGCAGCCTTGATTTTGGCCTCTGGAAATCAGTGATAAGCTCCAAGTGACTCCAGTGCTGCTGGATTAGGCCTAGGGTCCAATTATCCTCATTAAAAGCACAAACCAATAACTCACAGTTCTAAGAAGGCTTGCTATGGACAGATCCACTGGGGATTTAATGCACTATACTGGAGCTGATGCTTGAATTTTTCTATTTATATATGCTTTGGGAGAATAATTTTATGGGTAAATACGATATTCATTAATATTTTTCTTTGTTAATTCACTGACGCTAGTAAAGAGCTTTGAAGATGAAAGCCGTGGATGCAATAAATATTAAGATGACTCCAACTCATTTTAACGTTGCCAGCATTCCAGCTCCACCATCTTTCATCCAAGAATCTCAAAGTGCTTTCCAAACGCTAATAAATTTCCTTCCAACAGTCCAGGGAGATACCTCGTATTATCATCATCCCCATTGCATAAAGCAGTGTGTTTTACACCATGACGTGGTCAAAGGCAGGTAGTACGGCAGGAATCTGTTTGGGAATGATTCAAAAATTCCTGATTCCCATTCTCCTGTCCTTGCTGCTAGGCAGCATTCCCTTCGTGGGAGTGTGGGGTGACACTCACCTGCGCCGTGCCTTCGTTCCTCAGGTGCTTCTATGGGCTGCCCTTAAAACACAAAGCAGACAACAACAGCGTGCCACACCCAGGGCAGGAGATGAAGCAAACTGAAGCCCTATTGCGGAGGCAGAATCTTAGCATCCATTCTCAGAAGGCTGTTAAAATGGAAATGTTTTCTCAGATATACCACAGCTGAGGATGTGCTGAGGAGTGCAACCGAGCACAAAAGATCTGGGCTAAAGAGCGTGTGCTGCAGCTGAACTCCTACAACTCTTTCCAAAGCAGAGGCTAAGCTAATGATGAGACATGAAGACCGTTTAGAGACAGCATGACTCCAGCAATCCATGAGAACAATGCAAAGTTCAAAAATAGCAGTATCGACTGGTGGAAAAACAACATACATATAATTTTCAGGTAATTACTATAGTATAATTAGCTTTCTTGTTTTCCTAAGAGCCAGCTGAAATGAACTGTGCTTGCTGCTCGAGCTCAGCTTTATTTACAGCGTTCCCAGGACTAAAGTGATTCTTTAAAAAATTGAGATTAAGTAAAAAAAAAAAAAGAAAAAAAAAAAAGGCATGAGTGCTTGGTATGAGATAGCATCTCCATGCTGTGGGTGGAGGCTGCCTGCTGGCGTCTCCTCAGCATTTCATCCAGCTCTGCTCCCAACCTCATTAGACCACATCAGAGCTGAAGGACTGCAGAACAGGAGCAAATCTGCTGCCGTGCTATCCGTGTTACTTCCCTGTGCGGGCAATAGAATGGGAAAATGGTGCGATGCGGGGAGCAAAGAGGCTCAGACTGTAGCCTGCCTCTATCTTGTTCAGATCGCTGCCTGTGGCCGATGCCCTGTGCAAAATTGTTACAAAACAGGACTGTGTGGAAGTGCTGCATTTCACGTGCACAGTGCAGCGGGAGAGCAAAGAGAGGGGGAACGACGTAGCGCTGTAACAGGGATTTACTCTCAAAGTTCTGGAAAGTGCAGTACCTTGAGCTTTTTAATTCTTTTTCTCTGCCACAGAACTCTCCTTATTAGGAACTGTTTGGTATCTGTAGAACTTAACCTCTTGAGTGATGAGGCCTTGCAGTCTTACTTAGAATCACTTGTAATCAAAATGGAAGAATTTGTCCAAAACCAAAAACTTAGTTTTGTTGGTGCTGTAAGTCTGCATGGTTTATTACAAACCTGCCTCACCTCTCTGAAGGTATGTGGAATCAGAAGTTAATTTCTGCAGCTTCCAGTCTTTGGGTTTGGATTGTCTTTGGCCAGGGGAGGACGTGGCTGTGGCACAGCACGGCGCGCTCCATGGCTCAAGGTGAACCGGCCGCAGTGCTTTCTGCTCCTTGGTCCTCATCTACGTGCTGTGAAAATGGGTGCTAATGGGGAAAAATCACAGTTGTGACTCAGCGAGGTGGAATTCTGTTGACAAAATCTGAATTCAGCTCAGCCAAAGGAAATGCTTTTGCAAGTGTAGATGAATATCTCAGGAATGACCATTTATTCTAGCTTTCTTGGAAAAAAAAAAGAAGAGCAAGAAGAAAGAAAGAGGGGAAAAAGAAGATGAACATTTAAATACATTTTCTCACCAGAGGAAGGTGAGCAAATGTACACGCAGAAACAGATTCATTCCTTGGGGGCAGTTTTTTCTGAGATAAAACTTACAGGAGTTACCTTTGGGTAAGTTAAACCACTGCTGGAAGGATTTGGTAGGAAGGCGGGACGCGGTTGCCTTCTTAGCTAGGACAGCGTGTAACGTGTGTGCCTCACCTCATACAGAAAGCAGCTCTCCTATGGCACAACATCATCCAGTGCAATCGAGTTTTGAGTGAAGGAATCGTTAAGGTTGGAAAAGACCCCTAAGATCATGTAGTCCAACAGCCAGCTCACCCCCAGCATGCCCACTAACCATGTCCCTCAGTGCTACATCCAAGGATGATGAATCCACCATCTCCCCAGGCAGCCTGTTCCAAAACATCAGCAAGGCTGCACGGATGGGTTTTCACGTGTGGGTTTTCACGTGAACACTCTGCAGCAGTGCTCACCCAGCCTCTGTTTTTCATTCCGCCCCTTGCTTTATGAAGGTGTTGGACCCAAAGGGTTTGGGCAGGTGGGAATTTCCTCTCCTGGGGAACTGTAGGAAGACCCCGTCCTGTCCATCCTCGCTGAAAGCCACCGCTATTTGACATCGCCAGCACTTAATTTTGACACAGTGCATATGTAGAATAGCTTAACTCCAGAGGGCAGGCCTTAAGAATTAGCAGGGCGCTGTGAGCCAGCAGATAGTAGTGAGCCCATTGATAGCAGGGCAGAAAAGGCTAAGCAAATAGTTTGAAAGAATGGGCTAATTGTGTGCTTATTGCCATTGTCCTGCAGCTGCAGTGCTTTGTATGGCAGCAAAGCACACCGGGAGCCAAGCCTGGCTTGGCATCCGTAACTCCAGCCTGGGAATACAATATACAGGGCAGGCAAGTATCAGAGAGGACAATTAGAAGTTTTGAAAGATTAAACACAAAATTGCAATGGAAAAAGAGTTTGTATAGCTGCCAAGGCTGGCTTTGGGGGCTTGGTGTTGTAAAATGCACTCGTATGTGTACAGAAAAAAGGCAAGTTGATATTTAGGAACTGAAAAAACAGGAAATATGTAGATGAGGCTTGTATGTGTCACACTGTAACGCTGCATATGTAATTAAAGATGATAGTAACTCATTTACATGTGCTTTCCATCCTGCAATAACTTTGCTCTATCAGCAGGCCTGAGGACATAAAACAGGTAACCTTAACAGAACGGTTCAGATTTTTTTCCTCATTTAGGATTTTAGGTGGTTAGCTCCCTGTGCACTTTAATAACACGGGCACCGGTGATGTAATGAACACTTTCCTAAATAAGTACCAGCTTTATTGTGGGCCTAATTTGGGATGGTGGTAATATAACGTTGCACTTAGATGTGAATTCAGAGATGTGTGCACCAGCCGAGTTTCTCTTACTTTACACTGCTGAACTTATTGTACAGCATGCGGAGCAATTCCGTGCACACTGTATATAAAGAATTAAAAGCATTTATTTGATCATTTGATGTGCTGGCTACTCTATTCCACAATTTTCTTTGCATGTAATCAAGTAATTTCCACTCAAATGTATTTCTGCAACCTTTTTTTTCTGCCAGAAATGTCCATTTCAGTGACGCATCTAAGTGGTTCTTTCACCTCCAACAACCTTGGGAATAAAAGATGTTTTTAATGGTCTGATCGTGTTTTAATATTAAGAAAGAGAGATGTTGAGAGCCTCTCTGTAAATGACTTAAAATTCAGGACAAAAATGCAACCTCCACGACTTGGAGCAGAAAGCAAGTTTGCACTGTTAGAAAAAGAGGAAGGTCTTGGAGATTCAGGCTAATGAAAACAACATGTCAGTAGAAAAACTGCATATCTGTATAAAAATGTTATTGTGTCTGAACACGGTTTTCAGAACGTGAGTTATCTGACATGGTGGGTTTTCTGGGAGGTTACAGCATAGAAAAATGGAAGAAATTAGGCTAGAAGGTGCATTCTGGCAGCCGCTGATTTTATTGCAATCCAGCAAAAAAAAAAAAGGGGGGGGGGGAAATGAGCTTTTGAAAATTGGGAACTGAAAATACCAAAGCTTTGAAAGTTTGAGGAAAACCCTGGGTCTTTATTTTTATCTTTTCTCCTCCTTTGTTGGGGGAATTCTTAACAGAAAAAAAGAAAACTGAGTTTTTTGCTTAGGAAAAGAGGTTACTGCCAACTGGGAGGCTGTTTTGGAGGTGTTCTCACCTGCTCTGGTGCCTTCCTGAAATGACAGAATGGGGAGGGATCTGAGTGTTGCTACCACCGACAGATCTGCAGCAGAACTGGAGCAACTGGGAGCATCTCCGAAAAACTGCTGTCTGTTTGACAAAGTTTTTCTTGGCAAAGAAACCCTCATTTAAGTCTCAGGAGCAGAGAGGAACAAAATTTCATTACATGTAAATAATTGTCTAAAAATAGAAGCACAGATTGTTTTTCACATTAAGTTCCTTCTTCAAGCTGAAGTACATAGCACATTACAAAAAAGTGACTATCAAAAGTCTCCACTGAAAAACAGAGGGTCTGTGTTAGCACTGCAAAAAATACAGCGTTTAGGGAGAACCATTTTGAATGGAGTTGTTGGTATCCTCTCATTTAGCTTGCTCTTTTATTTTAAAATTTATCTGAAGACATAGTCTCTTTTATTTAGAGCAAGTTTTGAAAGAGGACACTGTGGTTTATGGCCACGTGTCAGGTTTGATAGCACTATGCCATGATTTAGCAAAGCACTTAAACACATGTCCACATCCCACTGAATTTGGTAGGAAGTGAAGAAGTAGAGGAAGAACTGTTTGCTGTGCAGCAAGCTTCTTTCAGGGGGGGGGAAAAAAAAGAAAAAAAAAAGCAAATGAGCATTTGCCTTCATATGATCATAGATCTTTTTGTCAAATTCTTTGTGTTAGACACAAACCAATAAACCATATGAAGATTATGTTTATTAAACATATTCAATCAGTCAAAATGAAATATTCTAACACGGGCTGGTTCAGACCACTGAAATAGATCAGCTAATTATGGTACGTGTGGGTGTAACGGGTAGTCATCTGACTTTTGCTTTTTTAGACATCTTGCCTAGCACCCTGCCCCCTCCCCAAACCAGCCTTCAGACTCTGCATTACGTGCAGTATTAAGCCAGAGTATCTGCTACTTAGCAGCCTTTTTTCATCGCTCATTTTCTAAACACTTCATTCGATGCGCCAGTGTGCAACGGTAAGAGAAATCAATGGGAACAGTGGATGTTCAGTGTACCTGCAAGACAAGTGGGATGTACCCACGACCAGGAGCACGGAGCAGGCTGCCACAGGGGAGTCCAAAGATGCTCCTGAGCTTTTTCTGCCATTCTGGTCCTGAGACCAAGCTGGGGAATGCTTCTGGATGAAACACTTGGAAATAAAACGTTTGTGAAGGAAGGGGGTTGCTTTCTGTTGTTCAGAAAACAGCACTTCATGTGTATTCTCACCGCAAACAGGATGGTATCAAAAAGCTACTTAGTAGGAGATATTTGATACCGCTATCACATCTTCCCCTCAATGGAAACTGCCTAATTTTAAATTGTGGCTAACTACCCACGTCACATGGGAGACATAAATTATAATTCAGAAATAATCACGAGTAGTAATCTCTTTACTATCGATTCCCCGTGTGGCCTCAAGCATGCTTTCCTCCATCCAGAGAGTGGAGGCATTAATGCTTTTCTATCTCGCACCGCAGATAATGTAAGTGCTTTCTGAATGTATGATGATGAATTTTATGGAAGCTGCGGAAAACGGGCGAATTTGGTCTCACTTAAAAGGATGTACAATATTGACCTTTGCGCCCAAGACCATTTTTCTACCCCGCGTGCTGGAGGTAAAGGCCAAGCGGAAAAAGTGTGACAGCGATCGGTAATTAGAAGGAATAAGAAGCGGAGAGGCAAATTCCAGTTTTAATCAACTTATTGCTGCAGGAATGCGTGTCCACCGCTCCGCCGGCGCCGCCCCAGGGGGGCCCCGCGTTCCCCCCTCAGAGCCCCGCTGAGGAGCGCGGCTCCCCCAGAGCCCCATTCCCTTGGCGCAGCGATGACAGCGGGCCGCGGGGAAACTTTCCGCGCTCAGGGCTCGGGAACGATCCCGCAGCAACGCCTGCGTACGGAGAAAGAAGTGCGGGATCCCCCAGCCCCGTGTGTGGAGCGGGAGAGAGAGAGGGGAAAGAGAGAGAGAACCCTGAGGGAGCGCAGGGGAGGGACAAAATGGCGCCGCGATTCAAACGCTGCGCGCTGCGTGCGGGCGGGAGGGGGCGATGGGGGGGGCGGCGTCCCGGCGGGGTTCACTGCGCCTGCGCCCGGAGTTGCAAGATGGCGGACAGTGCGGAACTAAAGGTAAAGCGCAGCTCCAATTCCCTCCGCGACGCCGCTCGGGGCCGCGCTCCTCTCAGCGCTGCGGGGCGAAGCGAGGCGCTGCGCGGTGACTCCGCGGGGCCGCCTTCATCTGACGGCTGAGGGACGGAGCGGGGCGGGCGGCGGAGCGGAGCTCTCCCCGCCGGGCAGTGCCCCCCCAGGCTTGGGGAGCAGCCCGGGGGGGAGGGGGGGGCAGCGGTCGAGCCGCCCTGAGATCTCCGGGGCGGGTACGGAGCGCTCCGCTCGGGGCCGGGGGCCGAGCCCGATGGCACGGCTCCGTCCGGGGCTGACAGGCGGCCGGGCCCCCCCCGCTCGGCCACGGGGGCCGTTAGGAGGCGTTGGCAGCCCCCCCACGCAGCCCTCCCCCGGCCCTCCCGTCCGTCAGCGAAGTTATTTCTCCTTTAACTCCTCGGGGGTGGGGAGCGAGCCGGGCTGCGGTGCGGTGCTGAGCTGAGGCCCAGCGGGATGAGGCCGTCGGGGGGTGGGGGGTGTCAGGGAGTTCATGCTGAGAAATTAAAGCAAAAACCGACGGAACTTTGCGATCGTTTCGCGTTGGCGAGCTGGGGGTGTGTGGCAGCGAGCTGGAAAGTTTGAGAGTTTGGCTGCGGCTGTCACAGGGCTCTTAGCAGGAGGGCTTCGCTTCCCCGCTCTGCACTTCACATCACGAGAGCCGTACGCATCAGAAGTGCGTCGAATATGACAGAAACTTGAGATTTACAGAGCGTGACCGGGGAAACTTGTCTTCCCGAGGAGCCCTCTGCTTTCTGCACGCAGCTTTCCCGTGCTTTCATTTTCAGGGGCTGGCAGTGCAGGCGCTGTGTATGTGCCCCGAAGTCTGGGCTCTGTGCCTGCCAGACCCCCATTCCCTTCAGTTCCCCTCCTGTCGTTTGTTTTTAAGCTGCCTTGCTTGAGCTGTGTTGCCCTCAAGATTTTTTTCCCCCCAAGTTATCCTTCCACGTAACGAGCTAAAGCATTGAGGTTTGATTCCAGTGTTAAACTTCTGTTAATCTCTGCATGGCGAATGTGTACAGGTACCTGGCTCTGCAGCTTTTGGAGCTGGGCTGGGTGCACGTGGTGATGCCTTTATTAGCATCTGATTTGAGTGCAATGAGGGAATGAAGTTTTTACTCTGTGTGTTGAGCTGGCAGGGTGGTGGTCCAGAGACAGCACTAAAAGGCACATTTTCCCTATGAAAAGTGATGATGTATTGATCTTGAGAGCTTTGAGATCTGCCTGCTGAACGCCCTGTCCTGGTGTCTGCAGCGTTACAGCCACAGCTCGTGCAGAAGTGTATTTGTGCCCACGTGTCATCCCTGACTTCTTCATCGATCTCTGTCTGAATGCTGCTTCTTGAGTACCAGTGCTGAGAAATTATGATTTATTTTTTTTTCTTTAAAGTACTGTTGCTACCTCAGGGACCTGAAGGGTAAATGTCAGTCTGACCGGTTTATTTTCAATTTCACTTCTCGGCTCGGGATATTTAGTGGTACTTGCAGGCTGGGACCGTAGGATGGAAACTGTGCGGTCTGTGAGAAGTTGGCTGGTTTTGGTGGCTGCGAGGGCTTGGCAGTTTATGGAAGAAAAAACCCGGTAGCTTCATATATTCATGCTTTGAAGACTTCAGCATGGAGGGGCTTGACTGCATATTTTTTTTTCCTCTACAACATACGAGAAAAAAAAAAAGAGGTGGGTGGGTGCCGCCCTCTGGGAGGGAGAGGAAAACATGGAAGCATGGAAGTTCTGCTCGGGGTCATGTCTATCATGTTCTGGGTTTTCCAGGAGCAGGCCGGCTCTGTTATTGGGTATTGGGTAAGGTGAGTGATCCTTGAAAAAAGGAGGCTAACAGAAAGCTGCTCTGTCAGGTTTTGGTGCAGGGAACGTTTTCGTGCAGGTGTACATCCCCAGAAAGCAAGCTGTTATGTTTGCTCTTTTTGTAAAGTTTAAAGGAAACTAAGGGGAGGGTTTGTGATCGAAACTCTGCTATTTGAGGAATGAACGCAGACTTCTTTTTATTACTTTAATTTTCTTAGGTGAAATTTTTCCACGTTTCTCCTCTGATTAATTAGGAAGTGGCATTGATTTCAGATCTAGTGACCTTTAAAGCTAAAATCAAATGTAATAATTGGCAGTATCTGCCTTGCCCGTGCAGGGTGAAGTTTGTCAGAGTTTTTCTTTCTCTAAAACTTTCTTGCCTTCCTGTGCAAAGAACCACGGGGTGACGTGTGGGTAATGTACACACATTTAAATTGGGGAATGTGATACAGCGTGGGATATTGCCAGATGCCCCAAGTAAAACAAAAGATCTCGCTTCCTTAAGAGAAACAGCGGTCATCTTGCTTGCTGTAATTTTTCACATAATGTTAAGTCATGAAATAACGTTTCCTGTGATGTATTTTCTTACCACGATCAAGAGCGTTTCAGTTTTGTGCCCCATTAGAGAATGTTTGTCCTATTGAAAGAAAAATAACCAGATAAGATCAAACCTACTTTGCAGATCGTAGCCTTGTAAGGTTACTGAATTCTTTGGTACTCTCCGAGTTCTGGATAAATTGAACCAATATGTTTTTATTTCTGCTGGTGAAACAAGGTAACTGGGAAGTCTGTTCTGCAGATTACCTCCCTAACTCTGGAGGTTGAGACATACGTGAATTTTCCCGATCTTAATTACTATTTCTGTATAATTGCATACAGACTGTAATTTATCTCAAGGTAAGCTATTTAAAGCTCTTTCTAATTGGAAGGAGTATACTTGAGTGATTAAATCTTTCCTTCAATATTTCTTACATCTCTTTAAATTGGTTATTAGACTGTTGTGATCTTTGCCTTCTACTCGAGGCTTTTGGAAATCATTACACAATTTGCAATAATCAATTCAATTATACATGGATCAAAGAATGAAAAAGAAAAGCTTATGTTCTAGTATTGTCATTCTTGATACTGTCCTAAGAAGCTGGTTTGGTAAGCACATGCTGGGAGGTTTTCTCCTTTGTTCTCTTTCCTTTTAAGAAAGTGCCTTTGGGGATTGAAGAGATCCCTGGTGTGTTTCTTGTTAGACACAATTTATACCATTATAAAAAAAAAAGTGAGCCAAGAGTTTGAATGAAAATTCATAATAGCATTTCCACACAGCGTTGATGAAAACGAGCCATTTAAGAGCACGCAGTGGGGAAATACCCCTCCCCTAAATACGGGGAAGTGGAATTTTGGGGGGGGGAGGCTGGCAGCAGGGCTTTCAGGTGGTGCTGCTATCAGTGACAAATGGATCTCTGGTGTGGAAATGCGGTTGTTAAGTTGCGTTGTCGATGCTAATAAGCATAAGCTACCTATTTTGGTATTCAATTAGAATTTTACTCTTCTGTATTATGAGCTATTTTTGCTTAATCCTTTTATAAGTTGCTGGGGTTGCGTGTTTCTGTGATTAAAGGCAATATAATCCACTTTTCATTGTGAAGTGAGTCCTGGATTACGTTGTTTTCATGCCAGTAATTTGGTGCGTGTCAGTATCGCTATATTTTTATCTGTACTGTGGTCTAGGTATCACTTCTCAGGCTTTTCTCTGCAGCATTGGCGTTGCAGATATCAGATGGATAAAATTGGCAGCTGAGCATCACTGTTGAGCTGTCAAAATCCCAATCCGTAACACTTCTTTATTGCCGATAAGGACAGATTGCTTGTTGTGTACACGTAAATACAGTGTCAGCACATTTCCAGTAAAAACCCCTCCCAGACGCCAGGGGCCATCCTGGAAGTGTTTGTGGGCTGTGCAGATGAAGTTTGTATTTATTGCCGCTTGTGAGAAGGGGGAGAGGATAACCGCCGGCTGCTCCAAATATCTCTGTTTTGGTTACAGGGAGATTTAGCAATCACAGTTAAAAAGCTTAGATGGGAAGAGATGGGCGGGGGCAGGAGCACCTAATGTAGCCGTGTTCTCCAGGAGCAAGAGGCGAGTGTCAGCTGCGTAGGGGAGTGCTCAGGGAATGCTGACGGGAATGGCAATGGATCAGGTGCACGAGGGATACTTAAAAGCATCCCTTGGAGCTGGATTGGGGCAGTTAAGATTTCTTCAGATAGAAGTTATTTATGGGGATGGAGATGACGGATACGGTTTATAGTCTGACCTGTGCTTATGCAGAGCGCGGAGATAAGTGTGGACTTGTCACTAATGTGTTTGGCATGACGGGTTTTATTTCCTGTAATCTGTTCTTGTGGAAGTCAACATCTGATCATTTTTCTCTTTAGCGCTGTTACAGTGGAAAACAAAACAGAACTTGTAAACACTTGAGGCTCGAGTGCTGCCTGTAATTGTTCAGAGATACCCCAGCTCTCTCCATGGCTGCCGGCACCTTGCTGCTGTGCAGCCCTGGAGCAGCACTCGTAACCTTGTGCTGGTGGGAGCTGAGCCCCAGGGCTGTGGGTTCCATTGGCAGAGGGATCTCATCTAAAACAGCTGAAGTTGGGGTAACTGTGCCTGCCTTGCTGTGACTCAGTGTTTTCAACAGGTAGCCTATGGACTTCTGTATTACCTGTTGTCCCAGAGGTTTGTGGCTGGGAAATGGATGGACTGCTTGCAGCTTTTCTCTTACGGGGTGATACTGGTGTTTGGCACTGTGGCCCCTTTCTGCCTGCGACGTTGAGTTGTCTCAGCATTGACTGTTTACTTTTGCTGCTGCACTTCCACTTGACAAAATTCTGCTCGGATGTGAGATGCTACAGGTGCTCCTTTCTTTCTGGTCGGAGACCCTGCTTTATGGCCCTCCATAAAAATAAAATCTTAAGAAAGCCAGGAGTGAAGAATGCAAACACGGTTCTGCGTTTAAAAAAGCTGACGACACGTCCCGTGTGCGTTCTGCAGTTAGCTCATGCTGTCCTTGGGGAGCAGGAACTTCACCTCTGGGTAGCAGAGAAAGGAGAAAAGTTTGTTCTGTTCTTAGGGGGAGTGAAAAAGGAAATCATTGTTTGGGTGACGGCTGGGACACGTGCTTGGCAGTTTTGGAGTCCTCTCAGTCAAGCTCAGGTACTGCTTGTCCTGTTGCTGTGTCACCATTCCAGCTCTTTGTAAGCTAGTACGTGCTTGGAGTGTTGGGCTTTTTGAAATGAGAGTAATTGGGTTTTACGATGCAAAAATTGCAAGTAGGACCTTCAATGGTAGTCTGTTCATGAAATTAAATGCATTTCTTAAGAGCAGATTCTTTTGCTAGTAAAAATGGTGGGGGGTGCAAGGAGAAGAAAGGACCTCTAGTAGCTTACAGAAGGGTGTTTATTTCTGTAACTTAACTCAGCGCTGTCAAAGCTATTTTGAACAGCTGTAAGTCATTGCCAAAAACATGGCCGTTTTGGAGTAAATGAGAAACTTTGGGGCTACAACAAAAAGTCAAGGATCTTAAACCTTTGCAAATGAGAATATGTGGAGTTAGGGATGCATGGGATGGGACGTACCGCCTTAGCCAGCTTTATTCTAGTCTTGCAGAATGTTCCATAGCAGGCAATGCTGTGCTGCTGTTCTGTGTGCTGTGGTTCACGGCTTTCTGTTGTCATTTCTCTTCTTCCTTTGCTGATGCTCCCATGTCTGATTTAGGAATTTCTCAGCTCTTTGCTTAATCTTAGTCTCCCGCTGGTATTGGAGGTGCTGCATCCCTGCTCTTGTGTTAGCATGTGCTGAAGGGATGCCAGAGCACTGTAGACAAGCGCTGTATCCCAAAGTTAAAGGAGAATGGGAGCAAGCAGCAGGCGAGTGTTACAGGGCTTGTCGAGAATGAAAGAAGTGGAAAGCTAGTATGTGACTACCCAGGGGTCAATCTAAGCTTGACCTTTATAGGAAACAATATATGAGAGGCTTATACAGGAAGGGACATGATAAGTAATGGAAAAGGAGCATCTTAAAGCCATTGCTTAATGCAAATAGAGCATGAAGCTGTGTGAATAGGCTAGAGTTTGCTTAGCATGCAGAGATGGTGTTACTCATTTATGCGCATCACTGAAGATTGCTCTGTAGTGAAGTTCCCTGGTTTTGTTTAGGAAATGGTAATGAGCTTCCTGGATGTATGCTATTAGCCATGTATGAGTTCTGCTTCCACCTGAGCTGCACAGGCTGCAGGCAGCGCTTCAGTTGCCAGATTCCATCCTAGAGGTCTGTTTTAACAGCAAGACAGATTAAGAAGAGGTGAGTTTTAGTCTTTACCCTGCTTTGGGGCCGATGCACAACCAGCTGCTTTTCCAGAGCAGTAAGCTGTGAAGCAGCTCTTTATCTCTGTAGATGTTTCCTTCACCGTGTTTTACATGTTTATGGTATATACAAAGAGGCTCTTTCCCAGTTTCCAGCCTGGGTCTGATCTGTCTTGCTAAATTCATCAAGCTGAGAGTTCAGAAGGGCTCTCCTGTTAGCTTTTCTAAGTATTGCTTTCAGTTTGACACTTACTTGCCTCCTTGATCCCGACCACAGATTGTACGGTGCTTCGGGTTGAGTGGCCATGAGAAGTCCCCAGTCCATCTCCTGCTCACGGTGGGTTCAGCTGCGAGGTCAGAGCAGGTTAGGCAGTGCTTTATCCGGTCTAGCCTTTAAACCCTTGGAGATGGAGACTGTGTAACCTCTGTGGGCGATCTCTCTCACTGCTTAGCTGTCCTGTGGTGGAAACGGGTTTTTGTTTGTTTTCTGTACCTAGTCCTAACCTTTTGTTTCAGTTTGTGCTCTCTGTCTTGCACCCTGCTGTGAACCCCTTTGAAGAGCCTGGACCTGTCCTCTTGTGCGTGCTGGATGGGGAGTGGAAATGTAGGAACAAATCATTACCAGCTTCAGAAACGTGCACCGCTGAACGCTGAGACCATCCTGATGCTTCTGGGAAAGATGAGAGTTGCTTCAGAGAGCTGGACTTCAAAAGTGGCCAGTCTTCTGTTGGAGGTGGCGGCAGGTGGCCGGCAGGAGCTGGGCATCTCTTCGCCAGCAGGCTCGGGAAGGCTCTTGTCTATTCTGAAAGCTGCTACGTGAAGCTTCCCTGCTCTTTCCTCCAAACCCACTCCAATTAAATATACGGTTATTAAGCAGGCTGAAAGCTGAGCACCTTCTCCTTACTGCTCCCTCACTTTCATAAGGTGCATCCCTTGTGGTTGTAACCCATATGTGCAGACACACAGTGAGTGCTCTCAGAGTCTGTGCTGGGCTAGAGCTGAGTCACAATCTTCAGGCGAAGGTGACGACAGAGGGATGGTATTTGCAGGCAGGTACACCAGGGTTTGTGCTTAATAAGGCAGCTGTTCAGCTTTTCAACTGGAAACATCACCAGTTAGCAGGCAGAGTAGAACGTAGGATGGAAACAGCAGCAAACTTGGTTTTGCCTGGCAATTCAGCAGAGGTGCAGCTATTTATTTGTTTATTTTTAAACACCTAAGCAGAAGTCAAATCCGGTAGGGATAATACATCTGGTTCAGGTAGAGATCTGTAATATGAGCTGCGAAAGTGAGTTGTAAAAAAGTAGCGCGGATGGGAATGTTTTCTGGTATACTCATTCTTCGTGCTGTTTCTTGAGACTCCCTTGATAAAATGATCTCACTTCTGTGCAGATGTTGTATCTTGTTTCCCTGGTGCAAAATAAGGGCCTTTCAAAGAGTCCAAGTATTTGTGTAGATTTTCAGCTTATTGAAAATTCTGTGAGGGACGGCTGTGCTCGGGCTGTCTATGGAGTTGTTAGCACACCTATAAATACATCGCACCAAAATGAAAAATGGAGGAACTTCAGCAGTGCTACAGAAACAAAGCTGTTCTTTTCCTTAGGTTCCATGTTGATTTAGCAGTATCTCAGCAGGGAATCTGCTGAGGCCATTTGATGGCGGGGCTTCAAATTTTTTTAATCAAGTATCAGACAGTTGTCAGTTTGAATTACAAGTACTTCACATAATATTTTTCTGAAGGGAGTACACCCAGGTTTTCATACAGTTTGTAATCTTTGCCTTTACCTCTGCCGTTAGGATCTGACTCTTTCAGCTGAGAGGTAACATTTTTATGCGAGCTCTTGACAATGTCACCTGGAGTTCTGAGGAAACAGCTAAAAATAGAGATGTGCTCCAAACGTGAGTTAAAGAGTGCGAGACCGAGGGTACGGTTAGCTCAGTTTTGTTTCCTTCCAGCTTCCACAAGTGAATGCATAGGGAAGACCAGCAAGGGGGCAGATAGGAGAGATAAGTCCCACCTCCCTGCAGAGCTCTTGCAGCGTCTGGCTCTTTTCAGCTCAGCCCTCTCACCCTGCTGGGGCTGCAGGCTGGGTGAGCTGCAATGAGCCCTTCCAGGTGCTCACGCAGGTTGCTCCTGAGCATGCGTGTGCTGCTTCTGTTCCCAGCATTGTTGATGGCAATTTCTGTTGTTCTGCTGCTTTGCTGCACGGAGGCCCTTCTCATTTTGTTTGGAGTCTGGTTCTGTCCAGCTTTGTGCTCTGATTGCTCTTCTGTGTCGCTGAAGAGACTGAACAGCTGATCCCTGTCTGCTCTGCTCAAGCTGCATGTGGTTCTATGCTGTCGTGTCCATCCCTGCGTTCTCTGTTTTCAAGGCTGAAAAGTCTTAGCTTTTGCTAAATGACTTGTCATCCTTCTGTGACATTTGTGTATTTTTAAATTGAGACAACCAAAGCCATCTACTCTTCGATATCTGGGTGAACCAGGGATTAATACAGCAAATGATGGTTTATCATGTTCTCTACTTCTTTTTGAATAATCAATAACAATACCTTGTGTGTTTGACTGCAACTGAGCCGATAGTTCCACGTCCTGTTTATCGAGGGGCCAGAAGCTGCTCTGGGGGTGGGAAAGGCTGTTCAGAGCCCATTGCTGCCTGCACCCAGCTCGGTCCATCTGTCTCCATAGGCATCACGTTACGTTTACGTGCATTGAATTGCTCTGGCACTCAGTTTCTTGAGCTCTTTCAGAGTTTCCCCTGTGTGCCTTCATCCTTATGACCACATGATATTGTCAGCAACTTTGTCACAGCTGATCACTTTGTTTTCTAGGTCACTAACAAGCAGGTTGAGCTGCATGTGCCAGCGTGGGCCCCTGCAGAACTCCATGCATGACCTTCCTCTATTGTTTTAACTTGGACGGGATTGAAATAGAAGAACTTTGAATAGCAAACGAGGGATCTCTGACCCGTTTAAAAACAAAAAAGCTGTAAGAATACCTGGCTGTGTGCGTGGACTGGATTTTCAGAGTTTCTTTCAACCTGTGCTACACAGTTGTTTTTAAGCATAGGTAGGACTGAGGAGGTGCCCAGCTGTTTGAAGGGGAAGCAGAGATGTGTTGAAACTTGTTGCCTGTGTTCGGTTAATTAGAAAAGCTTTTTTTTTTTTTTTTTTTTTTTTTTTTGGAGGCAGCTTTGTTTTTCAGCCTACGTTCTCATAGCTTAGTGAAGGAAGTGAAGGACTTGAGCTCTGTGTTAGTGGATTAACTGCATTGGCTGCCTCTGGTTGTATTTTTTCCTGAAAGAGGGCTTTTGGTACCTGTGGGATACGGGCTGAGCCAGGTTGGGGAAATAATGCACAGCTTACAGCATCTTTACCTGGGAGGAAACTACTTGTTATCTAGTGAGCCTACCAGGAGACAGGAAGATGAAGACACTTCATCGTGAAGTGCTGGACTGAAACCCAGAAAATCCTGCTTTTGTCAGGAGATCCTAAATCTCTTTTTTATTTTTTTTTCCTTAATGCCTTTGGTCTGTGTATGTGAAAAGCGTCAAACAGAGTATAAATTCATGAGCAAGTGAGAGTCGTGCAGATGACATTAATGAGCTACAGAAGGCTTGTATATATGCAAATTCCTCTTGAGAGGGGATTTGGATGAGTGCTGTTAACGAGGGGGGCAGTGGTTCGGCCACCACAGATTAAATAAACGGGGCAGTGGCTGCAGCATTGCCCCCTGTGCTCCATGGGGAGCAAGGAGAGCTGTCTGCGGGCACTGCTGCCGAAAGGCAGAGCGCCTCTGTGCTCACTTGGTCAGGGTTTCCATGGAAGTTTGAACTGTGCTATCAAAGTTTTCTTAGGCAGCTCTTTTATGGAGAAAGCCAAGTTAAACGCAGTATCGTTTCTGGAGTTTACTTGCAGAGTTATAATGTATTTTAAATCATAGGTGGGGCTGAAAGTTGGCTTGTTTTTTAAAACAAAAAAAAAAGAAAAGCCAAAAAAAAAAAAAAAATCCACCTTCATTCCATCAGGCAGTTTGTTTCCATGCATGGCAGGGGGTTCTTGTGTGAATAGAATTCAATTAATCCAGCATTGTTTTGACTCTGAGAAGAATCCGGTGGCAGCGAAAGGCGCCGATGGCACGTGGCATGAAATGTCCCTTAGCACCGAGCAAGGTTCCTTGGTGTGTCTCCTTAGGCAAGCTTTGGAAGGAGTGTTTCTGTCTGTGCTGTATGTGGGCCAGGAAAATATTGCATAGAGGATGTATTCTTAGCTTTCTAACGCTGCAGAGTGTTTTGTCCTGGGATTAATCATTGCTAACTAATGCGTTCTTAAGCACTGCCTGCTTGTCTTTGAGCCTGCAGGTAACACAGTGCAGTTACTAGATGTAAAAATACGTTTGTCCATCATAGACAACACTGGAAGGGTTGGGAGAACAGAGCAGCCCGAAGTCTGAGGGGTGCAGCAGGAATGTGGTTTTAGGATCACTTTGTGGCAGCCTGGATACATCTCTGTGTGCTGCCACTGGCCAGTGTCATTGGAACTGATGTCTTTGTCTTCTTTTGAGTGCTGGAGAAAAGCAGGAAGGTCTGCTTCCTCTCCTTGTGGCCATTGGCAGCATGTTCACCCACTTTCGACATTGGTATTTTTTACCCAGGTACTGATTTCTCCTCTGCAGTAATAAATGACACTTTAAGATAGAGGTGTCTATCTTATAAATATAAATACATATTCCATGTCATGTTGTTGCGTGTTATAAATAATTCCATATTTGATGCACCTGTACAGTTAGGAATGCCTTAGATTTTAGAGTGCAGTTAAATAGTCAGACCTGTGGTCTGTATTCTACATTGTGCTGTGATGGTCAGTCAGTACGTCATCAGAGTTTGCTAAGCTGGCTTCTCTTGGCTTACCAGGTACCCACACGTGGTTCAGGCATGGCTTTCTTGTGGCACTTCATTGGTATGGTGTTTCTCTCTATCCTAGATCTTTTGTCTCAACAAAAAAAGGAGCTAGGATAGGTAGAAGTGGTTTTACTCAGCATCTTATTGATATAGTTTCATGCATAGCCCCGTGTGTTCCTGTGGTGAGCCTAAATAGTAATATTCCACTGAACTTTTCCCCAGTCCCCAATTAATGCCTTCTTCCCTTCACTCAGACGTGTTTGAAATCAACACTGTGTCAAAGTAGAGGTGAATTCACATTAATCTGTGCTCTGAGAACACTGATGTGCAAACTGGAGGCTTCCTGCTGTGTTGGTCTCTGCAGGTCTGGTGAGATGGTTCCTGTTGTGTGGTGCTTCTTACCTGGGGCTTGGAGGAGTGGTGATGCAAAAGGGAGGAAAAAACCAACCCCAAGCTACATGGATGGCAGTATGATTGCTTGATGGAATATTTGCTTTTCTGCTTATTGACACAGTGGGAACCTTTGCTCTCTCCCCCTCCCCATGCTTATTTCTGCCGTAACAATTAAGAACACTTGTTAGCAGCAATAAATCATTATTCTCGGTGGACCCCTATTATGAGGGAATAGGGTATTTGGCCAGCATTTTTCATAGGTATTTGTTGTGAGGAGATTTATTTCGTTTGGGTTCCGTTTCCCCTTTTGGCAATCATGATATTCTAATGATGAATCACAAGTGTTTCCCATCCGTGATGTTTCATCTGATCTCTTAATTTTCCTGTTCTTCTTCCTTCTATTCTTCTTTCCTTCAGCACTTCCTCCCTCTCCCCTTCTTCCTCTGGTTGGATTTATTGACTGTTGTTTTTATACTCCAATGGCTACAGATGAAAGCAGTACCAAATGCTTCCGTGCCCCCGGTGAGGCACTGGTGGTGCTGGTGTGTGCTTCACAGTGGCAGGGCTGGTGTGGCTGTGGCTTGGCCTCGCAGGTTCACAGCTGCTGCCCGTGGCTGTGTGTGGGTCCTGCAGCTCTTCCTTGGTGCAGGTCACGAAGCCTGGGAATGTGTTTTTCAGGTGGATCTTCCTGAGGAGGGCTGCTTGGAAGTCTAACAGAAGATGCCTTCTTAGCTTTTCTCTTTATTACTTTTTACGTTAATGAGATTCCAGTTACTCAATTTTCCTTCTCCGAGGGCATAACTGGTTACTTCCAAGGGAAGGGAGGATCAATTAGATACTGGCTTCTGCCTGCTGTTCCATAGTTTTCAAATTGTTACCCAAGTTTAATATGATCGTTAAGACTTCTTTGGATGACAGGATAAGTCAGTGATGACTCAGTCTGTATCTTGTGTTGCATCCTAGGAAAATGAGCACTGAGGAAAAAAGACCCAAACAGAACAGCAGCCTATTGGAGAATGTGTTGAGCATCTGTTTGTGTAATTTCATATCCCGAAGTGTTATATCAAGCGAGCTGAGTAGAAAAACTTCATTTATTTACAGTGGACAACTAACTCATCAGTACTTGGTGCTAATGTACAGCACGTGCAGGATAGAGCACTTTGCAGTTTTGTAATGTAAAGGAATAGAAAAGTGTGTTTTTCTTAAAAAAAAAAAAAAATAATATATATATCCTTGGGGGAAAGGAAAGCAGGCATGTATTATAGCATTAATTTGTTTGAATCAAGTGATGCTTAAGTTAGCTATCGCATGTGAGGAACCAACATCTGTTGATGCAGCAGAGACTTGAATAACTGCTGCAAGCAAACATCAGAACTGACAGTGAGAATGTAAGTCCTGGAATTGCTGTGCTTTGCTGCTCAGAGCTTCTCTAAGCTTCTTTTGGAAGCTGCCTCTCCATCCTTGCTGCAACGTGAGTGCATTCATTGAATTCCAGGTACATTCTTCTCCAGCTTCCCTTCTGGATTGACTTCCCAAAGCTAGTGTGCTTCAAGCAGATAGTTCAGATATTTAGAAACTAACCAGAGCTTAATTCTCTGGTGTTCAGCTGAAAAATGAAGGCTAACTGCTCTTGTTTAGCAGACTCCCTATCTCTATATCTCGAATTAGTCACACTGTTCATGTAACCATTGCTTTTGTGTTTTAATTGCAAATTTAAAAATGCATGTGTACTTTTTTTTAAATTGAAGATTGCTGGGCTTAGGAATGAATGATTGCCCAGTGTGGTTTCCAGAAGTTGTAATGTCTTGATCCTTTTGAAACTGCGAGATGATCTTTCAGACTCTTACTGAATGCTGTACAAGATATATTTTGATTTTTAGTGATGCAGACTTGTGGTGTAAGCAGCTAGAGACTGTAATGTGACATGGTGTGTTTAGCAGCTCTTGGGACAGCTGTGTTTGCAGCCCGTGTGGGCTCCACTGAAGTGTATGGCATAGGAATTCTCTCTTGTCTGCCAGCTGAAAGGCTTTAGTTAAGAACGCTGTTAACAAAAAGTAAATTTGTCTGGCAGTGACCCTCTCCCAAATAGCTGAAAGTAATTGTCTTCCTTTTTAGCCCTAGGTGTAAGCTGTTAGTCTTGAGGCACATTGTTTTGTATCCAGGGATGGTCTAAGCTGGTATTTCTGCAATTACTTGTCATGAAAATGATGCTAGTGCGTAGCTCTGTACGAGTAATTCCCCTCTGCGAGGATAAATACGCTGGGGACAATTAAGTCTGAGTGTGGCTGAAAAAACCCCTCAAGTCTCTAAGAACTGGAATGAAGATTAGTACTGTCAGCAACCTTATTTAATAGCAGAAGTCCTAATATAGCTCACCTAGTGGGTGCTGTCTCTCAAGAGCAATAAAACTTTTCTTATGGATTAAGATAAAAACGTGAGTGACTTGAAATCGAACCCAGCACAGACATGATGGAGGGCTGCGCCTCTCCGGCAGATCTCCGCTTCGCTGCACCAACAGGTTGCTGCCTTTGCTCCACTGGGAGAGATTGGTGCAAAATACAAACAGCCCCAAACTCCAAAGTCAAAGGAAAAAAACAAACAAACAACCACCAAACAACAAAACAGAAGAGAACTTTTAGTATGAGAGTATTACAGTAAAAATTGTCTGCTTGGGTTGCTTGTTGTTACTGGCAGCCAGGAGGCTACAGCAGAGGAGGTGGTTGGTCTGTTTTCTCAGGTGCCAAGCGATAGGATGTGAGGAAATGGTTTCAGGTTGCACCAAGGGAGGTTCAGATTGGATTTCAGGAAGAATTCCCTCCTAGGGAGGTGGGCAGGCAGTGACGTGGGCTGCCTGGCACTGGTGGAGTCCTCACCCTGTAGGCTTTTGGGAGATGTGCACTTGGGGATGGCACTCAGTGGGGCGAGTTGGTGGTTGGGCTTGGCCACGTGGAGCATCCTTCCAACCTGGGTGATTCTAATGGGGTTCTTTGCACTGCTGCTTCTGTGGAGTTTGGGGCAGAGCTGAGCGGTTTGGGCATACTCAGCTGTCACGTGAGGACAGCAGGAAATTGCAGGACCTACTGGCCAGAGTCATAGAATCATAGAAACCTCAGAGTTGGAAGGGATCTCTGAAGGCCGTCTAGTCCAACTCTCCCACAGTGAACAGGAACATTCACAGCTCGATCAGGTTGCCCCAGGGCTGATCCAGCCTCACCTTGAAAGTCTCTCAGAAGCTCTTGCAGAGCAGAGTTCCACGCTTTTCAGTGCCAGAGAGGGTTCCTGCTCTTGGAAGGTGCTTGCAGCTGAGGTGGGTTCTTTCAAGGGCTGGAATGTTTATGTTGAAGATGCTCAGCCGTAACATTAGTAGCAAGGAAGCACATTGTTTGTTAGCTCACTGAAATAAGAAACACAGGGTGACTTCAGCTTGGCCGTGTGCTTTCTTTGCTAGCATGGGAGCTAGTGAAAATCATAAATGCAGAGTCTGACCTTAAGCCCACAGCCGCAGAGATGCTAACAGTAGGTCAACCCAGGCTGCTTCTGGCGTTTGCAGCCGATGTCATTTTGATGCATTTTTTTGTGGATCAGAACCATTTTTAATGCCAGGGAGGTGAACGTGTAGTTCTGGTCATACGGCTGTAAAATGTTCTTTATCAGCATGGATAAACTGGTCAAACAGAGTACCTTGTAAGCCAAAGAAACCCAATCTCCTTGTGCGTGCAGCGAAAGGCAAATAACACTGTACCTGCCATTGGTTTGTACCTATTCTTTTAGAGCTGCCCTGCTTGCCTAAACATTGTATGTATCACACTGGGAGACAGCTGAGTTTCTCATTATGAAAACCAATTGCCTCCTTAAAGGTTGCAGTGTGTTGCATATTTATGACCGTTCTTCTGTGCTTTTGCCTCCCTTCCCTTTTGAATTACTGTGACTTCAACCCTTTAGTATTTTGGTTGCATTAGACAAATGCAGGAAGTTACAGCCTGTCGTGGAGGCCTCAGCTCCCATGAATTGGCTGTTTCACTCCCTCCTGTAGGTTTTCGGTAGGCTGGTTTCATTTTATACAGTTGAGCCCTTTTAGTTTCCTCCTGTAAGTCTTGCAAATAGAATTTAGGACCCAGGAATGTGCCTTCGTAGAGGTAAAAGTATTCCCATCTTTTATGATCCGTCACTTTCACAAATCGTAGATGTGTGGAAGCCCAAGAGCTCCGTCTGTGCGGAGGGCTTGTGTAGCTCTTTCTTCTCAAGAAGATTTATATCGGGTTAACCAGGCCGCTTGTAGCATGCAGGAACTCTCCTGTATTTTTACAGCTGGATGTCGGAGGCATACTGAGATTAATTCCAAGACCATTTCCATACTAATCTAATGCTTCCTAGTTGCTTTTATTCAGGGAAAAAGAATCGGAATCTTGTTTCTTCTTTTACTTCTCTCATTGTCAGACTAGGGTGAGGCGTTCAATTTTCCTTTTTTCCCCCCTTCAGCGTTCATGTTGATGATTAGGGAGCTGAGGAGGACCTGTTGCATAGCTCTAGGCACGCCGTGTGGTATGGTACCCAGCCAAATGCTGCCTGTTGTCCTGGCAGATCTCTTGGATGTGTTTTGGAGCTTGTTCACAGCTTCAAGTTATCACAGGCATCCGGAAATAACTTGTTAAATTCTCCAGATTGATGCTGGGGCTGATTATTGGAGCAGTAACCCTCTGTAGAAGGCATTATCTGCTTGTTGGGTGCTGCTGCTGAGGGTGGTTGGGCACTGCTTTGTAGGCAGCATCTTCTGACTGCTGTTTGTCACTAGTTTTCAGTACTATCTACTGTGCTTCCCTGTTGATGCTTTCCTGTTAATTTAATTAAAAGAAAGAAAAAAAAACTAGCTTACTGATGCTTGCTTTTACCTCCCAGGTCAAGGTGTCTTTCCTTCCAGAGAAGTCCTTCCCCCAAAGAAGCAGAGGAGGGAGCAGAAAGTGAAGATTCTATAAAGACTTCTTTGCTGCTTTCTTTCGAACAGAAGTAGCAGTAAAGGGCACTTAATGTTGATGGCTCTGTACGCATTTGTTCCCTAGAAGTTAAGGTTCCTGGGAAAGTGGCTGTTCTGCCTAAATAGCGTTGTGAAACAAAAATTTTGTGTCATAGGTGCACTTCTCCAAAGTGGCCTGTTTGCTGATGGGGGCGTTGGACTGGCTCAGGAGCTGCGGGGCACACACTGACACTGCAGTGTGCACTGAGCACACTTGTTGTTTTGTGTTTCGTAGCCCTACGGTGGATGTCTTGGGTTTTGAAAAGAGAAAAGTGTTCCTGTTAGCCTGAGACGTGTCCAGATGTTTTGGATGGGTAACTTGAACGGTTTTCGTATCTGATATGTAGGTACAACCTTCAAAAATGCAGCAGCTCTTAAAACAGAGCTGTAGGTAGAACATCCTTTGTAATAAGTAGATGCAGGAAGGAAGTCAGTGGGTGCCTTAGGGCGATGCCCATGGATTGCTTCAGCGTCCTTAAGCTGTTGATTATTTTTTTTTTCAGATCGTACTGGTTACCTGAAGTAGGTGTGGGAAGGATACATCCCTGTGCTTCCTCAGCCAGCAGCAGGGGTGCAGTGGGAGCAGGATCGAATGGCTGCGTGCCTGCCATCTGGCTGCCAGTGCCGTGGCCCAGATTTGGAAACAAGCAGCTGGGAGGTGGGAAAGCAGTGGCTTCATGCAGTGCTTCTGCGGGCCTCCTGCCCGACATGTGCAGTTGGGTGACCTGTGGTGAGGCAGGGAAGTGGCACCCAAGGCCTGGGGGAGGGCGCATGGGTGGCGGAGTGCATGCTGCCAGGCAGGCAGCCCTCGTGACTCACAGCTTCCGTGCAGGAGCACGTGCTTGTGTTGTGCTGTTGAGCAGGAAATGTCAGATGGGTGTTCATAGATTAGAGTTACCTTCGGAGCTCTATCGAGGGCTACAGCAAGTCAAAACTGAGATAAGTTGTGGTTCTGTAGAGCTGGCTTTCACACTTGAAACAATTTTTCTGCTGTCCTCCCTCCTTGGACTTTAGTTGTTACCTTAGTATGACAGGTACCAAAATGCACAGTAGCATCAGAGACCCCATTGGTTTGATAGCAGGGTTCATCATGCATGGAACCAGCTTGTGGCCACATTGCTGCCTCGCACCGCAGTTCCGCAGCGGGTGAGCAGCTAAATTAAACAGCACCCGCTTCTGTGCACTAGCGTGAAGTTGGGAGGAATGTGCATTTACCTGTACTCTAGGCTGTAACACCAGGTTACCTATAATTGCAGTTTGCAAACTAGTCTTCAGTCTTTGATATCTGTGTTTAACTTGAACCAACCTCGATTTTTATTTATATTTTTACCTTCTACTTGTTTCTGCATTAGGAAGAACTGAACAAGCACTTTATATTGATAAACAGCCAGAAGTAGGGGCAGCTCTCTGCTACAAACTGCTAGTGCCATTTCTTCATTGGCTATTTCCAGTTGGTGCATCTGCTAGTGCTCTTAATATTGCAAACAGTGTTTTTCGTGTTCTTCTTTTTAAGGAATGTTTCAGGGTGGGGAAAACATGAGGAATTTTATTTGTTTTGGTTCAAGAGTCTGGCTGCACGATGGGCCCTGCTGTCTGTGTGCTTATTTCAAACTTCTCCATAAGTTGAGAGATGGACAGCATCCAAAATTTAGCAGGAGTTTCTCATTTAGCTCAATTATTTCTTATTCCTCTGCATTTTTTTGCAAGCTGGGCCTGCGAGTTTCTAGCAGTACAAGAACAGAGTGACACTGAGACTGCTGCTGAGGAAGTGGTGTTTATAAATGGTGATGGTCACAGGCAGAGCCCTTCAGCTGTAACTCCTCATTCTGTTGGAGAAATGTTTGTTGAGCATTACAGTGTTCTTTTGCGTGTTTCAGATCTGTTTGTTTCGCTTTCCTTTCAGCTGTCAGTGCCTCAGAGTGTAACTGAAATGCCTAGTTCTGCCAAGGCACCCCTGTTCTTCCTATGGAAGATCCAACTAGCTGGTGGTAGCGGTGGGTTTTAGGCATTTTGCTTTCATGAAATTCTTGCAAATGCAGAATTCTGCAGGAATATCACTTCATTTTGTGTCATGGGCTGTGTTATGGTGAGTAAGCCACTGACAAGCACTGAAAGACGTTCTGAAATAGGATGCAGACTTGTGAGTTGGCTTTCTGGCTGCTGATTGACATGGGGAAGCACTTGGTGTGCACAGGGGATTGCTGGTTGCTCTGCTTTGCATAGTGTGTTTCTCGGTTCCTGGGGAAGTGAAACGGTTTACAAGTCCTACTGGTTTGATTCGTTAACTATTGGGGGGACAGTGAAAAACTGCTTCAATAAAGATGCAATTGAATAGAAGGCACAGTGGGCTCCGTGAACCAAAACAGAACGTGCAGCTCTGATGAGAGAACAGATTGAGGATAAGTGAGGAAATTGAAGCCCAAGGAGTTTCCTTTAACTCAGTAATGATCATGTGGGGTTAGGCAACTCGAATTATAATTACCTCTTTCTATTTCTTTAAGCATCAGTCATTTCTCTCCTTTCCTTTGAACCTGCGTGGAATAGTTAAGCTGCATGGCGAAAGTGAGAGAGGGACTTAAAAGTGAAGTAGGGCCCTGGAGTGAAGTGCTGACACAGCTTTCAAGTGCAAGTAGTGGAGACTTGGATATTGGCAGTGTGTGACTTCTGGTTCCTCTAGCTGCAAGTCAGAAGAATTGTTAACGTTATAGATGTTAGCAGAACACTGATTAGAAAATAGTTATGCATCCCAGTGTTATTTCTCGTACTGACAAGCTGTCCTTGTCTCAGTTTTTCCCCAGTGTTGCTATCCTGAATTGCCTGTGGCAAGTGGAAATCCCTTTAAAAATTGCTCGTTACAGACTCTCTAAGTAGATGCACCTATCTTGTCCTGTTCTCATTATATTTCAGTTCAGTAATGGAAGAATAGCAACGGTCGTGTGCCTTCAAGAATGTTCTGCTTAACAAGATTAAGCTACATTCTAATGTTAGTGCTTGAGATGATGAAACTTGAATACTAATTTTTTGTTTTGTTTCTTTCAAGCAAATGGTTATGAGCCTTAGAGTTTCTGAGCTGCAAGTACTTCTGGGCTACGCAGGGAGGAACAAGCACGGACGGAAACACGAACTTCTCACGAAAGCACTGCATTTGTTAAAGGCTGGCTGCAGTCCTGCTGTACAAATGAAAATCAAAGAACTCTATAGGCGAAGGTTCCCCCAGAAAATCATGACACCTGCAGACTTATCTCTCTCCAGCGTACACTCAAGCTCCATGCCAGCAGCCTTGTCTCCATCTACCATTCCACAGCTCAGTTACGATGGCCACCCCGCCACGTCACCATTGCTCCCCGTTTCGCTTCTGGGACCTAAACATGAACTGGAACTCCCCCACCTCACATCTGCGCTCCACCCTGTCCATCCCGACATCAAACTTCAGAAGTTACCTTTTTACGACTTGTTGGATGAGCTGATAAAACCTACCAGCCTAGGTAAGCTTGCGTTGTGATATGTTTGTGTTAATGTTTGTGACTGTGGTAGTGTTAGAAGATGGACTTTTTAATAGATGGATGAATTAAGCTGCTAATGCAGCAACTGGTTAAATATTGCATCACAGCAGTGTTTAGAGAATTGCTATTTTTGGTAACTTTGGGAACAGATTGTTCTATGCAGAGAGACATCTTACGTAATGCTCATTAGTTGCTTTAGCCGAGCCATTAAATATGGTTCAAAGTTCCGTTATGTTTAAGGGGTGAGTTTGAAAAGAAACAATTGAACCTTAGGAAAAGGAACTTTAAAAAAGCAAACAAACTCCACAACTGTTTAACTTTAAAAAAACAAAAAACACACACAGAAAAATCCCTCAAAACATAGAGCTTAATGATTAAAAAAAAATATATAAAGTACTCCAACAACCTTGAGTAAGGCCCACAAAGGTCTTCTCATCTGTGCTGGGAAGGAATGCTGTGCTGTTTGCCATGATCCCTTATGGACTGAACATCCGAGTTTGGGATGACTTGTGGTTCTTCAGCTGTTGTGGCTTCTTTTCTTTAACAGTTTTTGTACCAAGGTATAAATCTCTTGGATAGCTGCTGAGCACCAGATGATGCTTACAGAGCGTTATGTAACAACGTGGGTTTTTTCTGGCTCTGACTCCACCTTGCATTTGTGAGCACGGCAACTTTTAATACGACTTCAATGCAATAGTCCTGTTGATTCCTGGAGAGGCTGCTTGTATGTTGGAACCTTCTGCCGTCTTGAAATCCTGGTGAAGACTCACAGCGAGAAGAGTTGGCAGGAGGGGGAGATGGGAGGGAGAGATCTGGGAGGTGGTGGGGCGTGAAAAGATTGTCCTTTGCAAAAGAGATTCCTTGTAAGCAGAAGTGAGCAGGTAGTTTATGCTTGTAGCCTGCGCTGCCGCAGGGCTGACAGGAGTCTGCTGTGTGAGCGAGTGTGGTTGTGTGCAGACTGCAGCACGTTGCACAGTTGTGTTTTGTTTTAGCTGTTGAATCTGAGACTGTGAGAAGAACAGACGGCTTTTGATCCTCTCGGGTTCTGGTTCAGATATTGTTTTCAAAGGTGTGCTGTATCTGTTCAGTTCTAGTCTGAAGTCTGATGGATTGATAAGCGTTCCGGGTGGTGTTGGTGCTACAGGACAATTAGGTGCTCAGAATGTGTCTCATCACTTCTACGTTATAACAACTAAAAAATAACCATGTCATTTCAATAAGACATCCCGATGCAGGAGTTATGGTTTGCTTTTAGTCCTAGATGTGGTAAGAACACTTTTCTGTCAGTGCTGTGCCTGACAAACCAGCCCTGAATGAGGAGATCGTAATTCGTGCTCTGTCATTTCTTATTGCTTGAGGATTCATGTACAATAAAATGTTTTTTCCCCTTGGTGGACTCTGAGTGCCAGGGTAAGAAAATGCGAGTGGGTGAAGCTCCAACCAAGCAGTTGAAGTAATCTCTGACCTTTCAGTTGGTGTCAGGGCTTGTTCTGGGTTTTTGTTTAGCATGTGCATCCCGTGCTGTTTATCTGAGGCAGTACTGGTAAAAAAAAAAAAAAAAAAAAAAAAAAAGCTGTTTCTTCCTGTGCTTTTTGGGAAGAATGTTTCAGTGTCCATGCGTGTGAGCAGAGTTTGTTTCCTTTTGTAGTGGAAAGCAATGCTTCTGCAGATTGTGAAGCTGCCAGCTCTAAACGTCAGGAGGATGTTTGAAAGTAATAGATATATGTGTCGACTGGAGCAGGAAAATAACGATTGGATTAGTAACCAGGGGTGTGCAGCTCTGTGCACTATCGCAGAATTGCGGGGGGTTGAGGTGGGAAGGGACCTCTGGGTCCTCCTGGTCCAACCCTTACCTGAGCAGGGGGACACAGAGCAGGGTGCCCAGCGCCGTGGCAAAACAACTCAGAGCCCCTGCGTGTCATCTTCATCTGTGCATTTACGAATACTCTGACAGAAAGGAGCTCCAAGTGATATTTTTTAATACTCTCCCTAAATAGTTTGGACATTCTTCTCACTGTGGCAATGCACGGCTCTCCTCAGATAGCCAATTTCTTGGTTCTCGGGTTTTGTTTTCAAATGGCAGATGCAGACTGTGAACATTCAGAACTTTGTCATTTGGCCAGTATTTTGGGATCTCCTGCTTGCTTTTTCCTAATAGGTTCGTTATGGGATGGTTATAAGAAACTTTGGTTTTTTTCTTCATTTTCTTGCACCGCGAGAACTAAGAGATGAGCTGCTGAAGAGTTTTGAATGAATGTCTCTGTTCTTAGAATAGAACCTGTCAGAATGGTAAAAGTACGTGGGGATGAGTGCAGACTCCATTGGTTTGAGGATTTTTGGATTCTTCTGAAAGAAATCATTACATATGAATTCGGTGGATCGCATCTTTGGATCTGATTCTCTCTTGGTCTTTCCCTATTCAATGTGGGGCTGCTTGAAGGATTGCCTGGAGGAGTCTTCTGTGCCATCAAGAAGTAATTATTAATTTGGAAAACGATAATTTGACAAAGCTTGGGGGAAGGGAGTTGCACAGCAGGACACTTGAGTATGCATTCTGTGCCCAGATATTCTGTGCAAGTAGGCAGTATGCAAGCTAATGTGAATAACAGATAAGGAAATTAAATTTGCTAACTATTATTTTTAATGTCAAGAACAAAAGAAGGAAATGGATGTTACCTTCTTATACTTGCTTCCTCAAAATGTAGCTCTGAACTGCAATAAAATCTGCATGCTGACAGCTAGGTGGGCAGGATTCATTCACAACAGGGAAGAAAACAGTGCTTTATCAACCCCCCTCCTCCTCACCAGCAGCAATTACTAAGGGTCTCGTCTTTAGCATGGCTGGCTGAAATGGCTGTGACAAGCTAACGTTAGAAGGCTGTTGGCTATCTTTATTTCTGTTTGCTGTGCAGCAACCCTTAAAACCCCCAGCAGTGAGTAGGATGCTCCCAGAGTCGCCTAACGAGTTGAACGTGTAAGCACAGCCCATGCTGCTTCAACCTGCTTGTCTCTGAACAGCTGACAGTAGCACCTAGATCTGGGTGGTGGTGGGACCGCTCCTGCTGCTCTGCTCACTTAGGTGCCTTGTTTTGCTTCCAACTGTTCCAACTATGTAACTCCTACACAGCTTCTTGGAGCCTTGTGGCTAGTGCTGCTGGTCATGGTTCTGCTGCCTGGGCTGCTGGAGGTGACAGCGTTTCTGTGGTCCTGTGAAGGCTGCCAGTAGCCTCGTTTAGCTGAAAGGAAGAGATCTCTCCAAAAGGCAGCAGAGCTGTGGAATTTATCCATCTTTTGTTAGTCATCATCCTTGTAACATTGAGAAGGAGCCCGTATTGGATATTTTTGTGTACGAGCCAGTTCAGGATACTCATTGCTTGTTCTGAAGGTGTGTGGTGGTGGATGGATGTGTACTCTGAGCTCTTGCAGCTCTAATGAGAAGTGTGAGCACTCTGCCTTGTGCTGAACAGCCATTTCATGTGATTATATGAAGATGTTTTGGAGAAGGAGATCCCATTTGGCCTTGACGAATGTATGAAAGCTGCTTATTATTTTGACCTTTTTTTAATAGGAATTCCTTTAAGTTAGAGAATCTCGCTTCTTAGTTCCTTAAGAGAAGCTGCAGCTTTCACTGTATTTTATTTTCAGCCTTCAGTCGGTGTGCATACGCTACTAATTGGTAATTTTTTAAGAACAGGGCCAGTTTTCTAAAAGTAACTTCTATCACACCGATAGATCTCTTGTGTGGTAAAATGTTTACTATGAGATGAGTAATGAGTACCCGAATTCTGCCAGCTTATTATGGAAGGAACCTTAGATTGTTAAACAACATCTTAAAAATACTTCTTGTTACAGCATATGTCAGTTCTAATTGCTTTAGCTATGTAGTTGTTCCAAAAAACATTGTAACTAGGCTACGGGTGTTTGTTTACCTGTGTGTAGTGGAAGATTAACTTTTGCTTTTCAATTTAAAGGATGAGGGAGGTTATGGGCTGTGCCATTCTGTTTTTATGAAGCTGTCTGAACTCCACGTGGGTGATGGTCCTATGATTTGTTTGCTGTGTTTCCATGCTAAGTGATGTTTAAAGCACTGAGCCGTGGAAATGGGAATTTTGGCCCACGCATCTCAGCCTTCTGGAAGGAGGAGGCAACAATGCGGTGTTCTGGGCATCACCCCCACAGAGCAGCATCTCCTGCCTGCCAGCACCTGTGGGCTGTCTCCATTGGGCAGAAGGAGCTACTGTGGCTCTGCTCAGGTTTGTTTAGGTCCCGGTGGAATTTCTTCATCTGTGGACTATAACAGGGTTTCTCCAGAAGTCTGGGTTCTCCCCTGGTGCCTGCCCTCAGAAGAGCAGCTCTGCCTGGTGCTCACTGACTGGCAGTCATGCTCCAATATAAAAGCTCTTGCATTTACATTGAAACTTGTTTTCACGTGTGCTTGGCCGTGGTTATTTGGACATGGCACATTCCTGAAGGCAGAGCTTGCGTCTGGTCTGACCAAAATCTTTAGTGTGGCTGTAGTTCAAGTTACAGCTATTAAACAATTAAACAAATCAAAGCAGCTAGAAATCTAGGTTGGAAACTGGAAGAGTTTTGTTTGGCAAGTATTTCACCCTTCCATATATCAGCGAGCTGATCTGCTGCTCTGTGCAATCAGAATCATGGTTTATATGAAAGTCACGCTTTTACTGTCTTCTGTGTTTGTTATTTTTTCAAATGTTCTTTGTGGGAGGAAGTTCAGCAAAACCCTGCATTCTCAGCCCAGGCCGCGCTCCGACTTCCGGCTCTGCAGCTTCGGGTTGCGCAAGAAGGAGCTGGAATCTGCGCTCTTGTTTGTGTGCTGTGGCAGAGCAGAGCTACGGCGCACTGAAGTTTCTTTTTTGGGCTCCAGTTTTATTTGCATATGGCCTTCTGCAGGTTCACATCTTTCCATAGTTAGTTTCTCTTAATGTTTTTAAGTTTCGCACAGCTGTGCAGCTCTTGTGCTGCAAGAGGAGGAGTGTCAGTGCTCACTGTTCACCTTAGCAGGTGATTGTTGGCTCCTCACACGTGGATCTGAGATCACCCCGGTCCCAGGATCCTGCAGGATGTGGATGCTTTCTGATGCTACTGCTCTAGTGTGGATGGATCTAGAAAGCTACTTTACTTCCCGAGATCAAATTAGGATATCTTTTTGATAATTAAAGCTTGTAGTGGAAGGAATTACGGCAGACCACACTGTTGATTCAAAGTCTGAGTAATCCATTAATAATCAGTGAATAAATTTTGGGCTGGCATCCCACTGAGGTGCTTTGAGGCTCGGAAGTGTTGCTCAGGTATCATGAGAGGAAGCTGTGCTATACACATATGTGCTTTTAAGATTTCCACTTGCAGCTAAGACATGGGTGTCACTTCCCAGCAGCATTTCCAGCTTCCGTGTCTTGAACAGCTTTGTTAACTTGGAATCTTGATGCTTTAATCTCCCTTTAGGATGACTTTCAGAAGAAGGTGGTGTGGGTTGCTCTAATTGTAGGAGAGAACTTAGTAGGGGTTCTTATCTGATCATAAATGTTGAAGTTACTTTTTGCCTTTCTTATTAGGGTTATAAAACTTGATGCTGTCTTGCTGAGACCAAAAATATGTTAGAATCAGGGTAGGCAGTGCTAGCAGCTTGTTTGGAGTGTTTCACTGCTGCTGGTGCTCTTAGGAGCAGAAGCCAAGTTTTTTCCAGCCTGAATGGCAGGTGATTTTTGGGGTCTACATTCAGGTGTGAGTAAATCAAGGGACTTAAGCAGGGTGTGGAGGATCCAGTGATGTTCCTTGCCCAGCAGAGGAGGTCAGTGGGCCCAGCAAGAGTAGTGGTGAGAGGTAGAATGGAAAGGAGAGAGTTCTGATGCTGTTGGTCAGCATTGGATCGGTCTTGAAGGTCTGCAGGAGTCTGTGTTGCTCAGAAATGCTGTGATACGTGGCTGATTAAACATAATAATGCCTAAGTATGTGTCCAATGGCACTGGAAGTTCCAGCTGATCTATTCTTTTCATACAGTATATAATGAAGTGCTATAAAATAAGTGATATTTATGAATTAATTGTAGCCTTTGGAATATTTCCAGGCTATTTTCGTATACGTATGTTTAGGCACAGTTTCAAATAATGCTCAGAAGCAATAGGCATAGCTCCTTTGGGAGTGGGAAAGGCAGGGAGTAAAGAGGGCTTAACTATTAAAGGCGGTGACTTAAGCCAAGTGGAATCTGAAAATGATCTGAAGAGAGAAATGCTGCAGAGTGACCAGAACCCGAGGTCAGTTTTTCATCAGTTTTAAGCCCAAGAACTCAATACTGCCATTTCACAGTGATGCAGTGTTCTGGAGTGCAGTTGTAACCCTTGGGAGTGGATGAGGAGCTGGCCACTGCTGTCAGGGGAAGAATGACTCGTGTCTTTACAAAAATACAGCTTTTTGAAGAGCTTTGATGTGCTCCTCGGCGTCTGGCCCAGGGTCCTTCTTCAACTGGGGTTGACTTGGCCCTGTTCATCAGCAGGGGGTTTAGGTTGGATCTAAGGATGACGTATTTCTCCATCCTCACTGAGAAGAAAGGCAGAGGCTGCCCAGGGAAGCTGTGCACACCTCATTCCTACAGGTGGGCTGAGCCAGGTTGGATGGAGCCTTGGGCAGCCTGCTCTGGGCATAGGATGGCTGTGTGTAGCGGGCAGCAGGAGCCCAGGGCATTGGGCTGCTGGGTTCACAGCATGGCTGCTCAGCTCTGGCTGGTGGCAGGGGCTCGATGCTAAAGGGCTGCGGTTGATAGAAAGGAAGTGTTTGTGTGTAAATGCTTGCATTACCCAGGAGCTTCATAAATTGTGGTGCTTTTAAAAGGGCAGCGATGGATCCTGAGGTGCTGCGGATCTCCCAAACGAGAAACGGCCTCTCATCGTTCCTGTCCTGTGCAGCAGCCTGCTTTCTGCTTCGTTAAAAGCACCGTGCGTGTAAATGAGCCCCCTTCTGGATTGGTGCGAGGGGATTTGGGCGAGCTCCGTTATGAGCAATATGGGCATTGTGTTACAGGTTCCCTGGCTTCCGCTGCAATTGAGCGCGATTCAAAGCCTGTCTGAATTTTACCTTTTAAAAAGGTAAATGTTTTCTGTGCCTTAATCCGAATGCAGCCATTTTTGTCTTAGCTTGGAGCCGGTATATTACGTTTTCAGTGGTGCTACTTGAGAGGAGATGGAGCATAAACTGACACAATGCCTTCTGTAGCTGAAAAGAATAAAGAAGCAAAATGTCTGTCTTGCAACAAAATGAGGAATCTTATGTGTTTAGGGCAGATACATAAATATTTATGTGCTGGATTGGCATCTTCTATAGTGTTTGGGTTTTACCGGTCAATATTTTGACAGATGTAACTGATGAAGATGATGTACTCTATTAGCTTGGTGAATGCCCAATTAACACCTCTTGTTCGGCTTACAGCATTGGGCAAAATTTGCTGTAGTCCTGATCCTCCTGCTTAACTATTCCTGCGTTCAGCAATAAACATGCTACTATTGCTTGCGACTGGTCAAAGGCCAATTCACTGATGGCTTTTCTTGTCTTCAGCTAAGGTAGAGTATAAAATGTAAGCTTAATTTTAGTCCAGATATGTTTCTGCATTAGAAAATAGCGTGTCCCCTCTGTAATCAGCTGGGTGAGCATGAACCTTAGCACTGACAGCACGATGGCCAGCTGCTGTTGCATCAGGAAGCATCCCCATGTTGATGGCGTAACGACCTAAGCTTTGTTAAAGGTTTGAAGGTTTCTGCTTTTGAATGGAAACTTAGAGCAGCTTTTTCTCGAGGCAGCAAGAGGTATTTTACTGCAGAAAGATTGCGTGGCTATTTTTAGCCCCGGGTGCTGGTGAGGTGGAACAGAATATTTTTAGAGCTGTAGAAAACGCAGCCACTCGAGCTGCCTTCGTTCATTCTAATGCCATGGACTTTTTTTGTGTCAAAATAGAGTAGAACTGGTAGGAAATGTTTTTTACGCGTCATTGTTATTAGTTATGCTCATTATCTCTTTAATAGAAATATTGATATAGAATTTAAAGTGTTTTAGACCTGTGAATAGCGCTCCAAAGGATTACGATGGTTTTTACTCCAACTTTGAAAACTCGTTACTCATGTGAACCAGTCAATAAAAATGCAACAAACAAGGTGTGATTGGGGCACGCTCGATACATACCAACCCCATCTGCTGCTTGGATCATTGCTGGAGTGAAGGAGGTGGAATAACCAGCAGCTGGTGCTAGTGGTGACTTGGTAAGAGGAAAAAGAATTGCTGCACTGCAGTTTGTGCAGCTCGGTGTGTCTCGTGCTAACATCAGGGCCTGGGTGTGCTGAGTGCAGGTCAGTGTCAGCTGTGCTCAGAAGAGAATGTGCGTTTGGTGCCTTGCCTTCTCTGGATTCTAAGCTGGGTGCATTAGGTAGTAGTGAATCGTTGGCTCCAACACCTCCTCCAAAACAGAGAGATTGCTGGAACAGGAGGAGTGGGTTTCCATATCGCTTGTCTGAAGCTCTTCTGGTTGACATCCATTTAATTACACAAATTGGCTTGGAAAGATTGTTATTATCCACGTTCAAACATCTACCTTTTCCAGTGTCTGAGTAATTCACAGGACTTGTTAGCAGTAATACATGCACGGCATTCCTTGGAATTATTGTGTGCATGTGGAGCAAAAAATATCCAGTAGGCATTTGTGCTTGGTACCTCTTTTCTGGGATGTGAAGGAAAACGGCCTACAAAGTAATGCTCTGAGCTCTGCCATTCAGAATGCGCGAAAGAAAAGGTTATAAAGCTTAATAATTTATAATTGTGAGGGGAAAAATGTGTTTCTGGCAACTTTCATAAGAATTTTTGTATTAACTGTCTTGGCTGTGTTCCAGCTTTATCAGATTATAAGTTCTATTTTAATCTGCTCCGTTGTCAGCTGCAGATCTTTCTGCCTCCCTTTGTTAAATAGAAGCTGTTTGCAAGGCGTGGTTGGATGTTTTTTTTTTTTTGCTATAAAAATGATTTTCTTGTATAAAACTGTATTTGCGTATTTCTAGTTGTAATTGAATTCCATAACTCTGAAAGTAAACAATGTGTTGATCTGGTCAGGGTCTGCTTGGCTCTCCTGAACCCAGCTCATCTGCTGGATGAACTGGGAGAAGTCTGCTGGCTTGTCTGCCCTCCTGATTTCCCAGCTTCCAAAATCGCTTCCACGAGGAACGCGAACTCCTTACCAACAAGGGAGTTTGTGTTGTCACAGATGAGCTTGGGAGCCTTGCGCTTAGACGTGGAGCTGCTAAATTAGCTCCCTTTGATTTGTTTTGTTGAAATTTTCATGCATCGTTTGTAGGATAAGTAGATCTAGAAATAATAGATAAGGTTATAAAAAGATATGAGAAAACATATGGGAGATCAGAGAAAACCACAAAGAAGAAAAACATTTCTCATTTCCCTCTCAGAAGATGCTTCAGTTTGGTTTGCAGCCCCCCCTCCTTTCCTCCTGTACGAGGGGACGAGAACACATCCTCCCATCCTCCTCCCTGCTTCTGCCCCTGCAGCATTGTCACCCCAGCATTCCCCTCATACAAAGAAATGACCAGGAGAAAAAAAAAGCCACCAAATGTTAGTTTTGCTTTCCAGTGGCACACGAGATGGCCAAAACAAACAAAGGATGGGCCGAAGAGCTTGCCCTTTTCCCGGCTGGTAGCAGTGGTGGGGCTGTGTCCCACGGCTCAGAGCCTGGCTTTGGGTCTTGGGTGCTGGGATGTCTTCCCTCTGCTTGCATCACTCAATCTGTCAAGAGTTCTGCATCCTTTGAAGATTAGCTTTTACGTTATCTCTCTTTAATTAACAAGTTGCTTCTTCCTTCTTCCCAATCTGACCCTGCTCCTGTGTGATAGCTTGTACACAGAAACAGCGTCCTGAAAACACTGCAGTGGATATTAGCACTGCTTTACAGCTGGGGAGGGTTGAGCAGCATGTGATAGAATGCACCTCTGACCACTGGGGACCATCAGCTCGTAGACTTCTGCTTCCATTTCTTGGGGTGAGTGCGTGTGAGGGGTGATAGCGAGCCCAGGTGGAGGTGCTGGAGGCCTTCTTGTGCTGTGAGCCTCAGCTGGCAATGTTAGAAATGCCCTACATGTAAGTGTTCCTTCAGATAACTTAATGCTTAGAACAGTAGCTGATATTTTTACAAAAATTCTTGTGCAGCTGCTATTCTGCTGCTGGCCCCAGCCTACCACATGCTGGCTTCAAGGGAGTACCTGAGGTACCACCCTGAAGTTGTCTCTTCTGTTGGTCGAGGGTGTCAGGGCATGTATTAGAGTAACTCAGAAATGATACATTTGAGTGCTCAGAACCAGAGTTGTTGGCAACCTGGTGCCATTATTAAGAGCAGAACTGAATGGTGAACTCACCAGCACGTGTGTTGGAGTGAAAGCTGTAACCCCTTGGCCATTTCTGCAGGAAGGTGATGCGGGCTCCTGTTTGTTCCAGGCCGTTTCCTTTGCTTTGGATGCAGTCAGGCTTTGTGTCCTTGTTCCCCCCCCTCCCCCGGGGAGGAAGTGCCTTCAGAGCACTATTTTGGAGATGCTTAATGTTTCTTTGATTTTTCAGCAGGTGCATTAATTGTTAAACACTGTTTGTGTTGTTGTGGAGTAAGTAGTGCAGAGTTGAAGGACTTCAAAGCCAGATTTCACTGCTGTGTGTTTCATGATTGCTGGCATAGTACATATTTGATGCATCTAACCTTATAAAATAGCTCCTGGAACTGTGAGAAGTTGCCTAGTTGTACTTTTCAGTCCCTCTGTATGCTTTTATGAGGTAACCCATGGTCTTGTGTGTTAAAGGAAATGAAGTGATTGAGAATTACCTTAATTTTTTCATTTAATATCAAATCCTTAATGTTGCTACTGTGAATGGTAAAGTCTGAAGCTGATTTATCTCAGCTTTGCTGTTACCTGCATTGCTTTTTTAATGTATACTTTATATAGAAATATAACAGTTGTTTATTGTTTTTATTTACAAGAGAAATCAAATGACAAATTCCATCTTGGCTCCAAAATTGCTTGCAAAAGCAGATGTGTATCAGGTGATTGGGCTATAAATGTGTTGTGTATATATATGCACACGTTTTAACGAAAGGAGGCTGTTGTTAATTATTCTGTATTTACTGTTTTAAGGCAATTATCTCTTGTTTTCTTCCAGCATCAGATAACAGTCAGCGATTTCGAGAAACCTGCTTTGCATTCGCACTGACGCCACAGCAAGTGCAGCAAATCAGCAGCTCAATGTGAGTTTGACCAGTGATACAGTATTTAAATATTACAGAATCCTTGAAAATACCCCAAACTCAGCTTACAACAGTTTTCATTTTAAAATGCGATCTTCAGTGTGCATAATGCTCACAGGGTGCTCGTGTGGGGAATTCTTTTCTCCTTTGTGTGTAAACTGATGGAGGAGAAAAGGGTGTGGAATGAAATACCTCTGCTGTGCTGTGGTTTCTCTTGCAGTAAGTGCTGTACAAATACAGAACTCTCCTACTTGCAGCCCCTTTTCACAGGTCAGATCCTTCGTCGAGTTCTATGTTTATTCAGTATAAAAATGTTCCTCACACTTACCATCAAAATTTTCTCTTTACTTTATCAAAAAAAGGAAAAGGTAGAGATCAGGTGAGGCTGTAACTGGTTTATTCCCTTTGAAAAATAAGAAGTAGTCTGTATCTTGGGAGTTGTGTTTTGACTGACCAGAAGGGAAGCGCGGTGCATAAAGGGCTGTGCAGAGATCTGACTTCAAGCAGTGTCTGACAGAGCATTGGCAAACCTATTGTACAAACAGTGCATCTTAACCTGTTGTCTCTCTTTACCAGGGATATTTCTGGGACCAAATGCGACTTCACAGTACAGGTCCAGCTAAGGTATGTATTTGTATGGCCTGTTCTCAGTACTGTGATTTTTTTTTTTTTTTTCTTAAATTACATTGTATTATCAAAAACTGTCTGAACTTAACTAGAGGGCCTGTCGTAGGCATCAGGATAGTATCTGATGGTGTCTACTGAAATTGGAGTAGGAGCAGTTGAAGAGACTGTATGTGCTGTCCTTTGTGAAACCCTGGTCTGGAGTCAAGGTCAGGCTGGAGAAATGGTAGGAAAGAAACTTGGATGATCTATCTTTTGTAGTGAGAAGCTGCGTATCTGAGTGAACCTGTTGTTAGGCAGACCCAGCCTGAGGAATTCAAGAAATCTGAGGAGGAACCTACAGCCATCTTGACCTAAACCTGTAATCAGGGGGGCTTTCCTGCTTAAAGATCCATAAGGCTAGTTTGGGAACTGTATTTAGCATGTTTTCACAATTCAGTGGGAGGAAAAATAGTCATCCTAGGAAGAGATGGCTTTTAAATCATTTTATTAGTGAAAGGTGATGAAGCTCTTTGCTTTTAGGTTTTGTTTATCAGAAACCAGTTGTCCACAAGAAGATCACTTCCCACCCAATCTGTGTGTGAAAGTAAATGGGAAACCATGCAGCCTTCCAGTAAGTAAGATGTTATTTTGACATACATAATTGGATAGCATTGTTAAGAGCTGTCTGTCAGAAATTAGCCTGAGAATTTATCCTAACCTTTGTTTTCGCGTTTTGGAGCATTTGAATGAAGACAGATAGAGGAATGAAAAAGATAGTTAAGTAAATTGTTTCTCCTGAGACCAGCCGGCAGATCTAGGAGACTGATATTCTGAAAGCTTGACAGTCAGTTTTTGTTTGATAAACATCCTGGGAGTCTGGCTAACGTGGGGCTCTGTTTCGGAGATCACGCATGCACCGCTGACCAGCAGGGCTGAAGAGTAAGGCGCAGACTTGGAGGACTGGGGCAGAGCACGGGGTTGGGCTGGGCAGTGTTAGCCAGGCACATGCAGGGAGCGCCGAGAAAGAGGTGTCGGAGCTGCCTTCTGATATTCCAGTGGATAGGGCTCAGATTTGCACAGCGTGGAGCTATGTGTAAGGAAAAAGAAGTGGGGAAGCACGTGGTGTTTTGCTGTCTGATGTTCATGCTTTTTAAACTGAAGAGGAAGCCCGGTTCAGGTGGGACCCAGCAGGTATTGTGGCAGGGCTGTGAGGAGCGGGGAGGGAGAAGGCGAAATCACTCTTCTTCTTTTGCTGAGGGAGAAAGTCCTTTTGATTTCTAGGGCTATCTTCCACCAACCAAAAATGGTGTTGAACCAAAGCGACCTAGCAGACCAATCAACATTACCTCACTCGTCAGATTGTCTACGACGGTACCAAACACAATCGTTGTTTCGTGGACTGCAGAAATTGGAAGAGTAAGTAACTTTGTTTGGTGCGTAATGGTGTCTAAAGCTTACTGATTTCTGCTTGGCATCTGCTCGAAGGCTTTGGAAGAAAAACAAGATTCATTGTGCAGGAAATACTTCATGGTTTCGCAGTGGATCCTTCCTTATATTGACTGTATTACTCTGTCACTTCAGTCTGGGCTGATAAGACATGCTCCCCTAGGTCAGTAGTCCTCAATTTTTATTGGTGTGAGCTGTCTCTCCTTACCTCTCACCCAGCTGTCTCTGTGAGTCAGGGCTCAGACAATTTGCTTGTCATAATGCAGGCACCTTCCTGGTTTTGGGCATTTGAGAAACAAATGTGGCATTGTGTATAGAGCGGGGGCTTATGACTTTGTAAATGCAGACACTCAGCATAGCAGCTCCATAGGATTTGCATTTAATTTCTCTCGCATTTCTGTTCTCACAAATGCTGTCCTTCTATTTAATATTTAAAAAGTCATGATTTTATAGCTTTCTCTTGTCTGTAGGGAGAGTGTCAGAACGTTACAATTGATGCTGTAAAATTGCTGATGTTCCACTGCACTAATTAAATCTGGAACGTGGGGCAAAAGCATAATTGAATAAGTTAGTCCCTGAATTAGTGCCTTACTTTCAGTGATGACAAATAACCGCTGGTTACACGTTAAAAGTTGATACGTGCTTGAAAAAACTCTGGCTTTGCCATTGCAACCGTCCTGTTTTTTGAGGTCCTGAGAACTGTCCTGGGCTGAAACGTGGTCCAAACATTTGTCTGAGTGCAAAGCCCAGGATTCCTGAAGTGAAGTGGAAGAATGCTTACAGCCCAGCCATGCACAATAGGCAGTTGTAAAACACCACGATGGTATTTCATTCCCTCTCTGTCATGATGGATTTCTTGTGGAGCGTAAAACAATCTCCATTCAGATTACAGAGTAAATGATGGCTGAATGATTTTTTTCAAAGTCATCTTTTATCTAATGAGAGCCACAGGTATCAGAAATAAGCATTTATTTTTACATCCATTTTGGTTTCTTTTGCAGAAGTGCCTGTGCACACTGATGTTATGACTTCCAGTCCAGTGCTGTGCTTTTTCTTAAGAATACAAATGGGGACTTAGGGAAAAGAAATGTCACAAGTTTGCAGCCTCTAAGCTTCTCTTCAGTGACCTAGCAATTTCCTTAGCCTTCGTAGATACCAGTTACAAAAGAATATACTGGCTAACTTCCAACTTACAATATGAAGCTGAAGATAGGGGCAAATTCTTAGCGTGCTTCATGGGAGTTATGTGCCAGTCAGAACTTCCCCTCTCATTAGATAGAATGCTTCCTAATGTGATTGATTGAGCCCTGGGCAGTTAAATGTGAGGAACTGCTCTATTTTCAGATGTGCCTGCATAGTACAAAATCTGAATGCCTTTCCCCACCTTCTCTGAAGTGTCAGTTGCACATCTCAACTAATGTACTCTACCTTTCCTAAAGTCATAATTGTGATTTTTACACAATCTGTTTCACGAGCCTTCTGTACAAGACGCCTTGGGCAAGTTCCTAGCTTTGTAGATTCAAGCTGTCTGTAAATAATTTCACAATGTTAATTAGCTTTTTTTTTTTCCTAACTTCTATACTAATTGAGGCATTAAACAAACAAGTTAAAGCAGTAGTGGTTTTTAACGATGTGAGATGCATTCATTGTACGAATGAAATATTTAAAATGTGCTTCTGATGCTATTTGAATTTGTGTAATTTTATGCTAAGATGTATTCCTGAAACCCCATCTCTGGGTTCTGGTTGCATCCTACGTAGAGTGGCAGATGTCACAACTGCCTGGATTTTTCTGGTTTGTTTTGCTAGTGAAAACATACATGGTAATTGCTGGGGGTCAGCCTTTCATTTTTCAATTTCAAGTGTGCATCTGCAAGTCTGGAGAATGCTTTATATCAAAAAGTAATGGATGCACCTTAATGTGAGGCATGTTCTGTCCTTTCCATTATTTTTCTAGGGAGCGGGGGTGGTGATGGTGTTGCTGGTGATTGAATAGCATGATATGCCAGTTTTAGAAATGAACTTCTATTCTGTTTTCCAGAACTATTCCATGGCAGTCTATCTCGTAAAGCAGCTGTCCTCTACGGTGCTACTGCAGAGGTTACGAGCAAAAGGAATACGGAACCCCGATCACTCGAGAGCATTAAGTATGTCTGATGCACTGCTCTATTAAAAAAGTAGCTTTTGTAAGTGGAGATTTGAAATGGGGCTGTACTAATCAAGGCTTGGACTTCCTACAATTCTCTGGGTTTCTAGAATCTGATAGTGGTGTTCTTTGTATTCGGTTCCAATTCAAAGACTCCGAGGCTTTTGTTTGTGTTAGGAGCCAGTCCAGGAACCCTGTTGACACAGTGAAGAGAAAAATGCAAGAGAATCTCTTTCAGTTCAGTCATGCTGGTTTTGTTTCTTCAGAATACAACAACTGTATTTACATAGTTAACTGGTAATTCAGTACCTCAGCAAGCTGAACTAAATGGCAGAGACTGAACCTTGATGCTGAAGTGCTGGAGGAAGGTCTTCATCAACACACTCTTTGTTCCTTTGGCACACTGTTGTGGAGTGGGCTCCCAGAGAGTCTGGCACAAAATTCCCTCTGCTCCCTCCCCGCTCCTTTCCAAACTCGGTGTGAGCTTTATTGCTTTGTTGTTTTCTGACAAGTTTGCAGTGGTAGAAGAAAAATGCAAACAAAATCTGCTACGCACCCTTTTTTCCAGGGGAAGTATGAAAAGACCACTTGCCAGCTGTTGGAGTTGTACTCCTTCATGCTCTTTTGGGAGATGCTCAGATAATGCGCATTGCCCACAGGAAAGGGAGGAAATCAGCCCTCCGGTGACTGCAGGCCCACAGAGCCAATGCTGTGTAGTACTGAGCAGAGCTGATGCTGTGTAGTACTGAGCAGAGCTGATGCTGTGTAGTACTGAGCAGAGCTGATGCTGTGTAGTACTGAGCCGCAGCTTATGGCGCACAGAAATCCAGCTTTCCCAGGTGGCTGCCCCTGCTTGTATGCAGGAGGGCAGTGAGGGTGTAGGTATGGTTCACAGAGCAGGAAGAACGTGGAACTGACTTGTTCACTTAAACAATGGCTGCTTATAAAGCAGTCCTCTCGGATAAAAATAGAGGCTGGGTGGAGACTGAGGACTAGTGTATTCACTAGTGTTAATGTTTCACTGCAGTTATTTAAAGCTCCACTTTTGTCAGGGTACTTCTGCTGTGATTTCCTACTTCTCGGTTTGATTTTTGGTCTTTGAATTGGAGGTTTTCCCCATGAATGTTTCGGAGGGTTGCACAGACTCGTCCACGGGAGAGTTACTGAAGCTTTTTTAAAAACAGTTGGAGTTAACAGCAGTGTTACTGTTGCTCGTGGTGGTGGCTTTTGAATAACTTTCAGCTGAGCAGTTGTGTACGTGGGGAAAAAGTCATTTGTATATACGTATTTTTTCTAGGTATCTGGGTTTAAGAAGAGCTTTTCCTACTTTTAGCTTTCTTAAGTTGTCACTTAGATCTTTCTAGAGGTAAAGATGGCTTACATTGCACCTTTACTGTGCAAGTTAGAAACACTGCAGCTTGCCTCCAGCAGATGTTGTAGAATGATTTTATTTCTCTTAACAAATTTATTTTAAATCAACTGTAAAACTAACCTACTTTCTTTCAAATAACTTACTCTCTTTCAAAAGTCAAAGAGAAACTGACTGCAGATCCAGACAGTGAAATAGCAACGACAAGCTTAAGAGTTTCTCTTCTTTGTCCGGTAAGTGGTTTTAGTTCCCTTAAAAATCACTGTGATTTTGAAAAAAAGAAAAAAAAGAAAAAAAAAAAAAAGGCCAAAAAAAAAATCTGTGGCTGTTGAGGGACGAGGTTTCGGTAGAGGTTGGCTTATGTTCCAGCTTCATGGAATAGGATCCAGTACTGTAATAAAGCACGTGACTTGCCCCTGAGCAGGTGAGTATTCCATTAACTTGAAGATGCTATTCAGAACAACATGTAAGCACACATCTCAATCTATCACTAGGTCGTGCACGTGTGCGAATTGGGTTCCCAGTGTTTGGTTGTGGTAACACCACTCTCAGCAGGTGATTCTGTCTGTTCAAAACAGCTCTCCAGCTAGTGCCTGCTAGCTAAGAGTTGAGGGTCTTCTCAGTAAAGGTGACATTATATGCATTTGTATGCGTTGAATATTTCGGAGTCCTAGAGAAAAAATGAAGAGGTGATCCAGAGAATGTTCAAATACTACTTGTACCAAAGGTGAAGTGGGGGAGTGTGTTTCCAATGAATGTGGAAGTGACAGACCTGCTGTGTCTTGACCTATTGTTTTTCAACCAAGTGCATGTAGGGTTTAGCAGTGGTTCATGGCTGGCTTTGTTACCATTGGCTGAGCTGCGCACTGTTAACAATATGGGTACTTTAAAAGTCTTTGGGATGTGGTGCTCTTGTTTTAAATATCAAACACTTTCAGAACACTTGACTGTTCCATTGTATTCTTATTGTATTGTGTTCTAGTATTGACTTGACGCAGTGTCTTTAGTGCAGCATAACTTTTTAACCTGCCCTCAAGATTGAGGATGAATCTGTTTTCCTGGTTTGGCTCAGTCTGCTCAAGCCTGACATTAAATTCTCAGTTTTGAAATGGAAAGAGAGTTCTCTTTATTCTTGGGAAGTTGTGGTTCATTTCAGTAGTTATTAAATGTCTACTTCAGCTCTGTCAATGTAAAGAAGCTTTTTACAAAGCAAAGCTTTTGTATCTAAAAGCACAGTGATTACATTCATGTCGTTTTTTTTAAAGACTATTGTACATCTTTGTGTGGTATTTTCACAGCCTTTCTTAAGGTTTCACCGTCGATATTGGGGTGGAGAACTGTAAATAATAACACATTTATAGACTAATAGGATTTGTGTGTAAATAAGACCCAGGGATTACTTTTACAGATCAGACTTTTATCTTAACCTTCTAACCTACAATCATAGGAACACAAGAACCAGTGCACCACACTGAAACTGCTGCAGACTGGCAGTGCTGAAGGTGCTTTAGCTGCACTTGTGTTGTGCTGTTTGCATTCTGTTGTTCTGGACAGCACACTGACAGTGCTGTTGCTTTGTCTATCATTCATTAGACAAGATGTTTTAACCCCATTATTAGTTTCCAATACAGACAAAAATAATAAATCGGTTAGTAGAATTAAATGACAGCAAGAGTTTAGAAGTGCCCATGTATTCCTTATCTTGAATTAATCCTCGTGCATCTTCTGGAAGTAGTTTATTGCTTTGGCCATGGTTGATTTGTCAAAAGAGCCACTTGAGGCAGTTGGGTTTCTTCATAGATTGTTCTGTCTCAGTTTTCTGACACGCTTCTGTTTGTCCTAATTGTGTCTATTAATGATTAAAGTTCTTCAGCTTTGATATTTTGAAGCATATTTTTTTCATGCTGTCTGTGATTTGGATGAGTTAGTGTTAGAGCAGGAAGATACAAGATTGTTTTTAGGATTGCAATTTTACAAATACGTGCAGATGTCAAATTTTAGTTAGCTTTCTCATAGTTATGTTAGGGATGGAAACGAGACACCAGCTGGACATTAGGCTGGAGCTCATCAGAAGCCCTGCTTTTCTCCCTGATGCCTTTTGGTTCTTTGCTGAGAGACATACAAAATGGAGTTCGCAGCCACAGATTTATCTGCATCATTTTAATGATTGTGATTTTAGTGATTTAGTGATTTGACTCTCTACAAAACGTGGACTTTTTTCCAACGTGTTCCTCACCCAGTGCTGTCTGATCTCACTGTAGCTCTTGGAGTAACCCATCATTGCAAAAGCTCTGCAGGACCAAGACTGCACCTCTCACACTGTGCTGTGGAAAGAAGGATGGCTAGCAGGATTCAGGCTGCCTTCGACTCTGAATTCAGTTTTGTTGGAAGCTCCACGTTTTCACTTGCAGATTTGTAAACATTTGGCTTAGGGAGAAATTTTTGTCTGTATTTTGTGCTCGCTTTCTATTGCGTGAGTGCAGAGTGGACGATTTGAAAGTGTAAGTTGAAAAAGCTTACGTGGTTTCCAACAGCAAAACTAAAACTTAAAGATCAGTGCATCTTCAGGTCTGTCGATGTGAGGATGCTGATCCTCCTGTCTCATTCGTTATGTGTGGTTCTATCATGTATGTACTTGAGCAAAATAAATGGGATTGCACGTCTGGAAAAGTGTGGCAGGTTTAGACTTGATAACCTTTATTTTGCCCTCAAAAAGTAGTAATAAAATTAAAAGGTGGAGCCAGGCAGCTTGCTGTGGCTGTGTTTTGGGTTGCTGCAGAGCTTTTTTTAGCACAGAGGCCTGCTTTCCCTCGGAGAGCATACAGCACAGAGAAAAAGCTGCCCTTAACAGTCGGCTGGATCAGCCTCAGATGCAGCAGGCAGAGGCTGGGCTGAATCTGTGCTTCAGGAAGGCACTTGAATTTGTGTTCTTTGGTTTTTTTTTTTTTTTCCCCTCTCTCCTCCCGCCCTCAGAATAAAAATAAATCCTCAGGCTCTGCAGCAGGACCAAATATTTAGCTGAACAAAAATTCCAAATCTAGCATTTCACTGTAGGTTTAGCAGTTTTGTTTACAAATCTATAACTCCTGTTTTGGGTCCGTTCTTTCAGCATGAAAAGATAGCCACGTTTTGTAAGCCTGGGAAAGAAATGAATGCAGCATTTCTTTTGCTGACAGCAGGCAGGAACCAGTAACAGCACTGGGAGTTTTTCAGAAGTTGGGAAGCATCCCTTCTTTTATGACCTCTCCTTTTGTCAGTTCTGACACAGCTTGGCCGGCGTGGCAGAGCTGATCCAGGCGTTCGGTGCCAAAAATGGGGAAAGGAGACCTTTCCTGTTAACACTGTGTGTGCTGTTTGTGTGCATAGGGCTTCTGTGAGACCCAGGCTCAATTTCTGTACCGAGAGCTTGCAGAAATGTTTCTGGTGGAAATGTTTTCAATTTGGGATGCTGGAGTATTTCAGTTCTTCCTGCAGCATATGTGTTTGACCTGTCTTGTTTTTCTCTGGCATCACATAGAAGCACCCAGTTTAATCTCCAGCACTCTTACTCTCGATCCTCACTGAGCTAGGAGACTCCCTGTGCCCAAAAGACAAATGAGCCATTGACTGCCATCTGGGAGATAAGGATTCATAATAGACGTGGGTCAGGGGCCCTTGCTTTGTTGGGGACTGATTATGGTATAGAAATAATGTGCTTGGTCATGGATTTTAGAGGAGGGGTGCCAGACACATGGCACATGCAGCACCTCCTGCTGCCCCAGCTCCAGCACCATTACTGCAGGCTCCTCAGGGAGGTCCCTGCTTTCCTCCATCTGGTGGTGAGGTCTGTGACAGTGACGGACAGCCAGAGGGGACAGAAATGAGCAGGGTCCTGTAATCGAGCTGAATTTGCTGAGAGTGGGGCGGGGGGGGGGGATTTCTGCTTACGGGGGTCCAAAAAAAGGGGAGGGAAAAAAAGCATCATGGAGGAAGTAGTGGACGGTGAGTAGAGCCTTTGTTCTTGATATTGTTTTTAGTTTTGTGATATTCTGAGATTGAGTGCCATCCTGTGGCACCCATCTTGTACTGCTCGCAATCAGTATGCATGACCACACTGCTTAAGCTTACTAAAAACAGTTCCTCCTCCCAGCCACTGCTGGAATTAGCTGGAGGCTTCAAGTGAAGTCATAACATATATTTTGGTCAGTTATCTAGCTTCAAAATAGTTGGCATCAACTTCTTAATAAATCGTTGTGATCTTTTTCCACGTAGGGAGGAGTCTCCTTTGGACTTCGTTGCTTTTTAGTGTAGGCAGTCCCTCCTAGAGTGCAACTTCTGCAGAAGCAGCTGCCTGTTGAAGAAATTTTTTGTCTCAGATGAATGTGAAATGCCCACCACTGTCCAACCAGCGTTGCGTTTGTTGTAATCGTGTGTTGATATTTTATGGCCTGGGTTATCATTAATCTATCTAATCCAAATCAAGCTGTTCCTGTTGTCAAATCCAGTCTGTGCACCTGCTGTGTGCAGCACCCCTGTGTCTGCCTGCTCTGCTCAGGCTCTCGTTGTGCTCTTTGTACTGAGAGTGTGGAAGCTTTGTGCAACCTGCAGATGGGAAGGAAAGGCTGTTCCCCTCTGAAGGCTTATGTTAGCACTTACATTCTTGCCAGCCCTTTGTGGTGTTGAAAAGATGTAATGTATAATAGGGGATGGGTAGCTATTTGCATTTTGTATAAGAAGGCAAAAATATTTCAGGGTAACTCAACTGTATGCATAACAATGATGTTTAGCCCAGCAGAGTGAGTATAAAATAGTTTCTTAATGGTTAACAGGTATGGTTTATTTCATGAATTGCTGCTTTCTGATGATTCTTTAGAGAAAGTGCTGAAAATAACAAAAAACTTGAGGAAACACATTTCCACACTCGGGAGCAGGCATACAGCAGCACGTTTGCAAACATGTCCTGAGTGTGGAAATGAACCAGGTAGTTGCAGTAGTGCCCTGATGGCTGAGACATGGACAGCAGTTTGAGCACACACTTCATCAGCTGTGAGTGAATAGGAGAGGGCTGACCCACATTCTTTGGATTTCAAATACTAATGAGCATGAAGAATTATTTTTCATGACTTGTCCAGAACACTGGTATGCTGCGGGTGGTTGGGAGGCTCTGTGTGTTGTTGCCAGCATGGAGAGGGATGTAGTCATCAGTTTACTTGATCAAATGTAGCTGAAAATGTGACTTCAGTGAGGTTTGTATTGCCAGTCAAACCTAGAAATGAGGAAGGGAGGGAACAGTGTATTATGGCATGTGTGCTGACTGAAACTTGGATTTGGGGAAGTGTTCTGGAGTAGAATTCAGCCCATCGCAGCCTTTCTTTAGACAGAAGAGCCCTGTTTGTTAATCTGATAACAAGGTGATGCAATCTTCTTTTTTTCCTACAGCTTGGCAAAATGAGGCTAACCATACCATGCAGGGCTCTGACCTGTTCACACCTGCAGTGTTTCGATGCCACTTTATACATCCAGATGAATGAGAAGAAACCAACTTGGGTTTGCCCTGTCTGTGACAAGAAGGCACCCTATGAACATCTCATTATTGATGGGTAAGTACAGCTGGATTCAAAGTGAAGGATGTAACTTCTACTTTCTGTCACTGTGTTTGTGCAGTACAGGATACATTGCTCTGCAGTCTTGGTTATCTGATTATGAGCTGTTCTAAGTGGCCACATCTTTGAATTTCCCCACTGTTAAGGACTGCTTACCAGGTGTGTCTTCTGTCAGTGTTCCAGAAGAACAAAGGTGATCAGACTGAAGGTTTATAATAATTGGAGGTATTCTTTCCAATCTCAGACAAATGTTTTACTACTGTGCCTCAAAGTTGTCTGTTCTTTCACATATTCACATATGATGGATTCCTAGTTGAAAATAGCACATACTGACCTTTTTCCCCTTAAATAGAGCAACTGCACAAATCTGGCATAATTGATAAGACATTTGTGTCAGATCAAATAAGTGCTGCCATCTCACCCCCCCCCGTGCACATACAGTTTCACACTTGGGGAGTTGCTGTGTATGGAAAGTGACAGAGATCAATTCCCTGGGACTGCCTACCTACAGAGTGTTAGGAAAGCAAGCGTTGGTCTCCATGTGGAAATGCCAAATATGAATTCCAGAGTTTGTAATTCTGTTTTTTAGATAGGAGCTATCTTTTGGAGGCATATGTGTTTTATGCTGAAAACAAAGCTAGAGCTGCAGAAAACCACTCTCCAGCCCTTTTGGAGACCCTCGGGTCTTGTACAGGCAGCTTTGGAATCGGGGGCCCTTGGATTTATGGGTCTTCTGCTTTGGATTGAAGAACTATGAGGATTCTTGCTCCTGTACAGCAGTAGAGACTAACAGTTTCAGCCTCTAGTAGCGAAGACTAAGAGTTAGTAAATAATTAAAGGAGTGTATCATTCTTATTACCCCTGTGTTGTCAGGTGTGGATGTTGGAGATTAGGTGACAGAACAGCAGCATCCCAGAGAAAAGGCTCTTTGTAGAAATGTTTTAACCTGGGAAAGAGCAGACTGTCTCGCTAATTAAAGCAAAGCTCTTTCCTAGGCAGAACCACGTGAATAGTCTTGGTCAAAAGCTGGAATTCACACGGGGTGATGTGGTGCCAGGATTCTCGATGCTTTAGGAGACGCAGATAGGAGAAGAGCATGTGAGTTTAGATTCCCATGCTCAGCCTTTGTTAGGAACCTTTCACTTAGAAAGGAAAAGGAGCTTTCTGGAAGTACTGGCCCTGAAATGCTCAGCTGTAGGGATTGCTGTAAGATATAGGCTTTCTCAGGTCGACACTGTTGAACAATCTCTTACTTCCCCGTGTTTATTTTCATGTTTGTTTACATTCTTCCTTTGTTTTGGGAAATACAGAGTTCTGTGTTGTGAGATCTGGAATGTTCTAAACCCATCTTTTAAGTGAATGTGCAGATCTGTACTTTAGGTAGTTTTAAAAATGAAAAACAAAAAGGCAAAACAGTAACTCCATTTTAATAAGGCAGTGGATGAGGGAGGGATAAAGCAGCAGCAGTTATCAGTCCCTTTTCAACACTTTTCAAATGTAGAGTGACTGATAACAAAGATTTTGAGTTAGAAATGAGTTATCCTCTTTTTGAGGGTGGATACTAAAAGATTTTGATTGACAGGTTGTTCATGGAAATCCTGAAGTATTGTACAGACTGTGATGAAATTCAGTTTAAGGAGGATGGCTCATGGGCTCCTATGAGATCGAAGAAGGAGGTGCAGGAAGTGACCACATCTTACAATGGAGTTGATGGTAAGTCGTGTTTTGGGACGTGTGCACTGAATGTCCTACTGCTGGACTTCAACTTTGATATGCTTATTTTTGCTTGTGGTAGCTTTTTTAGGCATGTTTGCAGCAAAGACTGCTTGAATAATTCCCTCTTGGGGCCAGTAGTACTTTTTAAGGAATAAGTAATGTGTCAATTTGCTGTCTCTAAGTTGTTTCTGGAGGCAGTATAGTAAGCTATGATGTGAAGATGATTGTAGTGTTGTTGTAAACTACAGCTGCTGTTGTCTTGCCTTGTACAGGATGCATAAGCTCTTCCTTAGAACATCAGGTTTCTTCTCACCAGCAATCAAACAAAAATAAGAAGGTAGAAGTGATTGATTTGACCATTGACAGCTCGTCAGATGAAGAGGAGGAGGAACCCTCTGCGAAGAGAAGTTGTCCTTCCATATCTCCAGCATCACCAATGAATAATAAGGGGTGAGAGTTAAAAATGCAGGCCAATGCAGAGAGAATGTATTTGCAACAAAATGCTGACAAATTTAAAACTAAAGCATACTTAAATTGTTCCCAAAGTTAGCAGTTTGTTACAAAATAATTTGATCTTGGCTTACAAAGCCTAAAAAGATTGGAGTACAAGATGTTAGATGTATATTCTGCTATGTAAAACACACATACAACGCTGTGAAGGATATGCAGCTCATAAGTGAAGTTGTATATACACGTGCTTTCATAGCTTTGTAAAGTTAACTTCGTTCGGCGCGTCGCATGATGCAGGTTTTTAATTGCATTTGTGAAAACGAGGTTTCACGCAAGTGGTTGTGGCTTAGAGGTATGTTTTTGTGGCTTTGGAAATGCTTTCCTTCCATAGGGAAATATAAGAGCAGCACATATGGAGAGTGAGCAGTGAGAAACATACTCGGGTGTGGTGTAGGACGTGTGGGTTTTGCCAGTAACTGCTGCCAGTAGCATAGCAATAAAGAATGCCAGAATAAGCTGACTGCACTGAAGTAGCCATGCTGTTAATAGCACCCTGTTCACGTAAACATGGGGGGATGAAAACTGAAGCTAAAGCTGTGGGATCCTGCCGTTGAACTCATTACTTCTCCAGTGATGTTAAACCTCTCAGTGATCACTTAAAACTCTTCGAGTCCTTTTTGGGTGTGTTCTATTGTTAATTGCCTTGTAAAGCAAGACTGTTAGGCAGATTCGTACCTCCTTCTAGGATACAAGATGCCTTAGGGTTGTCTTGTCCCAGCTTAGGAGTGCATGTAGAATCTTTGTAGTGGAGATTCCTGTACCATTTGCAGTGGGTCCCATCAGTTTCTTCTGTTAAGATTGAACTTTGCTTTGCCTTAGTTTTGCTGAACTTCAGCAGGTTGGCAGTCTGTCTGGAACTGAATCAGTTTTCTGATTTAGCAGCTTAATCGCAAGAAAAAAGTTTGGGGAACATGTAATGCTCAACCTCTTTCCCCTGCAGGACTCACTGAGGTATAGCAGCAGCTTGATGCTTTCTAGAGAAGCTTTGAAATTTAGCAGGGGAGCTGTTAATGCCTGTCACAACAGTAATACAGTGTGCTGAGATTGTTAAATTTGAGATGGGCACCCCTGCATGGGACAGCAGTAGAAATAAGGAAATCTTCGAATGGTGTACTTATAGTCTTGGCTGTAAGGTTAAATTTTATCCTTTAAACCTTTTGCTTTTTCTAGTATTTTGAATTTACCCCATCAAGCATCTCCTGTGTCAAGAACACCAAGCCTTCCTGCTGTTGACACCAGTTACATCAACACATCACTTATCCAAGACTACAGGCATCCATTCCATATGACACCTATGCCTTATGACTTGCAAGGTAAGCTTCTGACCGTTCCTAGCTGTGGGTACAGCTCTCTCAGCAGCTGTGACTATTAGAGAAGGATTCAGACATACAGTTGTTTCACAATCCAGTTGTGCAAAATAATATTTTTACAACCGTAGAAGATAAGGTGGTATTTTAAGAGAAGGAAGGTTTAAGTTAGTGTCTTAGGGTGTTAAAAGTCTGATTTCTTATTTCTTCCAAGATCTGGTGGTAAAGAGAGTCTGAAATGTCGTTAGTTTTATGCTGATTGAATTTGTTTCATTTCAAAATTTGGTGGGAGAAGTTGGGAGGTGCTTGTTTGTTTTGAGAAGCTTGACCTCTTTTTCTTTGGCTCTTTTCAGGTTTAGATTTCTTCCCTTTCCTGTCAGGAGACAATCAGGTAAGTTAAGGAAAATCAAATCATCTGGCAGATTGCTTTTCTGAAAAGGACTTGCTGACTTGGACGTATAGGCAAGAAAAGAGCAAATCTGTAACACAGGTGTGAGTGCAGGCAGTCTGTACCTCTTCTGTGCACGCAGGATGTAGCCAAACATGAGCACTGGCCTAAATACAGGTGCAAGATAAGGCATAATAACAGATAAATACTTCTCTTCAAGGCCTTCAAGCTGGTTAGCTGCAGGTGTATTGTGGGATGACCATTGGCTGTGGCTGAAAGTGCACCAGCCACCTCCTGAGCTTTCGCAGACTTTAAATCTGTGTGACCTGTCTCCATCTGACAGAGCTAGGCCCCACCACTGGGCCTCTTGGCAGTTTTCTCTACACAATTTTGAGCGTCAGGACAGCTCTTTTTTTTTCCTTCCCCTGAGTCTGTGTGCCTGCTCACACTGTTTGCTGCTTTTCTGTGAGCGCTTACTGAAACGAGCTAGATTTGGTGCTGGCTTCTGCAGTTCTAAAAAGATCATTCTCAAAAGGATTGGCAAGCCCTCCCACTTGATCACAGTGCCTTCAGTGTGTCCAAGCAAAGGAGAGGACTGGGGTTCACCCACCTTTCGTCCCTCCATTCCTGTTCAGCAGCCTCAGATAGGAGAATGGTACTACAAACAAGGGGACTTCATGTCATTGCAAAGACTGGAGCCAGTTTAACAGAGCTTGGATTCAGAGAAGCTTTCTTCATATTCAGTAAAAACATAGATGTGGGGATTACTCTGAAATGAGTATTGCCCAAGTCTGGTGTTGCACTGGCATGGCATAATTGTACCAGTGCCTGAGTGTCAGGAAACAAGGCTAAATGGCCTGCGTGGCTGTTTCCTCCTGGTGAAAAGAAATACAAAGTGCAGAATTACCATACGGACAGATAGCATTTCAAATCCAGATCTTGGTAATAGAAGTTCTTGCCTTTTGGGGGCTGCCTGTCAGAGAGTATCACCTTGGACAGCCCTTGCTGCCTTCTGATGGGCCTAAACGTGCTATTTCTAAAGGTGTTTTTCACAGAAGTATGCTGTCCTCCACCAGCAATGAGTAGCATGTAGTTATAGCAGCTGTAGTTGATGACTAATGAGCAGAGGGATGGCCAAATGATTCTTTGAATTTTGGGGAATTTTTCCACCAAGGAATTGTATGGAGAGGTAAAAGAGTGCTTCTGCTTGCCGTTTCTTACTGTTTGCCTGTCTTGCGATGCCGCTGCCTTTCTAGTGTTTTTTCTTACTAATTGCCAGTATTTCCCATTTCGTTTGGCTCTGGAAGTCAGGGGCTGCAGAGGTAAAAGTTGACTGCGTCGATCCGCTCACCTTACAGAAAGGTTGAGTGGGCGAGCTGGTGTGAAACCCAGCAGCTGTCAGAGCTGTAGCTTACAAATATATTCTTTTTTGCTGGTCTGAATCAAACCAATGGTGTCTGAAATGTAACTTGCAAATGTTGTTTTTCCCCCCAGCATTACAACACATCCCTTCTTGCCGCTGCAGCTGCGGCAGTTTCTGCATCAGATGATCAAGAACTCTTACACTCTCGTTTTTTCCCATACACTTCATCTCAGATGTTTCTCGATCAGCTAAATGCAGGAGGAAGCAGTTCTCTGCCAGCCACAAACGGTAGCAATAGTGGCAGTAACAGCAGTCTTGTTTCCTCCAACAGCCTGCGAGAGAATCATGGTCATCCAGTTGCAAGTAGGAGCGGCGCGGACACGGCGTCTATCTTTGGTATCATATCAGACATTATTTCCTTGGACTGATTTTTGGAGAAAACGAACTGGTCAGAGGAAGTCTTTGTGCTTGGTTTTACTTTATGTTAGAAACATAGACAGGTTTTTTTCCTTTTTTAGGGAAAAAAATTTACATGTACAGAGAACAAAACTATATTTTCAGTTTTACTTTTGTATATAAATCTAAGATGGCCTCACAGATAAAAAAAAAAATAACAAAAAAAAAAACCCACAAAGCAAAACACACACACAAAAAACCCACAAATACAAGGAACTTCGATTTTCTGGATGCTGAAGATTCTACACCTGTGCATTTGTCATGTGAGTTACTTTTTCTGCCCTTAGTTTGGACACAAATGGCATTATTCTCTTCACAGTAACATAAATGGGAAAAGGAACTGAACTTCTGAAGTTCAAGCTCCTAGGTTTTTTCTTTTTTTTCTTTTTTTTTTCTTTTTTTTTTGCCTCTTAGAGACATCTGTATTTGGTGGTGGAATGTAATTCCCCCATCCCATTTTGGTGCAGATTTTGTTGTGCTTGAAGTGGAATAAACCCTACCCAGCCTGTTCCGTACCGTTCCCTCAGTTTGCAGTACGTAGCCTTTCAGGAGTGTTTATTTGTCATTTTTTGTTCTACGTGACCCTGTTCAGCTGACTTTCTTTTTAATTCCATGCTTTAATCAAGCATGTTGCAAGCTCGTTAGTGCACCAATTATTCTGGAGGGCCAGACTCAATAAAATGTCAGGCTGAGAAATGTTTTGGCTGTGTTAATGTGGGACAAGACCAAATTGGTACAGAATCTAGCCCCAGAGAAAAGCATTGACACATCCCACTGCAGGTTTTTGTTTCTAACAACTTACTATGAAATCCTTTTAAAATAACTTCAGATCCTAATCACAATATTAAGCATGTGTCAGTTTGAGATGTGTGGAGCTGCTTGTGCTTTAAGGTCAGCCACGCGTGTGGAGCTGGCCCACTGGGCTGGGCCTGCCTGCTGGCTGGGAAAACCTCCTTTGAGCTGCAGTACATCAAATTTCTGCTTCACAGTGAACTTGTCAGCAAAAGGAAGAAAATCCAAATGCCAACGCTCTCTTGCATGGTTTGTGCAGCTGATAGTGGTCTTGGTACACCGTCTTCTGAGTTCGCCTTCACCGAGTTAAGTTGATATTCAATGTTTAATGTGAGTCTGTTAAACCAAAAAAAAGCCCGGCGCCCTTCCCTGCACTTAAACCAATCTCTGCCTATTGAAGGTCATGGGTTCCTATTCAGTTTTCTCCCTTTGGCTTGGCGATTGTTTTGATTCCCCATTCCTTTCCATTCATTTCCATTGCACTTGGAGCCACGTTTGCTTCCTGGTTTCACTTCTTTTTTTTTTTTATCTCAGCCATGTGTGACATAGGAAAATCTTTTTGTAAGAGCTGGTGGATCATTTGGGCTGATCCGTTCTTGTTACAGAGAAACGTGTAAATAGCTGGAATGCAGTTTTTCAGGAGATTCTTTAAAGTGAGAGTAGGGGGAGGGAAGGAGGTGATTCTCTTGTGTCCCAAAGTCCGCGTCAGAGAGAAATGATTTCCTCTGGTGTGAAAACTATTTTTGTAACTGGTTGAAAGTGCAGGTAACAGGTTTATCAGGAAAGAGAGTGAGGAATACAGAGGTTAGCAGATGCTTGTCTGAGTTTTTAATGTCCCAAGCTGTTGATTGCAGCTGTAGTTTGCTTTGAGCATTGACGAGGGCCACCTTTTGCCTATGAAGTTGTCTCAAAATATTGCATTAATTAAAAAAGGAAAAAAAAAAAAAAAAAGAAAAAAAAAAAAAGAAAAATGACAAAAAAAAAAAAGAAAAACACGTTAATCCAAGTAGCATTAGGTATTGCTGTATGATCAGTTGTATGGTTCTTTGAAAGGTTCACATGATTATGTGGCATCAAAATTGTTTTTAGTGTTTTTACAGCATCCCTCTGCCACTAAATAGTTGACTTGAATTTTGAAAACAAACGTTTGTGTTTATATGTATATGTGTGTGTATATATGTATTTATAGATCCGTGTGTGTGAGTTAAAAGTGAGTTAAATAGTTTTTCCCATGCATGTGTATTTCATACATATCTGGCTGATATATATATATATATTTCACCATACACCAATTTTATAATTTATTAAATGTCAGTTAAAAAAAAAAAATAAAATAAAAGGATAGAAAATGGGAAATACTTATTTTTTAAACTCAGTCTGATTTCGAAGTGATTAAACCCCCATGAGGAATATGGCTGGTGCATTTTAGCCGTGCGTGCTGCCCCGTGCCGCAGAGCAGCCGCGTCCCGTCCGCGCCTTTGGTAAAGCAGAGCAGCCAGAGACGTTGGCAGAGCCCAGCGAGGCGATGCCCCACTGACTGAGCAGTGTGCTGAAGAGGAGCACAGGAGCAGCCTGCGTCCGTTTGCACCGCGGTATTGAAATCCTTGTCGTTCACGTGTCAAACCGCTTGTGGCAGGCGTGGCGAGACAGGATGCGGCACCTCGCTGCCCGCGCTTGGAGAGTGAGGCCGCCTGGTGATGTCTGGCACTCCTCCTGCGTGGCCCCGGAGGGAAGGAAGGCTGCTCAGTTTGCTGCTGCCGTCTCCGACCTTCGTTGCTCTGCAAAGAAGGGAGAGAAACGTTCCCGAAACTCTTTGCGGTGTGAATCCTGTATGCTTTGAGTGTTGGTGTCTCACGCTGGGCTGTGCTGTATAGTCCATCATCTCTGTGCCTCTGACCACAGCTAACGTGACTTGGGAGAAGTCTCAGTCTGAGTTCTCAAAGTTCCCTGCAAACGGAGCTCTGATCCGCGCCGTCAGGTGGCTGAGGAGAAGAGCTGCAAAGCGCTGCCTGCTGATGCTGGGCGGCCGCGCTCTGTGGTTCACGTCCCCGAGCTCCTGCAGGGGAGGGCTGGGGGTGGGAGCCCTGCGTGGGGTCAGGGTGCGCGCACAGCGTGGGCCGGACGTGGCTTTGGGTGCTGGTGGGCATCAGTGCTGCGTTGGAAGGGAATAAACCACCGCTTGGAACTGCAGTCTGCACAGGTCGCATTGAGAGCGTTGTGCTGCCGCCAGCAGCGCTGCAGTAGTGGCTCCAGGCCGACCTGCTGCCCCCCATGCAGGGTGCCTGAGGGGCGGCTGTGGGGCGGCCCCCATACGCAGCGCTGTGGGGAGAGCAGTGGGCTGGGAATTCCTCCCTGCGGGTTCACATTTCAGGGTTTGAAGCACATTTTAAATATATTCAGAAAGGGTTTCGTTTTGTCAGTGTAACTGTTTTGGGTTTTTTCCTTTCTTTTTTTTAACAGAGCTTAGATTTCTAACAAGGGAAAATTGCTGGTGGTCCCCCAAAGTGCTGCTGTTAATTGTTTTAATTAACAAAGGGAAAAAAAAAAATGTATATAAGCAGAATATTAAAATGACCATTAACTCAGATCTGTCATTCATTGCCTTAAAACTTTCTCATAGTTTCCATACGGCATGCCAAACCAGTACATGGCTTTTAAAGATGTATAGTAGACCAATGTCAGTTTGTATAAAAGTACCAAGTGAAAATATTTATTATATGCATTGGAAAAAAAAAAAAAACAAATGGTTTACCTATTGAATGTTACCTGTTTATGTAGAACTCTTTAGATGTAATAAAAAGCATTCGGCTACATTGTGTTTCCTACAGCCACACGCAGCGGGGGGGGGGGCTGGGGGTATTTGGTGGCCCAGGTCCCTGTGAGCAGGAATGCTTTGCTGCTGTAGCATGGGGTGATTCCTGCTGCTGCCTTGCAGCTGTGGCCGTGCTGCTGGGGTGCTGGAAGAGCCTGCTGGTGCTTTGCTTTCTAAGCAGTGGTGTGCTGCTGGAGTTCCTGCCTGACTTCACAGGTTGTGTGATGGCGTTGGAGCTGTGCTGCGTGCCTTTGAGAGCCTGAAGGCACTGCACTGAGTGTTGCTGTGAGGGTTTCCCTGCTGGCTGTCTCACAGATGGAGCTGGGAGTGTTGGTTGCTGCAGAATGAATGAGAAGAGGGAGAGGCAGCAGGAGGCGGTGGGGACGTGCACAGAGTCCAGCCCTGCTTGGGCTTCAGGGCTCTGCTGTGTGCTGCCCTCAGTCCTCAGCTGTGCTGCCATGCTGCGGGTGGGAAGAACACTGACTGCCCTGCATCACCTCAGCTTTGAACAGTCTAGAGATGCGTTTTTGCTTGGTGTTGTATTTTTTTTTTGCTATTATGGAAAGCTGGATTTCCATAGCCTGTTTTCCCTGCCAGACACCTGCAGGAATGTGTTCCAGCCCAGCCCAGTGCTCGGCGGCAGACCCAGGTGCTGCCTGAACGCAGGGGCAACTGAACAGCACAGAGCCGACCTGTGTGATGCTGCACCTGAGCAGAGTGCAACGCTGCAGGAGGGGGCAATGAGAACTGACACACTTTGAGGCTGGCAGCATCCCCTGCAGCCAGCAGGCATCGCACCCAGCTGCACCCCTTCAATGTGCAGCACTGCTGTTGGCAGCACGTGGCCGGGAGCTCTGCTGCTGGGTCAGGCTGCGGGGCCTGGCAGTGTGAGCGCAGCAGGACGTGGCTGTAGGTTTGCTGTATGATGAGAAGTGGTGTGAAGCACGATGCTTTTGCCACGTGGGAACGTCACACCTCATTTATTTCAATATCAGCTCGCATTTTGAGAGAGCGCTTCTCTGGGGTCCTGGGGAAGCGCAGCCAAGGCAGCCCCTGGGTTCCCAAAGGCAAATGATGATTCCTGAGTGCAGGTGGTGATGAGGAAAGATGGAGTGAAGAGAAGTTGCAGGTCTTGCTGCTCACAAACCCCTCCTGGTCAGTAATCGACTGCAGGGAGGCAAATGGTGTGGGTGAACTCTTCGTATTTAATTGTGCCATTTGGCCCGATTTTGGCTTCTTTCAGCAGGTCATCGACTGCAAGGAAACAGAAGGAAATACAAGGCTGTATTGGGTGTAGGTCAGTGGTACTGTGCTGCTTGAACAAAAAGGAACATGGGACATGGGTTTGTGAGGTGGTCAGGCTCTGTTGGAGGTGCCGTCCAGTCTGCGGTTACTGGACCTGGGTATGGCTCTTGTGAGCAGGCTGAGCACTCTGCTCCTCCTCTCAAAGAGAACGTCCTGCTGGTGTAATTAATTCTTCAATTGAAAAATAATGAACGATTCTCAGAACACTCAAGTAACGTGGGGAGGGGAGAAAGGGTCGGTGCTCACTGGGTCAGAGCGCATTGAGTTACAGCACAGCTGAGGTGGGATGGGGTCAGGTCAGCATCAGGTGCTTTTAACTGCTGTCCTTCTGCATTGTTTGGATGAGTGGTGGTGGCCGTGGGTTGGCAGCAGCATGGTGAGCCCACGCTGATGGGTGTGTAATTAAGAACAGCACGCTAATGAGGCTGAGGGAGCGCTCTGTGTGCATGCATGGGACAGGGGGACGGGGAAGAGAAGGAGTGGGAGCTCCGAAGCTGCCATACCCTCTTCCTCGGACAGTTTCTCCCCCAGTCGTGTCAGCTTTGCCCTCAGCTCAGCAGCAGAGATCAGCCCTCGCTTCTCCCGATCGATCATGGCCAGCGCCGTCAGGATCTCCTTCTCAGGCTCCTCCTGCTTCATCTGCCTGTACATGATGTTGAGGAAGGTGGAGAAGTCCAGCTCTGCATTGCGCTCTGGCAGAAGGGAGAGAAAGGCTCAGCTCTGGACTCTGGGGTAGTTCTACCACTTCCCACATCCCCCATCTTCCCTTCTTGGGGCTCCTTCTGGTTTTTGTCTGACAGGGGCAGCACTGCTGGTGGTTCCCACAGCCCACGTACAGCTGTTCTCTTTTGCCCAGCTCGGAACTCCCCCTCTATGTGCCAAATCCTGGGGTGCACAGTGACACACAGCCCCCTCCTCCTCTCCCATCATCTCCCAACTCCACAAAATCAACGTTTTAACCACAAAATACCCCCAGCCATCTCCTGCTAGCATCAGCCAGCTTCGCTCCCTGTGCCCTCCCTCTCAGACCCATTTTGGGATGTGTGTTTGGGACTGGTGGGCTGATTTTGGGATGTGTGTTTGGGACTCACCGATCTTGTGCAGGTGCAGGTGCCGCTGCGCCTCAGCCGGCGTGGGGCTGACCCCCAGGCAGCGCATCACAGCCAGCAGGTCTGCAGCCCTGATCTTCCCTTTGTGGTTCTTGTCGTAGAGCGAAAAGCACTCCTTGAACTCTAATTAAAAGCCAAAAGTCTCTATGATGGCAAAGGAGGGGATCGGGTGGCTGTGTCGGGTATCTCCTTACCCTGTGGTGCAGGGAGGGGACGACTGAGGTCGGGGATAGGGGTGGGGCTGGGGATCCTGGAGGATCTTTTCCAACACTGCTTTGGCCTTAGGTGGTGTTTGGGTTGGATACAGAGGAACAGTTTCTTTTCCAAGAGAGAAGTAATAAATTGACACAGGCTGCCCTGGCAGTGGGGCTGGTCCCCATCCCTCGGGCTGTTCAGAACCACAGGGCTGCAGCACTGAGGGATGCGGGCATGGTTGGGGTGGATTGGGTTGGGGATCTTGGAGTCTTTCTCCAACCTCAGGGAATTTGTGATTCTGTTCTTAAAGTGCCAAAAGTAATTAAAAGTGCAGGCTTGCAAAGCAGGAAGGGATGGAGCATGGCACAAACCCCCCGAGGTCCCCCTCCCCGCCCTCCCACAGGCGTTGGGTCCCGGTGGGGCCGCGGCCCCGGCTCCCCCCGCCGCGATCCCGCTGAGCAGATTGGCCATAATACTCTTATTGCTCTGCAGCACTGCTGTGCACACGCTGCCCCCGCCCCCAACCCCTTCCTCGGGGCCCCTTCCGCGGCGGGGGGGGGGGGGTCCTGGTCCGTCCCCCCTCCCCACCTCCTCCCATACGGCTGGTAGCCGGGTTTGCCCCTCGGCTCCCACCGCAGCTGAAGCCTTTCTGCCTATGGTGGCCCCCCCAGACCCCGCACACCCCGTGGGATGGGGGGGGAAAGGAGGGGAGGCACGGGGGGAAGGGAGATTGCTCGGAGAAAAAGGAGGGGGCAACACCCTCTGCTGCGAGGGTCTGCAGCTGGAAAGTAGGAATAATAGCAATCATAAATACATACCATTAATTTGATCCTGGGACAGAAACTTGGCCTGCGGGGAGGGAGAGGAGAAAAACAGAAAAGAACCAAAACTTCAACATCGTTACGGGGACGCGGCGCAGCGCGCTGCCCCCCCCCCCAATCCCTCACCATGGCGGAGCTCCGCGGGTCGCACCGCGCGGCGCGGAAGGGCCGAAGTCCGGCGGGCGGGGCGGGGAGGGCTGAAATAACAGCCGGAGCGGGGCGGGAGGCGGGGGGGATCGGATGGTTCCGCTGGGCTTTTTCTCTCTTTTTTTTTTCTTTTTTTTTCCCTCTTTTTTCCCCCCTTTTTTTCCCTTTTTCTTCCTCTTCCCCCCCCCCCTTCCTCCTTTTTTTTTCTTCCTTTTTATTCTTTTCCTTCCTTCTCTTCCTTTTTCCTCAATTTTTTCTCTTTTCTTCCTTCCCCCCCCCCCTTTTTTTCCTTTTTTCTTTTTTCCTTTTATTTTCTTTTATTTGCTTTTCTCCTCCTCCTTTTTTCTTCCTTTTTTCCTCCTTTCTTTTTTCCTCCTCTTTTTTTTTCCCTTCTTTTTTTCCTCCTCCTTTCCCCCCCCCTTTTATTTTCCTTCTCTTTTTCCTCCTCTTTTTTTCTTTTTTCCTCTTTTATTTTCCCTCTTTTTCCTTTTTTTAATTTTTTTTTTTTTTTGTGTGGGGTCGAGTGTTTCCTATAAAAATGCCGAGCAGACATTACAGCTCAACCCTAAATAATCATTCTCACATATGAACGTATCACAACGTGTCCCGAATAAGCAATAAACCAAAGAGCAGGACCCCAATTGGTGATAATACATCGACGTCTGGTAATGCATCACAGAACGGTTGGGTTGGAAGGGACCCCAAAGCCCCCCCTGATGTGAGCTCAGCTTATTCTGCCCAGAGCCCCACCAGGGCCGGGCACAGCAGCCCCCCCTGCTGCTCCCCACCCCCAGCACAGCCAATCCTCCCCTGCAACCCCCACCTCCAGCAGCTGAATATTGCAGGTGGGCTCCCAGCAAAGCCCCCCGGCTGACAGCATTCACCTTGCAGCCAATGTCGGGCAAAGGATTTATTTGAAACAACCTCTACATTAGAAAAACTAGATTTTATTTTTTTTATTTATTTATTTTTTTTTCCCTTTGATTCGCTCCCAAATATCAAAACCTATAAACTCTCCTTCGCCGCCTGGAGGTTGCTCATGTGCAGGGTGTAAAAAGCCCACGGCTCGGGGATGTAAATCACCCCGGGGTATTTCTTCCTGAGGGTTTTGTCGTTCCACAGCCACACCACCCACACAGCAATCAGAACCAAGGTGATGATGAACGAGTAGAAGAGGAAGAGCCCGTTGCTGTCCAACACCAGCCCTTTGCGCTTCTGGTGCATCACCAAAGCCATCATGGCGAAGAAAGTGAAGATGTAGAGGATGAAGATCTGCCCCTCGGTCACGAGGTACCTGCAAAGCAAAGCACCTGCAGCGTGCACCCCAAAACACGTGCTGGCAATGCAGTGTTGTCCAAAAGGTTCGTACTGACTGTAGGAGCCCATTGCAAGCACTCTACAATGTTCTTTCCCCATTAAAGCAGCTGTTTGGGTTGGTGTTCTCCCTGCTTGGCTCCAAATGGGATACATGGCACTTGTTGTCAGCCCAGAAATCCAGAGAAATGGCTGCGGTGAGTCCTGAAAGCTTAAGGAAAAGGTTGGGGAGGAGGGGGGGGGAACAGAGCTCTCGTACTTCCCTGGCTCTTGTTTGTGTCTATGGGAAATGGCGAGGATTTGGTCCTTGTCAATGGCAAATAGTGAGGATTTGGTCCTTGTTAATGGCAAATAGTGAGGATTTGGTTCTTGTCAATGGCAAATAGTGAGGATTTGGTCCTTGTCAATGGCAAATAGTGAGGATTTGGTCCTTGTCTATGAGAAATGGGAAGGATTTGGTTCCTGCCCATGGGAGACCTGAGGAACTGTTACCCACGGCTTGTTACCCATTTGTTTTCTCCTGCACCACGCAGAACCGTGAGTGTAACTCAGGGTGCTGCACTCATCTGGGGGAGTGCAGAGAGGCAGCAAACTCATGGGGAGTGTTGGAAGCCAGGTATTGTTTTGGGTACCAGCCCCCAGGAGCCCGTGGGGTGGGGGCACCCATGGATGCCTCCTTGTAGGGAGCTGTGCTGAGGATTGGTCTGGTGCTGGTGGGTGGAATTGTGCTCAGAGCATCTTAAATTGTTTTCCTTGGAATGGCAGAGACTCGGCTGATGTATTTAAAGGCAGAGCAGCAGGGTAAGTGGGAACTGACCAAATCATCCTGATGATTTTGACGATCAAAAATTAATTTAGTGTATGAGAACAGCCTCAGCAGGGGTCAAAGCCACAGGCGCAGTCACTGACAGTGAATGGGAAGTTGTTTGGCTGCCATTAGGGAAGTTGTCTGGGAAGAGGAGGCTAATGAATATGGGAAATAAATAAGACCTCTCTCAAAAGGCCATTTAGCCCTGCAGGATGTGTTGGTGTACATCCCTGTGCTCCAGGGAAAGTGGCACCAGGAGAATCCCAACGCCATGCAGATCTGTCTGCCCACAGCACGGGGGGGTGGGAGCTCAGGCTGCAGCTGTATGGACCCTGTGCTGGGATTCCTAAGGAACAGAAGAGTGGGAAAAGCATGGGATGCCTGCAGGTAGGGCTGGGACAGCTGTGCCAGTGGGGGGAGCGACACAGAGGGTGACCAAACACCTCAAACTGGGACAGGGACACGCAGTGCTGAAGTGGTCCCAGCTCTCAAAGGTGATTTGATTGGATTTTCCAGCTTGGCACGGGAGCTGCAGCTCTGCCCTGGCACCCCCAGAGCCCCAGTGAGGCACTCACCAGTAATAGAGGCTGCTCGGCCCCGTCAGCAGCAGTGCAGATATTGGCATCCTGCTCTCATCCTCGTCGGGTGTGAAGCAGCCGGTGAAGTATATGAAGAGGATCAGGAAGAAGGGGATGTACCTGGGGGCAGAGGCAGCCTGGGGTGAGTTGGGGGCTCAGAGCCCTGTTTGGTGTCCGTCCCCCCCACTGTGACCATTCGTGGGTCAAATGAGCAGGGTGGTGGTGGTCATCGGTTTACATTTTTGGAGCAGAACTGCCAGTGAATCTGCAAAGAGGAGGGGGGAACAGTGCTGCTCTGCCGCTCCCCGTGGCTGCACGTCCCCAAAGTGACGGGGATCAAAAAATGCTGGCAGAAATGGGCAGCGTTTGGAGGGAGAGATCCCTGCAAGCACCGCAGCGGAGTGCAGGGAGCAGCTCTGCCTCTCAATGCATCGTTCTGAGCCCTCCAGATCAACCCTGCAAAGCGCTTACCACATCGAGTGACCCAAATACTCGTCGTAGTAATACAGCAGCTCAAAGGAATCAATCTGCAATGCAACGGAACAGATTCAAAAGGGCAGAGAGGGCAGGGCACGCTCCAAAATAAGAACAAGCAACGACGATGATGATGGTTTTTTAAGCCCTGATATAAAGAAGTGGCTTTACCAGCGTCTCTGGCTTCAGGTTCCTGATGATGGGGTTCTCCCTGACGGACAGGTGGTGCTGGTAGCCGCTGAAGATGAGGCGGTGGTTGACGGAGTCGCCCACCAGGTGGATGCTGGCGCCCATCACGAACGTGATGATGCTGACGTACACCATGGATCGTGGCAGCGTCTTTGGGGAGCGCTCGATGAGCTGCCAAAGGAGACGCTGAGCAGTGAGGAAGGACAAAGCCATGCTGTGACAAATTCATCCCTCTCCCGCTTTGCAAAAGTCACCCCACGCCATGCGGGGACCTGCAGAAAAGCACAGCCTGTGCAGCTTTCTGTTCCCTGCACGCGTTCCAACCCTTTTTGGGACGATAAATCACATTTTGGGGCACTCGCACCTGAGTCACCGCTCACACTGAGCCACGATTCCCAACCAGGACACCCAGCAATTCCTTCCCCAGACGTGACCAAAAGCATCGTTCACCAGCCTCAAAGCAGCAGCTGCTGGCTCGCCTCCCCTCGTGTTTCCAGCAGCCTTTCTGTGCCCTCCAGCGGTGAGAGGGACCTCCCGCACCGCTCCTCTGCGCCGCATCCCCGTACAGAGGGTCTGCAGGGGGCTCTGCTGGGTGGTTTGTTCTCCTTTCTTCCTGATGGAAGTGGAGCCCTCCCTCTCTTTCTGCTCCTGAAGTGGAGCGGAATGAGCCCTCCTTCATTTCAGCCCACCCGCTGTGGGCAGGGAAGCGTCGTCCCTCATAGCCTGGGGATGGGGAAGGTCTCAGAGCCCGCCAGGGGGAGATACGGCGGTGTTGGGACCCAGCAAGCCCTACGCTGCCAAAGCAGCTTTGCAGCCCTTCGTCTGCACGAATGCAGAAAAGCTCCTTATTTGTATTTAATTCTGAGGCTTAACTTTCCCTCTCTCTAACTGCTGCCACTGTCATAGCGTTTGGGGAGGGGAGCCCCGGGCTCAGGGAGCTCCCATCTGGTGTAGGAAGAAGGGCAGACGTGTCCTTTAGGGCTACACGGGGTGACCACAGCAGCAAACTGTGTCCTACGGAGCACTGAGCTCCCAGAAGCTGGCTGTGCCACTCAGCACAGCTCACACTGAGTGTGAAAGTGCCCACAGCCCCACCAGGACTGGGACTGAGCTTCGCTTTCCAGCCCCAACGGAATTCAATCACTCCCAAACTCAGGAGAGAACCATTTCCATCTCGGGACGTAATTCAATTCCTGGCTAACGAAGGTTAAAATATATTTATAATTGCTTTTTGTATCTCCTCACTGCCAAGTGTTTCATAGCAAAAGATTCCCAGTGACAGGACAGTCCTTAACCTGAAAACGTAGCTGCAAGATCTGGTGGCTGGATGAATTTGAGCTACAGACGCAGCTCTAATGCTGAACAACAAGTGTAATTAAGTGATGAATGACTTGGGAAACCAGCTGCAGTTCCAGCTGCCCCGTAAGGTCTGGGTGGGTGTTGTCTTAACAAAGAACTTTGGGGCGAAGAGCTTTGGTTCTGAACGTGGAGCTCAAGGGTGAAGCGGCGTGCTTTTACATGCAGGGAGCATGAGAACAAGCGAAGGGATTTCTCCCGGGCTCCGACTTCTGCAGCCTTCCCCTTGGATCAGAGCTTCTGTCAGAGGCTGAGTCATGTGGGTGCAGAATGCGGTCGGACCGGGTTTGTTCCAGCTGACGGCACACGGATGGGAAAGCAGCCCGACTCCCACGAGCTCACAGCCACCAAACTGCCTCAAAGCAGGAGAAAAAACCTCAAAAGCCCCACATCTGTGGCTTACGGCCGGTGGGTGGGGAATTGCTGGGAAGGTGAAAATAGTTTCCAGAGCGCAGAAAGGTGGGGAGGTGGTCGTGGGCTGCATGGAGGTGGGCACTGCCTCAATCCTGAGCAGCCAGCATCCTCAGTTCCTTCTGCACTGCACAAGGAGGGCTCAGTGGTGGTTGGGGACTGGTTTCACCTGAGGAGAAGTGCCACTCGCCCCGCTTTTACAGCTGGCAGCGTTAAGAATGGTTTACCTTTAGCAGAAGAAACGGTGTTATAACATTGTAAGCCATGTGGAAATAATCTCCAGCACTCGGTTTGTTCAGGGGAAACCACTCCAGCGGCAGGATTATCTGAGGAGAAGGGGAAAAAGATGCATCAGTGCACAACTATGGCCCAGCTCGCCATTACCACACCTTGCTTTGGGAGCACTCACAGCCTCACACCTACTTTGGGATGGGAACAGAGCAAAGCTCAGTTCGGGGCTTTGGCTGCTGGCCTGTGGTCTGGTGGCCAGCTCTGCGATGCTTCACACTGCTGTTAATAAAGACAGTGGGGAGCTGTTCTTGCAGGGAGCATCCCTCTGGCACCATTGGGATACAGGAGCTAAAGGAACAGTGCGGTTGAATCTCAGCTCTGCATTCCTGCAGTGCTGAGAAAGCACTGAGAAACCCAACAGCAGTGATCTGTGCAAATGCGCTGTTCTGTTCAGGTGCCAGCACTAAAAAACCTCATTTTTAGGGCAAAGGCCCCGAAAAAACCTCCTGCCACATGCTATATGGAGAGCAAGGGCCCCATGCTCAAGACATTCAGGCAAAGGGACGGGGATGAGCAGCAGAAACATCACAGGTGTTATGAAACAGTAAACCTACAGGGCTGGGGATGCACCAGCACTGCTCTGCCACCCCCAGCTCACCATGGCGATGGGACGGCCGAAGTCCAGCACCCAGTTCTGCAGTGTGAAGTAGAACCAGAGGTCGAGGTGGAAGGGAGAGGTCTTGGAGGTGTCTTCGTTCTTTGCTGCCCCATGCCTGGTAGGGACAGAAGGAGAAATCAGTGGGGATTGGGAAGGCAGGAGGAGGCTGCAGGGCTGCGTGCCCAGCCAGAGCCGGTGCTTTGCTGCTGGGTTGGGATCGGTGGTGTGTGTACAGAGCTGGGGCTCTGAGCAGAGGAGGAGGCAGCACGGAAAGGTAAAGCAGCAGGAATAAAAACCCACACGTCTCTTATGAAGGCTCTCCCCGGCTGAGGTGGGAGCACAAAAGCAGGATGCAAAGCCCGAATGCTGAATGAAGTGCAACTATTTTCAACTTGTGTGTGACAAAACAAAGCTCCCACCAGGCTTCCAATCCTAAAAAAAAAAAAAAAAAGAAAAAAAAAAAGAAAGGGGAGTGCTATGAAAGTACTCAACCTAAAAAAGTATCGAATGCAAGAAATTATCCCTGCCCTGCGGTGCTCCAGCATGGGGATGGTCCGGCCTTGCCGTCAGCTTCATCCTTTGCTCTCAGGCTCATCCCAACCCCTGCCCCTGCAGAACGGCCCCACTGAGCCCATTCCTCCAGGCAGCCCCCCGGACTTCACCTGCCTATGGCAAGGGAAAGCAGCTGCTTTAGGACCAAGGTGCCACGTGCTCTTCTGGGGTGCTGGGAGCAGAGCCCCGAGATGAGCACGGAGCTGTGGGATGGATGGTGGTACCCTGGAGGGTCGGGATGAGCCTGAGAGCCGTAGTTGCCTTAAGAAATTGCCATGAAGTCTGGGGCACCCAACCGCCAGGGATGCCCGGGAGCACTGCAGCATCTCGGATGAGGAGGTGGTACCCGGCAGGAGCTGGGCCGGGGGGGCTGCGAGGGACCGGAGGGGTCCACATTGATCCAGGGGGCGGTCAGGATGATGTGTGCAGGGAGGGAGCTGCGTGGAGCTGGGCATCCGATACAGCCACGATGGGCTGGGGCGGGGGGTCAGGAAGATGCGGGCAGGGGCGCTCCGGGTGATCCCAGGGATGGTGCCGGGAGCACTGGGCACGATGGGCCGCCTCCGTGTCCATATCCCCCCCACCCGCACCCTTTCCCTGCCGCTCACCTGCCCGCGTAGAGCGGCCCGGAGGGCTGCGGGGAGCCCGGAGCCGCCGCCGGGAACGGCCGCCGCCGCGCCGAGCCCTGCATGCGCCTGCCCGGCCCGGCCCGGCCCGGCCCGGCCCGGCTCGGCTCGGCTCGGCTCGGCTCGGCTCGGCTCGGCTCGGCTCGGCTCGGCTCGGCTCGGCACGGCGCGGTGCTGCTCTGCCCGGGCCCCGCCTCGGCGCTGGGGGAGGGCGGGCGGCTGCGCGGCTGCGGGCGGCGGGACGGGCGGAGGGAGCGGCCGGGGGGAGCCGGGGCTGCTGGTGGTCGGAAGGGCTGTAACGGGCTTCGTTATTGCGACTCTTCGTGTTTGTATTCTGTTCGTTTTCGTTATTGTTGCGTTCGTTGTTATTTTTGTTGTTTTTTTGTCGTGATTGTTTTTAATTATTTCTTTCAAACGATGATCGTTACCGCCTCCATGATCCTCCTGTCCCCCTCTTTATGCACCCTGATACTGGAAGCAGCCGGCCAGCACGCTGCTGCTGCCTCTGCACGCAGTGCCCTGCAGGATGAGCGCCAGGGCTGAAATCCACCCCAAAACCGAGAGCAGGCATTGCTCTGCGGGCACAGCATCGCTCTCCTTCCTCCTCCAGCTATCAGAGTAGAGAGATAACGCACAGAAAACCCTTCAAGCCTGTAATCGTCCCCTGTATTCCACGTAGAAATTTTAGTTCGGCTCGTTTTATTTCCCCGTCCAAAGCGTGCTCAGATAATCCTTGCTATTTTTGAAATAGAGGAAGGAGGGTGAGACGATTTTTAACTCCTTAAGCGCTCTTTAGAAATAAAACCCTATTGGTCCCGAAGTGCCATCACATGCACTGATGTGAGTCCTCACCTGGTGGAGGAAATGAGATTTGGAAGTGGGAAAAGGCTGACGGAGTGCAAACGCTGCCTCACACAATTGGCACAAAGGTGTAACCTGGTGAGTCAGGAGAACTGCCTGGGTTGGAAAAGACCTTAAAGATCACAGAGTTCCAAACCTCCTGATGCTGTGCTGCCTTCTGTGACCAAAAGTGACCCAGTGCACGGCCCCAGTATGTGCTGCCGGGCTGGGACGACAGAGCTCTCTTTGCAGAGAATGAGACTGGAAGTGATTGCAGGCTGTGCCACAGCTTGCATGATGATGACTTGTGGTCCTGACAGCACCGAGCATGGCAGGAGAGGCTGCGATGAGGCTGCAGAATGGACCTGGTTTCTCCCTTCGTGGCTGTTTGTGCATTGAGGAGCACGGCTTTTGTTGGGAATGTGAACACCCTGCAAGGCAGAGGGGATGGCGGAGGTAACAGAGAACTCCACTTACACTCACCGTGAACTCATCGTGTTGGGCACAGCATGGGCTGCGTGAGGCTGATCCCCATTGACTGAACACCCCGACCCCTCTCCTCAGGGCTCCTTTTGGTGACTGCCTGCAGCACGGCTGGGCCACACAGCCATGCATAATGCACGCTGCAGCCTACGCACAGCTCCGGTTGCATGGCTCTCCATTAATTCTTTATTGGGCTGATACCGGATCCCCTTCAGGACAATGGGGCGCAGCAGACGGGCTGCGGATCGGCATGGGCCGTCTGTCACTGTGCTCGCGGTGCCCTCGCTCGTGCCAATGGGACCCCAGGCCGCAGGGGGAGCTCGGGGGATTTCGAGGCGTCTTGCTGAGGGCACGGTGGGGGGTGGCTCAGTGGGACGACACACCTGTGTGCACCCTGTTGGGGATGGAGTTGTAAAGCTGCTGGCAACTTTAAGCCACGCGTGACTTCAACCCAAACGCAGCACCAAGGGGCCAACCCCAAGGCCGGGCTGCCCTCGTCGAGCGGGCTGTGGGAGGCCCCGCGACGGGCAGCGGCGCTGGGGTCAGGGGGAACGATGGAGTCCGCAACGCGGAACGTCTGTGCGCGGCTTATGTTTCCGGGTGGACAACGAAGGAGATCGCGCGGCGCTCACTTCCGGTTTCACTTCCGGAATCGGGGGCGGAGCGGCCGCGAGAGCCCCGTGCCCGGCGCGCGCCCCGTCGGGCCCTTCCGGCGACCCGTAGCGGCGGTCCGCTCCCCCGTCGCCCCCTCCCACCCCACCCCGCGCCGCCTCGGGCTGCGGGTTCGCGTCCCGGCCGGGGGCGGCGGCGCCGGGATGGGTCGTGGGTGAGGAGGAGGAGGAGGAGGTGGGCGCTGGGGCTGCCCCGCCTCGCCGCCGGGCCCGGGGGGCGGCTGGCCCCGAGAGGGCCGCATGTGCCCCCCGCCGGGCCCCGAGGCAGGACGGAGCGGGAAGCGGAGGGAGAAGCGGCCCCGGCGGCCGCGGGCAGGCCCGAGCAGGGCCGGCCGGGCCGGCGGGGCCGCAGCCGAGAGGAGGAGGAGGCGGCGATGGAGGGGCTGGCGGGGTACGTGTACAAAGCGGCGAGCGAGGGGCGAGTGCTGACCTTGGCCGCGCTGCTCCTCAACCGCTCCGAGAGCGACATCAAGTACCTGCTGGGATACGTCAGCCAGCACGGCGGGCAGCGCTCCACCCCGCTCATCATCGCCGCCCGCAACGGCCACACCAAGGTGGTCCGCCTGCTCCTCGAGCACTACCGCGTGCAGACCCAGCAGACCGGCACCGTGCGCTTTGATGGGTACGTAGGGCCGGCCGCCCGATGCCCGGGGCCTGGTATCGGGCCTGGGGTTGGTGTTTGGATGGGGCCTGAGCTGCTGCTGGTCACGGTGTATCTGAGCCCTGCCTTGGGCCCGGTGGTGGTTTGGCCGGGGCCTGGTTATGGTGTGCGCACGGCCTGTCCTGGCTTTGTCATAAGGTGTCTTGTGGTTCTCTTGGAGCATTTTTGGGCCACAAAAGTGACCCAGGGGATGGGACACCTCCCCTAAGAGAGAGCTGGGGCTGCTCAATTTGGGGAAAAGAAGGCTCTGGGGGGAGCTGAGAGAGGCCTTTCAGCATCTGAGAAGGAAGGAGCAGTCTCTTCAGTGTGGTCTCTGTGACAGGATAAAGGAAATGGTCTCAAACTAGGAGAGAAGAGATTTTGGCTGGGTGCAAGGAAGAAAATTTGTTACGGTAAGACTAGAGAGGCACTGGCACAGGCTGCCCTGAGAGGCGGTGGATGTCCCCTCCTTAGAGACACCCGAGGTCAGGCTGGAGGGGCTCTGGGCACTGATAGAGCTTTGGGTGTCTCTGCTCATTGCAGAGGAGTGGCAGCAGATGGCCTTCAAAGATTCCTTCCAACTCAGACAGTTCTATGATTCTGTGCTGATAGTCTGTCCTGGACGTGTTACGTTGTGCCCAGGGCCAGCACCAGGCTGTGGCTGCCTGCTTGGCATTGCTCAGCTGGTGGCTGGGCTGTTGGGGTGGGCATGGCACTGCTGTCCCAGCCACCTGATGCGCCTTCACCACTTCAAGCTGAGATTGCAGGCAGGGTTTTATTAGCCTGGTGGGCAGGTGACCCCATATGCATTCTGCACCAAAGCAGCTTTTCTGTGACATCAAGCATTCTGTGACAGGCCGCAAGTAGGATGAGAGTGGGGTGGTGCCACCTGCTTGTTCCAGGTGAGGCTTTTTTCCATTCCAGCTCAGATAAGAAGCAGCTTCCTCACAGCTGGGGGCTGGCACGGGGTAGTAGGGAGGAAAATGCGATGGTTTAGGACGGGCTGTGCTGAGGAACAAGGGCATTGCCCAGGAGCTGGGGTTCGTGGTGCTGTGTGGCAGCAGGATGAATGCTTGTGGTTTGCTCCTCGTCTGGGGGGCGTGGCTGGCTGCAGAAAGCCTGTTTCTAAATAGATTTTAGACTCTTAACAGCAGTGTTCTCTTCACAGCAAATGAGCAGCACATCCGTTCTGTTGGGTGTTGAAGTGGTTCTGCCTGTCCTCGTGTTCAACCTGCAGGCCATTGTGCTCCCACGTTCCTTTGCTTTGTTGTCACAAGCTTCATTACCTCTCTTGTTTTTAAAGTCTTTCCCAACTCTTGTCAAATAGTTGCCCATATGTCATTCTTAAAGCCAGGAATCGTGAAGGACCTTTTACCCTTTGAACAGCTCCAGGTTAAGCAGGTAGCTGGCTGTGTGCTGGCACAGGAAGGAGAGCTCCCATCAGATACTGAGAGGGATCGTCACCGTCCCCCTGTATCTCTCATCTGGCTCCTGCCTGATGAGCTGCAGAGATGTCTGTGCAGCTCCACCTAACCCAGGGGAAGGCTGACTTGCTTCTTGAATGCTGAATGAAGGGGGAGGAACTGGCTTCCCTGTGTGTGTGCTTTTTTATTCCTCTTTCAGCCCTCTTTTCACAAGTAAAAACTGGTTGAGAATACCTGCTGGCGTGAGTGTCTGTCCTTATTTTAGATAAAAGAAGGGCCTGTGTTGACAGAAAGTGATAGAAGGGCTGTTGTCTCCCTTGTGCTGCTGGATTTTCTCTCGTGCTGTGCATTGATGGGATGCTGATCTGCCTGCCAGAGCCTCTGCCTGATGCAGATTAAAGGAGGTGTTGTTTGACTTACAATGGGCACAGTGTGCCATCACCTCTCCCCTGGCCTCAGTAGGAGTCGCAGCCTGGTGAGAAGAAAGGCAGCATGTGATCCCAGATCATGCTTGGCATTATTTTCATTTTTGTGATAAGGTGGCCCAGAAACTCCCCTTGTTTGGGCTCCAAGCTTTTGACTTGAAAATATGGGCCTGTAGTGCATTAGTAAATTACCTTGTGTTCACTCACAGGGCCTACATCCTGATTTACTTCTGTTTTAATAGAAAAGTACTTTGATGTGGTTATGTATGTGCAAAATAAGGAACTTCTTACTGGGAACAAAGGTAGCCACATCTGTTATATAGACATCTCTGCGTGCCAGGGCTCTTAAGTGGCCTCTGAAGTGTTGTCTGGAGATGCTGGATTTACAAACAGGCAACCAGCTGCTTCTGCAGAGCTTTGTAGAATGATGAAAATTGCTGCTGAAGCTGAAAGTGAGCCGGTGTCTCCTGATATTTTAATTCTGAAAAACGTGACTGCGTGGACGTATGGAAATAATCAGATATTTCTCCCTGCTCTGTGATCCGGGCTGTGCCTCCAATGTATATCGCCTGCAGGGCGAACTGTGCTTAAGTGCTGCTTCAGAGATCGAGGGGGAATGGAAAGGACATCAGCCCTTGTGTTTGTAGTCGTAGAAGGTGCTGAAGATTTGGGGATGAAAATGGCTTAAGGAGCAGTGAGGCTTTGCTGGAGTTAACTGTCCCCACGTTTACGAGTGCCAGCAAGCTGTCTGCAGGGCTGTAATGCAGAGCAGAGCTCTGAAGCACTCCGGCTTAGAATAGCTTCCTCTTTAAAATTTTATTATATTCCTCAAAGTCTGTTGTTGTTTTTTTTTCTAAACCTGAATGCTGGTCTGCTGTGCGTTGTGGTGTCAAGGAATGGGCACAGCAGAAGGGGTGACAGAGGGCACCCCTGTTCTCTGTCAGGGGCAGGGAACAAGTGAAGTGCTATGAATTTCTTCAGGCAGCCTTGCTGCCAAATGTATGCTGTAGATACACTGTCAATCGTGCCTGAATTCAGAGTTTTGTTGTTGTTTTTTGTCAATATGTAAACTTAAAGATAAAACTATCTGTTTCTTTAATGAGTTTCTGGCACGAGGGATGAAAGGAGTGGGAATTCCTGCCGCTGTTCTTCCGGAGACCTCCGCAGGCCGGGGCTGCAGCTCGCAGGTAGGATCTTCAAAGCAGCCCAGGAAGCGCTGCTGCAGAACGTGGCTCCACCCTTGGCTGCTTTGAAGTTTCCACTTCCAGCTCTTCTTCCTGCAGGAGGTCTCCTCGGTAGGTCTCTTGTTCTCTTCCTTTGGCTATCCCACTGAGTCTCTTCGCCTTTAGAAACAGGGTGGCTATAAAGCGGTGAGGTGCGTGTTGTTTTTTTTTTTCCTCAGCTGTCTTTAAAAGATGCATTTGAAAGAGCAGCCAAACGTTTAACTGCTTGTTGCTTGCTTTCTCTTTCCAGCTTTGTCATCGATGGCGCCACAGCCCTGTGGTGCGCGGCAGGAGCGGGGCACTTTGAGGTTGTCAAGTTGCTGGTCAGTCACGGAGCCAATGTGAATCACACTACGGTGACCAACTCGACTCCCCTGAGGGCCGCCTGTTTCGACGGCAGGTTGGACATCGTCAAGTACCTGGTGGAAAACAATGCCAACATCAGCATCGCCAACAAGTACGACAACACCTGCCTTATGATCGCAGCCTACAAGGGCCACACGGACGTGGTGAGGTATCTCCTCGAGCAGCATGCAGACCCCAATGCCAAAGCCCACTGCGGGGCCACGGCGCTGCACTTTGCGGCTGAGGCCGGCCACTTGGAGATAGTGAGGGAGTTGGTCAAGTGGAAGGCGGCAATGATGGTCAACGGCCACGGGATGACTCCGCTGAAAGTAGCGGCCGAGAGCTGCAAGGCAGACGTGGTGGAGCTGCTGCTGGCGCACGCCGGCTGCAGCAGGAGAAGTCGGATCGAGGCGCTGGAGCTGCTGGGCGCCTCGTTTGCTAACGACAGGGAGAACTACGACATCATGAAGACTTACCACTACCTGTACTTAGCGATGCTGGAGAGGTACAGAGACAGTGAGAATATCATCGAGAAGGAAGTTCTTCCGCCGATCGAAGCGTACGGAAACAGGACGGAATGCAGAACTCCTCAGGAATTAGAGTCCATCAGGCAGGACAGAGATGCCCTCCACATGGAAGGCCTCATTGTGCGTGAAAGAATTCTGGGCTCGGACAACATCGATGTCTCTCACCCCATTATTTACCGTGGGGCTGTTTATGCGGATAGCATGGAGTTTGAGCAGTGTATCAAGCTGTGGCTCCATGCCTTGCACCTGAGGCAAAAAGGCAACAGGAATACTCACAGGGACCTGCTGAGGTTTGCCCAGGTCTTTTCTCAGATGATACACTTAAACGAGCCGGTTAAAGCCAAGGACATCGAGAGTGTTCTGAGGTGCAACGTCTTGGAAATAGAACAAGGCATGTCCCGCATCAAAACCACCCAGGACGCTGACATCCACACAGCCATGGACAACTACGAATGCAATATTTTTACCTTCCTCTACTTGGTCTGCATCTCCACTAAGACCCAGTGCAGCGAAGAGGATCAGTCGCGCATCAACAAGCAGATCTACAACCTGATTCATCTCGACCCCAGGACGCGGGATGGCTCCAGCCTGCTGCATCACGCCGTCAATTCCAGCACTCCCGTGGACGACTTCCACACCAATGATGTCTGCAGCTTCCCCAATGCTCTCGTCACGAAGCTGCTGCTGGACTGCGGTGCTGATGTGAACGCTGTGGACAACGAGGGGAACAGTCCTCTCCACCTCATTGTCCAATACCACAGGCCCATCAGTGACTTCTTGACGTTGCATTCCATCATCATTAGCCTGGTGGAGGCCGGAGCCCACACAGACATGACAAATAAGCAGAAGAAAACTCCTCTGGATAAAAGTACCACGGGGGTGTCTGAAATACTCCTTAAAACTCAAATGAAGCTGAGTCTCAAGTGCCTGGCTGCCCGTGCGGTGCGGATCTATAACATCAGCTATCAGAACCAGATCCCCAGAACTCTGGAGGAGTTTGTGAAGTTTCACTAGGCTACACAAAACCTTTTGTGGTGGTGCTATCCCACGATGACATCGATTGCAGGCGACAGAACATGCGTGTATACATGGAGTTGTGTTTCTCTCTCGTTTTGGTTCCTTTGGATTCGGTCTGCAGCCTCTGTTCTCATGTGGATCCTGGGGGGGGGGATAAAAGCCACGTGATTTTCCCATAGTCACATCTGGTGTTTGAGATTTTGGTCATTGCTTTTAATTAGAAAAATAATCATAATGTTTTCTCCCTTGTTTTCAGGAACAAAAGAAAAAGATTCCCCATGTAAGTGGTGCAGAATATTTTGTTCCAAATCTATCTCTCTGCTGGTGATGGCAGTTGAATGCTCTGAGTGGTTCCATACAAAGGCACCCCAGTGCCCCACTCACGCTGCTCCCGAGGTTTTAAAGCGTCTCCAAGTGAGGTAGGGGATGGAATTCCCTGGTCGTTACATGGTTAATGTCTCAGCACACAGAGCAGCCCATTGCTCTTATACCTCACAGTCTTACAATGCCTTTCAGTTCACGCTGAAGATGTTGGTAACATCTTAAAAGCTTTTAATTTTCTTTTTAATGACTTTCTGAACAGCAGTTATCAACAGCTACCGAAGTAAGGGATGCTCTGTTAGGAAATACAGGTTCAAATTCAGATGTGGTCTGTTCCTCTCATAACAGTTGAAGTAGCAAGCTCTTCATTGGCAATACTCTGGTAAGTGTTGAGTAGCTTCTGGAGAATGAACTGGCACGTTAGTCAAAGTGAACCAGCAGCATGGTTTCCTTTTATGCAGCTAAAAGTCCCTCACATGTAAAGGCCCTGCATGGGTACCTGGGGAATGGACAGGGTATCTGTGTCTGTGTGTGTCCCAGCATTTCAAACCGCTTTTCACTTGTTTTTGGATGCTCAACACGCACCTTCCTTGGACTCAAAGTGTGTGGAGCTGCACTCTCAGATTCCAAATGCTGTATCTTCCTAACGGGGTCGTCGTCGCCAAAGAGAGTCTTCCTTCAGAGCGTGATTCTGCTTGAAACTGCTTCCTCCAACAAGCCAGGAGTCTGTGCCTCCCCCAGTTGGACTCTGTGAGAATTTTTTCATCATTTTTACTCCTTTCATTATGGAAATCTCTCTTAAAACTGATTTTTACGATGAACTCTCCTATCATAAAGTCTTCTATGGTAAGCAGCTGATTGTACAGTGGAACTGTTGCCTCAGACGGGGCTTGTCCTGGCTGGGAGCTGCAGATGCTGTGGCAGTACTGCGTCTCTGGTCTCACTGCCCCCTGGGGACTCTGCCATTTTAAAAGCAGCTTTTTAACCCTCAGATGATGAAAGAATGTTCTGTAGGTTTGTTTTTTTTTTTTTTTTTTAAACAACGATCCGGGTAGAACTCCAAGGCGAGATTATGGCACACGTTTCTATTTGTATGACAAATAAATAAACACTGAATGTGGGGTTGGTCTGCAAGGTGGCTTTTTTGTGCAGCACCAGGAAGAAGAGCAGGGCTTAAGGTGGGTGGTACTGCTGGCATTGGTGGTTGTGTCTCCTCCAAGGGCAAATTTAGAAATGCATGGGCTTCTCAAACACCATCTTTTCTCTGCTGGGAACTACAGGCAACAGGGCGTGCACACCTTCATCTGTGCACAGATAACTGCTCACATCATAGCTACACAGAGCCATGTGTGCACACAGCTGTATAACCACAGCTTTAATGCAGATATCAACATGCAGACATGTTAATATGTCTATTTGCATACAGACATACGCAGTATGTAAGGCTGTCGCTCACTTCCATACACATAAGACATATATTTACACACAGTTGATGTGTTGTGTGTAATGGTACGTGTGTGTATGCACACACCATGCACATGTGTGCACAGGCATGTGGATGCACATGTGTACAAACATACACAGGTGTCCAAATCTGTGTGCACAGATGTATGACAGAATGCATTATCTTACACAGCACATGCTTACAGTGTGTTGTGTTAACATCCATCATGAAGGTGTAATACCTACAGCTACATATGCACACAGCTTCTGCTCTGGGAAGTTTTGGTCACAGGAGAGTCTGTGCTTGGTATGGGGGATCATGATATGGGGGACCATGTCTGTCCCACAGCTCTGTGTGTGTGCATGTAAACACATTTTAGGGGTGTGTGTGTATATGTGTATACACACGTTATGTATGTGTACACATATACATATATACACACATAAATGCATAAAATACACATATATAATGTGCTTATATACAAATATACATATGTGTGTACACATAATTATAGTCCATGTGTATACATAATGCATTATAGGTATTGAGTGGACATACAGATATAAATATATGCTTATGTCTTTGTGTATACCTAAGTATATAGTGTGTGTGTGTATGTATATGTATGGAGGTATATGTATGCATATATATGTATATCTATTTTTACATATCTATGTAAATAGATACATAAATGCTGTATGTAGATTATACATATATATATATATATGACAGAGAAATGCACATGCACTCCCTTGATAATGCACAGTCTCTGCTATGAGCAGCATTTCCCAGAGCTGGAGGGGGCTTTTCTGTATGTATTTTGTATACATAGACATCTGTGGGTGTCTTTAGATGGGTGTGTGTTTGTGTATATGTGTGTGTGTGTGTATACACATATATATAAGGAGTGTGTATCTATCTATATGGGGTCTGTGTGTGTGATTATGTACATATGGGGTGTATATATAGTATATAAATGGTGTGTTTGTGTATGTGTGTGTATATATATAGAGGCATACATATTTATAGGCTGTGTATATATAGATACACAGTGTGTATATGGTGTATTTGTGCATTATGGTGTATGTGTGTGCATATGGTGTATGTGTATGCATATATAGCTGTCTATGGGCTGTGTGTACATACATATATGTGTGGTGTTTGTGTGTGTATATACGTGTGTGTAGTTTGAGTACACAGGTGTGTTTCTGTAAGTGTATGTGCATGCCTATATACATTCATGTGTGTGTGTAAGCATACAGACATCTGTGTATGGATATTTATGTGTATCTATATGTTCTTCCCCACCTCTGCAGGCACTGCCTGGTGTGAGCAGTGGTTTCCCATGCTTGACACAGCTCCAGTGCTGTGCAGAGCCCTGGGCCTGGGAGGAAATTCCACCCACAGCCCTCAGTCCATGGGGAGAAGCAGCTCCCACCTCCCCCCCGTGGCACAGAACAGGACAGGAGGCCTTCAGTTTTCACATACCCTATTTTTAATCCTTTAAAACAAAACAAAACACAAAACAAACAAACAAAAAACAAACAAACAAACAAAAAAAACCCAATTAAAAATAAAAAAACCAAAAAACCACCCCAAAAACTTCTTTACCAACCGCCGTTACACGTTGGGCGGACGTAGCTTCCTTCCCCTCCGTTACCATTAACATCAGCATAAATAAATTCTGCTACGCCGTAAAGGAAGAGCGTTGTCGAACAGCACTGACCCTCTGCTGGGTGCTGAGCACGGCCAGCCACCACTCTGCCCTAAGGTGCTTCGCTCTGCGACTGCTTGTGTTCAGTGCATCAAGGAGAAGGCAACCCCAATCCTCTGCCTGCCCCAGCGCTGCCCTGCGGACGGAGCCAAACTTTGGTCCTTCTGCCCCTTTTTTAGGGGAAGGGATGGGACAGGTTGGGCCCTGGGGTTTGACACAGCTCCGTGATGGAAATTGGAAGGTATACGTATCTGAGAAGTAAGGAATGCAATCGAGGTGGTGCCCACGGAGGTGCTGCAGCCCCACGTTGTGTGCTGGGTCCGCTCCTGCTTGTCCCATCGGTGCTGCTGCAGGGGTGAGCTGTGCCCAAGGCAGGCTGAAGTTCCTCTCGCTGCGCTCCCCTAGGGCCACCAAACGGGGGGTGGATGTACGGCTTCTTCTTTGCCACCTATCTTTGTGTTTTCTTTCGGGTTTTGGAGCTGTCGAGGAGATTTCACAACCCCCCCCACGGCGAGCACCCTCGTCCCGATGCACCCCCGGTTCTCCCAGCACCGAGAAGGGCGGTGGGCGCTGCGCCCAGGAGGCAGCGAGAGGCCCCCCGAACCCCCCGCCAGCATCACTCCAGCACCGCTGCGCTCCGCTGCTGCTCCTCCGCCTCCCGCCGGCGGCTGCCGCTCTGAAAAAAGCCGAGCTGTAGGGATCAGAGAGAAGAGAAAAACCCCAGCATCACTCGGGCTGGCTGCGTGGGAACGCCTCTCTTTTAAAGGGATGGTGTCAGGCGGTTGAAGCCTGGAACGTGAACACAATGGATGTGGGGGAAAAAAAGGAGAGAGACGCTGTTGTGATGCCCAATAGAGGCACCCTTGGTGTGAAGTTGCATTTTTTTTCCCACTCAGCAGCCACAAGAGAGGTGAGTGCTGTAGGCACAGAGCCACGAGTCCCCCTAGCACGCCTCCCCTCCTCCCCCCGCAGGGCACTGCTCACCTTCCAGAGCACCAGCACCAGGAGTGCCAGCAGCAGGAGCCCCCCCAGCGTGCTGCCCAGGATGATCCAGATGGGGATCTGCCACTCCTCTGGCTTGGAGATTTCGAATGTTATCTGGAAGGCAAAGAGCGCAGAGATAGATATGCCAGTTTGGGGTGCAGGAACGAGGAATGGAGGTGATGCTGGGGAATGCTGGAGCCAGCGGGTACCCAATGCGGGTTGCCTGGAGCTGTGTTGTGTGCCCAGCATGGGTTACTCCAGCCCTTCTGCCAGCCATCACCATGCTTTTCCAGCAAGATCAGAACAACCCCAAAGCCATGGGGTTGCATAGGGTTGTCCCAGCCCGACGGGTTTCCCAGCCCAGGGCTCACCTGGCGGCTGGGATCCTCCTCACGGAACACAAAGGGGCTCCCAAAATGTCGCTGGAGGGCAGCATTGGTGGTCAGCTTCAGTGACTTGAACTTCAGCTGCACAAAGAGAGGCTGGAGCTGAGCACCGGCCATGGGGCTGGGGAGCTGCGCCCCAGGGGGTGTCCCCTGCGGCCCCACAGCTTTGCCTTTAGAGGACTTACTGCTTTCAGTGACTTCATCCACAGATTGCCACGCAGGTGGAGGTTCATCTCCTCATTGGGGGCCAATTTCACATTGCAGTCGATGGAAATGATGTCGGAGTTGCTGTGGTTCTGCAAAGGGGGAACTGGTGGATCGGGAGCATCAACCCTGCACGCTCTGTGCCCTAACTGTGTCACTGAGCAGGGACAGTCCCAGGGTTCCCCATGCCAGGGTTCCTCTGCAGGGCTCAGTGCCTACCAGGAGCGGGGTGCGGGTCAGGTCCTCCTCCGTTGGTGTGTAGCGATAGTCGGTGTTATTCCCCCCGATGTTGCAGGTTGTGTTCTCCTGTGAGAAAAGGAGATGGAGATGTGCTGGTGCCACTTCATTGCATCCTGGTGGGAGCGGTGGACCTGACACTGCCCTGTCACTCAGAGCTGTCACTGCTGCACCGTGGCCTGCAGTGGGGACATCAGAGTGACCGTGATGTGATGCATGACGTGGGGCCATCCACCATGGGGCATCTCCATCCTCACCTCCAAACCCAACGCCAAGGTGTTTCACCAGGATGGACCCCTCCCTACCTGGTCCACCAGGAACTCGGTGAGGAGCAGGAGGCGGTTGCCAGCCCTGGTGGCCACGGGGACGGTGAGTTTGATGGTCACCCCCTCCACGGGGAAGAAGCCCAGGTTCTGCAGCTGAAAGGGCAAAGAGTAGGGATGAGGGATGGGGGGTGAGCAGGGCGGTGACATGGGGGTGGGATGCAGTCAATTCTTTACCTTGAAGATGCAGTGAAAGGGGGGACCGATGCTGTCGTATCTTTCCAGGGAGCTGTTGGATCTGATCTCATAGTAGTCCAGGCTGGATGTCCTGTGGTGACAGAGGGGCACAGAGAGTGCTCACATTAACTGTCAGTAATGAAGTGGATTTATTTTCTCTGCCCCAGAGCCTCTAGTGTTTAAAAAAAAAAAATAAAATAAAAGTGACTGAAGGTCTAGAAAACCTTCCTGGAATCACAGCAAGCAGTGCCAGAGAATGTGCTGCTTGAGTCCACATTTCATCCTGCAATCAGGTTAATAAATTATCAGCTGTGCCTTCACTCCGTCCTTGCTTTGGACAGAGGACACACTCTGCTCTAGCAGATGCCCAAAGCTTTCCATGCACGCTCTTTTGCTCGGAGAGGTGACTGCAAACCACGCAGCTGCCAGCCCAGGTGCAGCTTTACAGCCCCAGCACAGGCTGTGGACACATGCTAGGAACATTATTACCTACAGAAAGCTGTTTTTTTTTTTTTCCCCCTATGAATAATTGCATTTAACACAACACAGCTCCCTCCTTGCTTCTCACTGCTGATTTTCCAAGCACAGCACCAAGCAGCGATGCAGAGCCCCGCTCTGTATCCCCCTGCCCCACACCTGGTGAACAGCAGGTCGGCCTCATACTTCAGCTGGAAGTTGAGGTGGGCAACGTTGTCCTCTTTGGTGCTCTCCTTCTCCTCGCTGTCACTGAAAGAGCAGCAAAGCACAACGTGAGCAGCTCTCAGGTATTTTTGTTGTGTGGGGTGCAGGAGTGCAATGGCAAAGGGTCCACTTCTGCTTTACAGCCAGAGCACAGAGAGAAGCAATTCTACTGCAGAGCTGTCATCAGCCTGAGGCCAAAACTGTGAGGTGTTTGGTGGAAGGTTGCACATGGACAGCAGCAGAGCAGCCCCGTGGGCACTGAGCGGGGGAACACACAGCAATGGTGTTTCCATGCAGTTCTTCCCCACCTGGATGCAGCAAACACAGCACTGAGCAAAGCACCGCAGGGCCCCTCCCCACCCACCCCCCCCAGCATAGAGCTGCAGGCAGAAGGGGAGCGATGCTGCAGCCAGCAAGGGGGTGCAGCTAGCATTAACCTGTTGGCAACCAGGTAGATCTCCATGCTTTGCAGGAAAACTGACTTGCTGAACTCAAAATCCAGGCGAAAAGCCACCTGTGGGTATTGGGAGAAAGCGTTACATGGGAAAAACCTCCTGCACCACTGGGGAGATGCTGCAGGGCACTGCGCAGAGACCCGTCTTCCCAGCAGGAAAGGAGGTCGTGCTGGGGACGTGCAGGATTTGCTCCCTTCTTCTGATGTGCTGCATTTTTCTCTCTGAGGCCGGAAAACAAAGCAGCCCCTCAGGAAAGGGCACTGCTGGGGGGAGCAGTGCAGGGCTGCAGTGCACATCTGCAGTATGGGGTCGGCCGGTGGGGCTGGGAGCCAATGGCAATAACATGTGATGTGTGTCACATCTGTGAGCGCCATGGCGATGACCTCAAGCTGTCTGGGACTGCACAGCTGATTATGATATTAAAGCTCCTGCTGCTCGCCGGCCAAATTTCCATCTCCAGCTTTGTCTTTGTCTTGGCAGGACAGGGGCTACCTGATGCCATGCAGATGCGCTCTCAGCCCTTGGAGGTCATGGGGAGCTTCTCCCTGCTCGCTCCCTGCCACAAGCATCCAAAACGCCCTTCTGGGAGCTGTCAAGGTGCCTGGCGTTCTCCTATCACTTCCAGGCTTTGACACGGTGCAGCTTTGGCCAGATTTGGGGGCTGGGAAAGTTTTATGGAGGGCAGCTCAGTGAGGTGTTGCTGTGGGAGCAGGCAGGGAGCTGATTGCTCTTGGTTAATTTGAGGCAGGAAAATGCATGGTGGAAAGTGAAGGTGGGAAAGTTGGCTCCTTGTCTTGGAAATGGAATCACGATTGTGTTTGGGCTGCAGAGCCCACAGCTGGCTTTGGGGTTGGGCATACCTGGCCCCCCGAACCAAAGGTTTCTTGAGGGGATGGCATTACCTTGGCTTTGGCACGGAAAAAGGGGTAGCTCACATTGCAGACCCTCTTGTTGGGGTGCTTCTCTTCGGTCGCGCAGTCGATGTTGATGTCTGTGTCATCCTGAAATGGGATGCAGGGCAGTTGTGACACTGGGTTTGGCTGCAGGCACCACCTCATGGCCATGCTCCTCATGAAGTGGGCAAACATCCCTTATGAGAGAGACATTTAACAAATGGGCAAGGAAAAGCCTCCCCAGGAACCACCGCAGGGGCAGCCCCCCCATACAGCTCCTGGAGAGCAGCATTTCCAACAAGCCCCTTTCAGCTTTCCCATCCAAATCCTCTTCCAAAGCTTAACTACAGTGCTGAATGAATGAAACTGATTGTTCTTGGCACCGTATTCAAGATTTTTCTATGCTTCCCTGTGAACTCTGATCGTCAGGAGATACTGTCCTGCACACTGACCAGATGAGAAGTAATTGTTAATCAGCTCAGCTCAAGGATTGGGTCCCTGCTGTCCAAACACCTCCAGCTCTTTGGGAAGCTCCAAGCCTCCAACAGCCCCCACACCTCTGTCAGCAATCTGCTTATTTCTGAGCCGCGGCAGCCAGGTGCCCACAAACAGAGCAACCTTTTGATAGCCTCCCTTGAAATGAAAAACACTGTTGTATTTCCAAAATAAGGAGCTAAAGCAGCAACAAACACTGAAGAGCTAAACGTACAGGGTGTAGGGCACCCTTCTCCCAACCACCGGAGCTCAAAGCAGCGCACCTTGGGGATGAGGCTGGCAAACTGCAGGTTCCTGGAGAAGGAGATGTTGAGCACAGTGCTGTAGGCGTTCTCACCACGGTTCTCCAGCACTGCCTCCACAGCCACCCTCCTGCGGGTGCTCTCAATGATGAAGACTGAAGTGTCGAAGGAGAGGCTGAAGGCAGAGCAGGCGGGAGCTGCACGGCGCAGGGCTCTGCTGCAGAACTCCCTGTAGGGCAGGGGCAGGATGTAAATCCCACGGCATCAGTCTCTCACATCCCTGGGTGTTGCTTTCTTGTTTTTTTTCTTTGCAGGAGCAAGTGAAGCCCTGCAGCCTTGCTGGGGGACGTGAAGGAACACGTCTGTTCCAACATACAACCTCAAAAGTGATTTTCTCAACAGATGTCACCTCTTTACCACCGTGAGCTCAGCGCAGAACCCACTGCCACCCCCGTGAGGAGAGGCCCAAGCCCCCTGAGATGACCTTTCAAAGCTCTTTAAGGGATCAGACATAGCATATAATTATTTCTGCTGTGTGAGTCAAGCCTGGCATTTATCCCCCTGTTATTTTCTGATTTGTCTCTGGGGCCCCATCACCATGGCATCAGATAGGAGTTGTTGGGAAATACACCAATCCATTCCCAGCCGAGAGTAGAGATGCTCGGAGTGGAGTAGGACTGCTCTGTGCTCTGCCAGCCCCATGCCACCCATACTGGGAGCATCCAGGTGCTCGGTGTGGGATCTGCACTGCAGCTAGGGTTGGGTTGGGGAGCCAGCCCCAGCATGGCCAACTCACATGGCACTGGGCACATCGCTTCGGGCATCCAGGACCAGGTCAGGGACACAGTGTTCATCCTCGTTGCACCCATTCCAGAAAGGGACCTGGTGGGGACAGCAAGAACAGACCACTGATTGTTTTGCCCTGGAGAGCATCAGGCTGTGCTGACCACAGTAGAGATTGGGGTGGCTGCCCCAGGGTAAGGCAGCAGAGGCTTCCTTTGGGGATAAGCCCACTGACCACACTGACCGCTAAATTAGACTTTCAATTCCAACTGCAGACACCAAAGTCCTCGACAGTCACCAGTCCCACCCAGCTTCCAGTACTGCTGGGCAAGACTAACCGTGCCTGGTATGCATGCACCCTCCTGCAGCTAAGCTTCCATGGGTAACATCTGCTTAAAACCAGGGCTATCATGGATGCACACCCCCACAGTGCAGCACCTCCAGCCAGAACTCCCAAATCCCATGGCAAAATTCCCTAGGAATAAGTAATAGAAACACTGAGCATGTGGCGCTTTGACAGGGTGCCATTGCTGGGTGGATTTTCATAGAATCATAGACGTATTTGAGTTAGAAGGGACCTTTAGAGGTCATCTAGTCCAACTCCCCTGCAAGGAACAGGGACACCTCGCAGCAGACAGCAAGGATTCCTTGCCCACACCATTTCAGCCACCCCACTAAGTGATGCCCTGCGTGAGGATGCTGCACATACCGAGACCCGGAGCGAGGTGGGCCAGCCATCATCCAGCACAGGGCCGCTCTCAGGATGCTCCAGCTCGTAGTCAATGGAGAATGTCACTGGTTTCACATAGTCAGCTGTGTCCTGCAGCAGGCAGAAAGCAATGTTGAGGAGACAGCCCACTGCTCGTGGTGGCACGGGTGGTTATTTTATGAATCAAGAATTTGCAATACAGTGCCCTTTGTGCATCATCCTCCCTCTCCAGCTAACCCTCACCTAGGGACAGGGACACTGCAAGCCCTGTGGTGCTGAGCAGCACCCACCCATGTGGATATCCAGTGGTGCAGGTAGGGGCTGATCCTGGGCATTTCACACACCAGAGCTGCCCCGGGGTCCATCCCTGGAGCTCATCCAGGTGGTAACAGCACACACATTGCTGCACCTCCATAAACTCCCCCTATGCCATGCCCCAAACACATGATGTGCACGAGGCTGCTTCAAAGCGTGATGCCTCTGGAGCTAAATCCCAATCTCCATCTCTAAGCTCCATCCCCAGAACCAAAAATTTCCCAGAAGTTCGTGGCAGTTCAGGCTGAGGTTTGGGGACAGGCCAGTCTGGCAGCCTCCTTGGCCTCCAAAGAATTCTCATCATTTGCTGAGAATGTTTGAGTTTGGCCAGATTTGTGCATCAGCCGCTCCCCACGCACGACATCAAGGATATTGCCGGCTCCTGTGCTTGGGGAGGATACCACAAGGCTTGGGATGCAGCAGATAGTAGCAGCAGGGGCTGAATGGCTTCCAATGGGAAAAAGTGAACTTGCATTGACTTTGGAGTGGGAGAACCACCCTGATCCAGGCACGGAGTGCATTCCATCCCCAAGAGCAAGCTGGAATGCAACGCAGCTCCATGGCTGTGACCCATCCTTGATGACATCAAACCCAGCGCAAATAAATCCAGGCTCAGCAACCAGGCTCCTTCCCAGCCACACAGATCCCTCAGCCATCACCCTATGGATGCATGCTGCTGCATCGGTGCTCTGCACAAAGGGGAGAGCATCCTCCCTCCTGCAGATGCAGCTCTGCAGCAGCAGGACCCCAGCACAGCCCCACTCACCAGCACATGGAAGCGCAGCGTCTCACAGTGCTCCTGCCCTGCTGGCAGCACCAGTGCCTGCTGTGCGTGCCGCTCACCGCTCTCATCCAGCAGCGCCCGCGGGGCGTACCGCCGCTCGTCGATGGCCGCCTCGTACCTCAGAGCTGCAACGAAAGCATGGGGTTATGTGCAGGATATCTGAATATTTAGCTCACACACTGACACCTTGGCCTGTAACTGCTCTGGAGGTGCTGCTGCCCAGGTGTGCTGTGCTTTCCCAGGTACACTACAGCAAAGCAACTGAGTATTCTCAAGTGGTGCCAAGCAGGACAACTCCACACCCGGTACGTGGGGAAGCAAAGAGTTGGTGGCACGTGAGATTTGCTCGGGGCCAACTTTTTCCCAATCTGGAGCACCCTTTGAGAGCATTTGTTGCCAGCTTTGGGGCTGAGCTGCTCTCACCCCCACTGAATCCCAGGCACTGGGGTGGATGTGGGGTCACAGCAGCACGCGGTGCTTTCAAAGCAGAGCGCTCATCAGTAAAGCTGCTCCGAGCTGATCGGAAGTGTGCACATCTGGAGTGCAGATGTGTCCTGCTGCTGCAGCACAGAGCAAGGGGAGCTCTGTGGGACCGCGCACGTCCCATTGTCCTGTTGGCTGCAAAGCAGTGGGGCAGCTGTGTCCAGGGGCAGAGGTGAACCGGGAGCTCCCTAAGGAGCACGTGAGGGAGTGCCTACTGCTTACCCACGCTGGCTGTCTGGAAGTGTGCTGAGAGGAAGATGGCAGTGAAGCAGACGAAGGCTGTCATGCAGGTGGCATCCTTCCCATTGCGCTTACAGTCCTTGGTGAAGATGTTAATCTTGGGGGGCTCGAAGCGGATACTGGCGTTGATCTGGACAACGCTGCGGGACCTGAGGGGCGAGTAAGTTGCTGCAGCATGGAGCACCTGTGCATGACCACAGCATCCTACAGAAAGCCCAGATCTCTAGATTCACCTTTTTCACACTTTTTTCTCGACATCGAGAAGACCCAAGGCAGCATGCAGACCTGCTCTCAGCTCAGCTGTGTAGCATTGGAAGCATAGGGTCTCCTCTATGCATTTGCCCCCTGCTTATGAGCAGGAGAGCAGGACTTGGTGCCTTGCATGCACACTAGTGCTTCTGCAGCATCAGGGGGTGTGCAGGTAAAGCATTTCCACTGGGGCAGCTACTCGCATCCTAACAGCCCCAGGGAACCTCCCAAGTGTTAATCAATGTTTGAAATTATTGTTGTCCTATTAAATAAGAGTAGGAAGAGTCTGGGTACCATCACAGGTAAATACATGGCTTTGAAACTCCCAGGGAACTAACAAAGAGATTCCATGTAAAACATCCCTGATGTTCTTTTAGGGCTCAGCTTCATCTGGAATCCCACAGCCCCACCAAACTGCGGGTGTTATTCTGGAAAGATGGGTCAGGATTCTGGAAGATCATTTTCCCCTGAAAACATGAGCACATTGCAATGGACTTTGGGCAGAGAACAGTGCCAAATGAGATGGACTAACCATAGCACCACAGCGTTCCCCAGGGAGCCGACAGCCAAGTCTATGAGCCCGTCCTCATTCAGGTCCAGCTGTCCATGGATGCTGCATCCAAAATACATCAGGCCTGGTCTGAGGTCTGCAGCTGCTATTCGCTGAAAAGCAAAAGGGAAAGAATCCAGCCTGGTTTGTACCTCTGCCTGCAAAGTCAGCATTTGTGAAGGTGGGGTGTTCATGTGAGCACGGGTGCACCAAGGTCTGCCGTGCCAGCTCCTTGGGTTACTGGGTTACTGAGGATACCTATTCCCAAGTAATTGCATCAAATCTAGTTTGTCAGAGGATGTGAGGAATTTCCTTTTGGAGACATGATCCAAAAGATTTGTGCTGACATTTGCTATTCTTCAGGAGTATTTTTAATATTTTATACAAAGCAAACTGCTGCTCTGAATGCTGAGCGTGTTCTCCATACTGTGCATTTGTTTTGTCTTGGGCCCACCAAAAGAGAAAATAACAGATGACTGTGCAACAAGAAAAAACAACATAAACTCCCAGCCCATGTAAATCAATGGCCAAACGCACTATTGCTGTGTTCATGGACACTGATGGACTTTGACTTCAGATTGGGTTTGGTGAAGTCAGTGACCATCAGTGTCCATGGGTGCAGTTGATGAAGAATGGAGCCAACCAAAGCCCTAGGAGCTGTACCTGCTTGTACTTCTTCAGGATGGTCTCCTCAAAGCCAAGGAAGATGTAGATCGCTCCTTGGTGGTCATCTTCCAAAGGTGCCCCAATGACAACATCATTGTAGGAGTCCTGGTTGAGGTCAGGCACGGCAGCAATGCAGGAGCCAAAGCGTGAGTTCTGGTAGCTCTGCAGGTCCTCGAGGGCCCCGCTGGAGACAAAGTGATTCTGCAAGGAGAAAGTGGGAAATTGTGTCAGCAGAAAGCCTGGAAAACCCAGAAAGGGAAACAGACGAGAGGTGAGTCCTACAAAATAATTGGTTTGTGGCACATGGGTGCCATAACGAGCCACGATGCTGAGCTCTGTGGTGGCACTGACATGCTTGTACCTCTTGCAGGGTGTAGACGTAGACTTTGCCCCTCTCCCTGCCCTCGCTGAAGTACATGGGGGCTCCCACCAGCAGAACGTCTGTGACACCGTCGCCATTCACATCCAGAGAGTTGATCTCACTTCCATAGTAGGAGCCAATCTGGGGGAGACAAGAGGGAGATGGGAGCACCTGGGGACAGTGACCCCGCCTGCAAGGACAGCTCCAGTCCCCTCCTCTCCTACACTTTCTGGGGCTGCATGTGCAGCAACAGCCCGGAGATCCCCAACTATTCACACATTATGATACAAAATGAACGGGGAACATCAGTACGGGAGCACACAGCAGCTGGGCAAATCCATGCTGCACACAGGGAGAGGAGGAGCAGAAAGCGGCATTGCAGCCGTGTCTCACATTACCTGCTCTCCTTTCAGCGCCTGGTGGATGGTCAGGTTGCGGTTGCTGTGCATGGTGAAGATGATGACCTTCCCAGTGTGGTTGAACCTGGGTGCTCCCGCGACGTAGAGCCTCTCGCGTGCCGTGGACACAACAGAGGAGACGGTGTAACCTGTGGCGCGGGTGTGGGGTGAGCAAGATCTGCCTCCTGCCTGTCCCATCCTATATCCCCATGGTCGCCTCTGGTGGCTGCGGAGGAGCTCACACAGTGCCATAACTGACAAACCCCCTTTTCCAAACTTGCAGCCTGCTCTGGATTCCTACAAATTATTTTAGAGTCTCAAAGCACAGCTGGCTCTGAGGCTGGTTCAGATCTCTCCCAGGGTCAAAGCTGGCTGAGATGTGAGAGCCTGGAGGCTGGTGGGACTCACAGACGCCTTTTCCTTGGGCACTGACCCTACCTTAGGCTTTGTCTTCTCTACTTTTTCCCCTCGTGGGGGGATATTTCTAAGCAGAGCATCAACCTTGAAGCACTCAGATCCCAGGGCAGGGCACACTGGGGCTTTCTTGCTATGTCTGTCTTTCCCACTGCTTCCAGTAAGGAAATGAGTGCCTGGGGCTCTTGGTGTCCTGGTGGGTGAACAGCCCCCAGTCTCAGCACTCATAGCTTGGGCAGAGGATTCATTTTGCAAGCCAGTCCGGGATCCTCACTGCAGGACTCCCACACATGGAACAGATTAGCACAGCAGGTATTTCCTCCCTGGGCATGAAATTTCATCAGTGTTTTTTAAGCTGTTCCGGTAAGCACTTGGGGTGAGCTGGGCCTGAGCTCCTCCTGCACTAAAATTGCATTTGTGCTGTGTGATGCAGTTGCTGTGGGGCTCTCCCTTGGTGCTGGGGTTACCAGAGGCCTTGCACGGACGGACATTACTCCTGACATTGGCAACCCTTCCCAACTCGGGAAGCATGTTGTGCTTCCTATTACTGAGCATCAAATCCCAGCTGCAGAGCCCAGCCGAGCCGCCTCACCGAGGTATGCGCCGTGGTTCTTCAGCTCCTCAGGAAACTCCTGCAGGTAGGACTCACGCAGTGGGATCACCTTCCCACTGCTGGTCTCCTTCAGCACGGCCCCATTCCAGTCGTAGGCACCCACAGCACCCAGCAGGATCCCATCCTGCAGAGATGGCACGGTCAGCACAGCACGCAGGAGGTTCGCACTGCATCTCATTTGGTTGCCTTTTATTTTTAAAGCCTCTTGCCATGCTATTTCTTGCGTATCAGAGACAATTCTCCCACTTGTTACTTGTATGAGTGAAGGTGACCCACGAGCGAGGGGCTCAGTGATTCTATGATTCCATGACCCAAGGGGGCTGGTTTTGCGAGATCCCTAAACACCCAGTTTCTAGGCTATCATAGAAGCATTGAGGCTGGAATAGACCTCCAAGATCCCCAACCCATCCCCCTGTGCCCACTTCCCTGAGTGCCACAGCCCCACAGCTCTGAAACACCCCCAGGAGCAGCGATCCCAGCACTGCCTGTGCAGCCTGTGCTGATGCAGCACCCACCGATCCCCTTCGCAGCCCTTTTCCCCAGCTGTAAATACCCACAGGTATTTACAGGAGCAAAGTGGTTTTACCCTCTTACCTCCACAATGTGTGATGAGAATCCAGTCTGGGACATCTCCAGTCCAAAGGAGATTTCGTTCTTGTTGGTTCCTTAAGAAGGAAAAGAAGGGATTTAATGCAAAATTCCCCTGCAGGGGATGATATTGGTTTGGATGGGATGAAAGCACCTCCACCCTGCTGAGCACAGATGACCTCAGCTGGCACAAATGTCCCTCAATCACCACAATTACACACACTTGTGCTGCTAATGAGCGACTGAATAAATACAGAATAAATAGTGTGAGCACTGCCTCTGTGCAGCTGCTTTGTTTCATAGCTGCAAATTACAGGATTACATAAAAAAAAAAAAAAAAAAAAAAAAAAAAAAAGTGTGGATTCAAAGGGTTTTGTTTTGTTGCAACTGGATGCAATTCCTCAGCCAGTGAGATATTGTGTCATGGAGGAGCACTGGGCTGGCTGAGACAGCTGGTAGGGAGGTTAGGAACTGTTTGACCAAAATTCCCCCAAATCCTCTTTCTTTTATATTCAGTGAAAGCCTTCCATCTTCAGTTTCGATGGCCTGTCCCAGCATGCCCTTTCCTTATGAAATGGAGATAAATTCAGTGGCGAAAACCAAAAAGCTCACCCCTGTTTGCTCAACCTAGGGCATTCTAGGGCGTGAGCATCGAGCGGAGGCGCCACATCTGTGCTCTGTGGCCATTCTAGCTCCTGTTGACTGGGTTGGAATCTGGGGAGGGCAGGGAAGACATTGCTCACCTTCCAGGCTGAAAATCCTTTCCCCCAGGGCGTCCACGATGTCTTTGAGCGCCGCTTCGTCCGTGACATTGAAGAAGTGTTTGTCATCAGGGTCACTCGCTATGAATTTAATTTCATTCAGAAAGGCTTCGGGATTGATTCCTCTTCTGTTATAATAACCCAGCACCTGGGGTGGAGGTAGGGATGTGAAGATCAGGTCTTTTCATGCTACAGACACAGCTGTCCCGAAGCAGCCCAGTACTCACAGCCACCGCGTATCTGGTGACGTTGTCTTTCTCGCTGTCCTCAATCACCTTCTCCAGATCTGGGCTGTCGTGCGACTCTCCATCTGTGATTACAATCATTACTCTCTTTGCCCCTTTCCGGCCACCTTTCTGAAATGCTTCCGAGCTGCAATTGAAGAGATGCCCTGGGCTGCTCAGAGTCACCGCAGGGGTCACAGCCACCCCAGCGCGTCCCCTGCATCCCGGCTGCGTCCCTGTGCCCACACTCTGCAGACTGCAGGGAGAGATGGAGCGCGACGAGGGAGAGAAGGGAAGAAGACACTGAGTTTAAGCTCACGGGAATGAAGGTGAACGTGAGGGATTTTTACCGTGCAAACTCTATCCCATAGGCAGTCCTGGTCTCTGTCCCTCCTCTTTGCTCTATGTGGCTGGCAGCTGCTACCACGTCTTTTACAGACCTGTAGTCATTCAGATGGAACTCGTGGACCACGTCTTCTCCGTACTGAACAACTCCAACCTAGAGAGCACGGACAGGTCACAACACAGCTTGCTGCATAGTGGGGCACAGCAACCTGAGGGATGATTTCCCAGCCCCACACAGTGGCAGATCTATGGCGTGTTCACGTTGCATAGGCTGGGAACAGCAACCCAAGCAAAAGTTGGGCCAAGAAAAAAGGGAAAAGGAAAATAGTAAAAAATCAAGGGGTATTTTGCCAGGTTTTGAGGCTAGCAGTGACAACCGAAATGTTGGATCTGAGATTGTTTGGAGTTTTGCTCAGCTACAGAAGAGAAAGCCATTCAGAACATTGACACAGCAGTTCACTGCTCATTGTGCTCCATTAGTGGAGGCAGCAGCTGAGCATCCACAGCCCCGCTGGGACCCAACCTCCCCAGCAGCCTGCAGCCACCCTCAACATCTCTATTTGCTCCAGTTTTCTCCCTATGGGACCATTGATAATGCTCAATTTTGTTTCCATTTTCTGCCTGCTATTGCCCACTCTGGGTATATAGGTGTGGGATGATGCAGCCGTGCTGTGATCCAGTGCAGAACCGCATCATCTCCAGATAAGACCCACTGGGGGTTATCTGTGCAAAGTGCTGAGGAATCAGGAGTGGTCATAACACCTCTCTCCTCCCTTTCCTTATCACAGAGCTGTGCAAAATCCCTGCACAAATAATTGCACAATTGCATATGCCCAGGGCAGTGCTCCTACATTTCCATATGATTTCATCCTCCCCGTGCCTGGTCAGCTGTGCTCCCCATAGCTCCTTTAGGGACATTAATGTGAGCATTATTTCCATGGGCTCAGCATCACGACGCATGCATCCAACGCTCAGTGCCAGATTACAGCATTTTGTCCAAGCAGAGACTTTGCACAAAGCCACAACACAGCAGCATATCAGGGCTTACTTGGATCTGGCCGGGCCCGATGTAAAATTTTTTCAAGATGTTGATCAGGAAGTGCTGAACTTCAACCCAGGGGTATATGCTGTTTGATCCATCCAGAACAATGATTATGTCCATGTACGTCTGGCATCCTGTGAAGGATACGCAGCGCGGCATTGAAAGGCCTTGGCAGCCCTTGAGAAGTGGGGATTTACGGCCCCATTCCTCACCATCAGGTACTGATGATTTGTTTGAAAAAAAAACATCTTACTTCAATCCTTCATAAAGCCCTTCTGGGTGTATTCACTCCAACAGGGCATAAAGAAGCCACATGCATCCTCCCTGCCAATAGCAGTCTGAATAAGAATAACATCCCACAGTGTATTTTCTAGTTCAGATTTGGCCCTCTGTTCTGTATCACACAGTCCTCTTTATAAAACACCCATTTGCAATGAGAGCAAGAAGCATCTGATCATAACGAGGGAAGCAACACCTGAAATTTGGTGCTGGGATCCACCCTACTCCTCCACCACCCAAATCTCCCCTTTTTTTTCTTATGCCAGGCTGAGGAAAAGGAGCGTTTGCAGAGCTGAGACCCTGGGACAGCCTTCTGCAATTTCCCACCACCCACAGGAAAGCCAGGAAGCTTGTTTAATATCTCAGAATCAAATCATGCCCCTGAATCTACAAATTGGGGCCAGGTTATTTAGCTTCCAGTCAATGAGCTCTTTGTTTTGTGTGGCCAAGTGCTGAATTCTTTCCCTATTTTGCCTTCTGAGCTGCGCTGATAAAATATTCTGGATGCTTTTTCATTCTGCTTTTGGAAGAATAAGGTATTTTTGTCTTCCCCGGGTGTCAGTCAGAAGGAAAATGTTTACCAGATGTCTGTGCTCGTAACCCCCTTTGAATCACTGCCCTGCAATAATTTCCTTTGCTATCTCGCCTTCTCTCAAGCACCAACAGAGCTTTGTTTGCTCAGTGGTATCGAAGTGCTCAGGGAGCACAAAGTTATGCTAGCTTCAAGCATAGGATCACAGTAGAATTGTAGGGGTTGGAAGGGACCTCTAGAGAACATCAAGTCCCAAACCCACACAGGGAGGGTTAGAGGGCACACAAGAGTTTCTCCTACTTTGCAACGCTGGGGCCACCGTCTTGGCAAATCGGAAGTTGGCGTTGACACGGGAGCACATCCCAGTGGTGTAGTAGGAGCTGCCACACTCGTGGGACCAGAGAGGGCTGCAGGCCTGGGGGAACAGGAGACAGCATCAGGGATGGTCCTGGGAATGGCACTTTTTCATTGTGTGGGAAAGCAGGAGATCAGAACATCACTTGGAGCATCACCATAACCACCAGCATCACCACCATGCAGAGTTGCAGCTGCCTGCCACCCAGATCCTGAACGACCAACAGGGCATGCTGGGAGCTGGAAAAGCATTTGCACACGTGCAAATCTTTGTAAACATGCATATAAATATGTGCACAAGCCTATCTGCATGCGTTCATGCACGTGCATAGCAGAGAGTCCCCCCACTCTCACCAGGAAGCTGCTGTCCTTGGGGTTGGTGGCCAGGCTCAGCCCCAGGCGCATGTTGTCCTTGCGCTCAGACACATTGGACAGAGTGACTCTTCCTTTGGAGAGAGGACACGGTTAGCTGCTGCCTGCCTGCATGGAGCATCCCTGCCATGAGAGCCAGGGACAGGGAGAGCTGCAGAGTTTGTGCTTTCCCTTTTGTTTTTGAAGCAGATTGTCAAGATAAGGTGTTTTTGTTTGTTTTTTTTTTCCTGCTTGCCATAACAAATAAAGAGAAACGTCTTCTGGGAATGAAACTGTGAGTCACAGACTCTTACGTAGGAAGTCCTTAGGAGAGAAACCCCTCTGAGCAGCTCTAGCATCTCATCCTTTAATGTTGGGCCAGCATGCATTTATATTTGTGCCTTTCTTTCATTTCCCATGTCACAGTCCAGAAACCAGGAACGGCCCATGGGGCAACCCTTTATTTTGGTTAACATGAATAGCACTTAGCTTTGACAAAAACACTGTCTAACCCTTTCATTCCCCCAGTGCAGCTTTACGAGCTCGTCCAAACAACCTCCACCCAAGCTGAGGATATTAACCCTCACTGATGCCCACTGACCTGGGCTGGGAACCCAGGCAGGGCCGATGGGGCTGATGGAGAAAAGGGAGACAACAGGAACGATGAGGATGATGGGGAAAGTGGGACCAATGGGGATGATGAGCACAAAGGAGGTAATGGGGACAATGAGAATGTTGGGGAAAACGGGAATGATGGGCATGATGGAGACAATGGGGCGATGCTCCTGCCAGCCTTGCTGGCTCCTGTGGCAGCCAACAGTTGTCCTTCTGTTGGCCATGCAGGAATGCCTGGTGTCACTGCAGGGCAGCCCTGGGCTTGCTTTTACTCAGGTAGCCTCAGTGCTAAGTAGTCAAAATAATAAAAATAGAGGGTGCTCTCTGAACTGATTTTTTTTTTTCACTTGAAACTTGTTTCCAATGGAAAAAGCTTGCTTTTTAGCAAAATTCAGATTTACACGAGAGATTTATTCACTGGAAAAATCTTGAAGTTCTCATGAAACAAAACAAATAATAATAATAATAAGAAGAAACCACAATGTTTTCCAACTAAACCCTATTTGCTTCCAATCAATCAAGCACTGTGGATGAGCCAAAGATCCTTCTCTCTTATCAGCTCTGGTAGGAACCCATAACAGTTCAGATGAATAATGATGATAAATAAAGTGCAAACTCCTGCTCTGCTGTGAAACCACCCGAGAATTTGCCCCTAAGCCCCAGAGATGTTTCTCAAGACCCTGGGAAAGTCCCAGGCTCTCACATTCCCACTGACATGGGGCAATATGGGGAACTCATCCCCCAGCCTGGGACATCCTGCTCTTTGCTGGTGTGTGAGGTGGTCGTTACCCACTGCTGACTTTCTCCTGACCGAATGAATCAAACAATTTAAGCTCTATTAACTAAATGTAACTATTTAACTCCATCCTGACTCGCTTCATTCTATCCCATTGGTGCTTAAAGCTCATGGCCAGGAGTCACACAAACACCTGAAATAATGACCCAGCACCCCTCGTGCCCTGGGATGCAGTACCTAGGTTGAGTTTGGTGCAGTTGCTGTGAGCGTCGCTGGTCAATGGGCACTTGTAGACATCTCCTGTCTTCTGCTGCCCATTGGTCTCATAGGGGGCCCCCACAACCAGCCTGCAAAAAAAGGCACCTGTCAGTGTCTCAGGGCTGACTTTTTGTCAGAAAAATGGAAAGAAAAAAACAAACAAAGAAATCCTTCCCTGCGAGGATGTGGTCAAAATATTTTCATCTGTTGGCTCTTGCAAAATCAGACCCAGACCCCATCAGTCCCATGCAAACCTACAAACTGGCCGTGTGCCTTAGTGCTGCTGGGAAGCACTGCCTGATACCCAAAGGAAAAGGTAACTGTGACTCACATTGAGGTGCATGGGGAATATTCTCCACTAAAAAGGTAAAAAAAGTGAATTTTCCAGAGGTTTGCTCCACGCTGGGGTTGCTCACTTATGATCAGCCCACAGTGGTCCCGGTGGTAACCAGCTCAGGGGCAGGCAAGGATGCTGGGCATCCATCTGTACACTGAAATAAGCAGAGGTTTATCAGCTGACAGAAACACATAGTGTCAGAAAGGCTGTGGGATTCGTCTGGGACATTGCAGGCATTTTTCTCACTTTCTTGTGGACTTGACCAGACTGGAACAAAGCAGCAAACCGAAGGAGGAGAAGAGCAGGACCTGAGGAATTCATCCCTTTTTTTTTCCAGGCCAGTTCAAAAATAACCTGAACCACGGGTTTCTGGCACCTTCTGCTCCCAGCGTGTTAGCCCAAAATAAATCTAGTCCACTGCATTTTGTTTTCAGAACCCATCGGTGGATGCAGCCATCCCCATCCAGATTGCTGAACACACAGGACCTCTTTTGTTCTGAGCTGCTCTACACAACAGCTGGCAAAGCCACTGTTTTCCAGCACAGATGTTCCCAGTTAGGCCAGATTCGGTAATTTTTTTTAAACACTGCCTCTACAAAGACAGTAAGCAATCATTCTTTTATTCCATCACTATTAAATGGGATTGCTCACCAACCGAAAACCTTCAAAATCTAAGAAGTATTTAAGGATTCCCACGGAAATACTTCCTGTCTTACAGCTTCGCTGCTAACGAGGAGATTAATTAGGATAAAATAACAACCATCTGGAACCACGCTCAATGGCATCCAGAGGTTGTGTACCTTCTCCTGGACATGTAGGAGGAGTTTGCTCGTGTCTCTCTGCTTCTAGCCCGCACATTATTATGGTCAGAAAAAGAGAAGGCAACAAATGTGAAATGCGAAAAGATGTTGCAGGGGAAGACAGAAAAGATGAGAAGAAGTCAATGTTGAGGCATCCCAAAGGATGATCCTCATTTGTTTGCTCTTCGTTACCCAAGAACTGAACACAGATGGGATTTAACAGGAACTTGGAGCACCTTCACCTTGGTGGCTCCCTGTGCAGTGTGTCCAGGATCCCTCTGGGACTGCAGGATATGTGCTCCCCAGCCCAAGAATTACCCTCCCCATGGGAAAATCCAACCTGGGCATCTCCCGCTAATTAATACTCCCATATCACCATTATCACATTATCTGTTAATTAATAATCACCAGCATTCGACAGCAACCTGTAAAGCAAGAGACAGCGGTGATGGCAGGGCAGCCCATCCCACCCATTCCCCAGCCCTACATCACGCCTGCAGGCTCAAAGAAAGCCCAAATACTTACAGCCACTGCCCTAAATGTAGCGGAAACGCACGCAGGGGTTGAGAAGCTCACCAAAACAGATTTTTTGCCTTCCCAAGACAATGGCATTGTTTTCCCTCTCGGGTTAAATAGAAGTGATTAATTAGCCAAAGCTGTCAAACTCCCGTGGAAACTTGGCAGCTCAGGAGAAGGCTTCTGCAGCTGTTGGGAAGGTGATGGCGCAGGCTGTGGGATCAGGGGAATGTCTCCCCAAGGCAGTGATGCCAGCTTGCAGGTTACCAACCCCTCCCTTCATCTTGCTTTGTAAACTTGTGGTCTAAACAGTTCTTTTTTTTTCTCCATAAATAAAGAAAATAATGACAAAACTTCCTAAAATGCCCTATCTCAAATGACTCGGATCCAATGAGGGCACCTTGCTATCCCTTCCCATGTGCAACCCTGGGTCACCTCAAATCCTCCCCTAGCACTCCCAGTGTTCCTAAGCAAGCAAAGCCCTCTGCAAAGCCCAGAGCAGCAGCCTTGCATCATGCTTTGGCTAATAAAGGAAGATTTAAGAGCAAACAAGAACCAAACGACGCCTCCCTCGCCTTCCTTTTCATGCGGTCCTTATGGAGAAAACAAAAGCAAAAAAAAAAAAGGAATTTAATGTGAAGCGCATAAACCGCTCAGAGCAACATGACTGAGGACATATTTCTAACATTCTTCCCTGGGAAAAAAGCTGAAAACAGCGATGTTGGTGGAAATGCCCACGTTGTGTCTTCTCAGACGATGCAGTAAGAATTGAATTTCTGGATCTGTGCTTTGATCAGACCATTAAACCCACGCTCTGTCCTGCTTCGTGGTCTTGCACGAGCCACGGCTGCAAACCATGCAAGGCTCACATCAAACACCAAAACAATGCAAATCTGAGCATTCAAGGAGGAATTTTTTGTTGTTGTTGCTGGGTTTTTGTTTTGGTGGTTTTTTTTTGCACTGTTTCAAACGGTTTCATTGCATGGGAACATGGGTGGTAGCACAAAACCTGAAAGACAGCAGCACTGCGGTGTCTGGAACAACTGGAGTCCCAGCTGCTCGGTGCCAAACCATGCTTCTCTTTTTTCTCCCCTTAGCCAAACTACCTAGTGTAATTTCCTGCACCACAGACATTAATTCATGCAGGTTATCTCAGTAATGAACCCAGGAAGCAATGCTTGGCTGGAGCACACCTCCCAAAAGCCATTCAGCTGTGATTTGAAGGTGTTGAGGGTTGGAGAACCCATTCTTCCAATGGAGAATGTGTCGCAGAGCTCATCCCTTTCACCTCTCTCCAGGCAGAAGTGTGATCGCTGCTGGTGCTTTGCACCTCAAATTAAGGATGCCTGGGAGCCCCCTGTGACCTTCTGACTTAAGGGAGTGACTCCCCACACAGCATAGAGAGGTTGCAAAGCTCATTCCAAGCCCCCCAGGACGTTTTGATTAAATGGAAAGAAGTCGGGAAAAGAAGGTATGTGTCACTGGTGATCTGGGAATGCAGGGATTAGGAAGGAATGGAGAAGAAACTATGCTTTTCACAGGATTTTTCAATCAATGGGACACTTAATCTCCTGCAAGGCAAATTCACTTGTACTTAATTTATTCAAGATGGGATTGGATGAAGAAGTTATTAAAGGGGTTCGGGAAAGGGAGAGTTCAGCAGTGGAAAACTTTCAGTTGGTTTGTGGCAGCTTGGACTGGACACAGGAGGGGAAGGGACTTTGAGATATTTTTCTCTGTGCTGGCCCTCTCACTGCAAAATGAAAGATAAACACATCTGCAGTCCAACCAGCTGCTCAGGTTGATCTGGGAGGGGATGCTCCTCAATACCCAGCACAGCTCCATGCGCATCCCATAGCCCTGCCACCTCCACCCATTGTAGCCTTGCCATGGGAAGGGGCCTCCAACAGGACGTGGGGCCAAAGACCAAGCCATGCAGCCGTCCTTTGTGCCACAGCAATCCCGTAGACATTGCAAGAAGCAAAATGAGCAGAGTTCTCCCTAAAATAGTGTACGATGGGTGTGTTGCAGAACACGGCTGAGGAACTCGCAGAATACTGTGGTCAGAAATAATGATACTTTCTTGTTTTTCCTGGTGTAATTTTTTCCTTTCACGCAGGGCTATGGCAACCCAGGAGTGTTTACAGGCAAGGCCCCTGGGCTGCGGGTTTCCACCATGATGTTTGGGGTGGCTGGTTGGGGCATCAGGCACCACGTCCATCCTGACCCCAGCACTGATTTCTACTGGAAGTTTCCAAAGCAAACCCTGATCTCTGACACTGGCTCTCACTGGCTGCCTCTCGCTTTCCCTAATTGCCCATTATCACCAGAAAACAATGCTCTTGGGGGTTCCCAAACCACCATTAGGTCACTGGCTCCATCCTGCTGCTGTGCAGCGCTCTGAGACCACCCAATCCTAAACATCAAAGAAATGACCACAAAAGCCTTTTTATGGTCAAGCAATATGGGATAGGAGGGAATAACACCATCTCCATTCATAAAGATCTGCTGCACGGTATCTATAGCTCCACTTTTCCTCCCAGATTTGAGGTAGGCTGAAAGAATGCGCCCATGAGCACTGCAGGAGGACTTCCTCCTCCCTTCTGCAAGACCTGCCACAAGGATCACAAGGGACTGTTTTTCAGCTGAACCAAAGGCTTTCAAAATAATAATAATAATTATTATTATTATTATAATAAATACAAATGGTAGGACATAAACTTGTGATTGATGCCATCCATCTCTAGAGCTGGTGAGAACCAGTCGAAAGATTTTCTCCAAGGATGTCTAACATACCATGTCCTCCATGGAGCCCTGGGGCAGCCCTGAGGAGCCTGGTGACGCTACCAGCAGAGCCCTGGGGTTTCTCACAGTTAAAGCCCACTGAACACAGGCGTAGATTGGGGCTGCAGTGCATCCCCCATTCCCGGCACGGTGGGAGGGAGCGCCAGGAGCAGACGTTTCCCCGCGCCGAAGGAATGCTCTGCAGCTATGTACCCTTTCACCAAAATAATCCCAGCACTCGGGTACTGGCCAAACCACAGGAGAGTTGCAGCCAAGAAAGCCTCGCAGTAGTAGGGAAATAGCAAACCCTTTAACTGTTTTTCCAGATCAGCACAATTACAGCTTTAAATCCACCGAGCAGACTTTTCTCTCCTCTCCCTCCTCCTTTTTCCCTCACGAGTGCTCAGACTGGAAACGTCACGTCTGTTGCTGGGGCTGCTCTCTGTGGGCACTGGGGGGGGTTCATCCCCAGAGGCCCTTCTGCTGCTGTAGGTCCAAACCCCACAGCAGAGCAGAGCTTTGCAGCGCTGCATGTCACACAGGAGTCAGAGCAGCACGAGCTGCAGCAGCCGGTGATGCTCTTGGGACAACGCCACCTCGCCAGCAGCATCAGCAAAGCTCCGCTCTCAGCCTGCTTGAGAATGCTATATTTATTATTTTTATGGCTTCAGAAGGCTAATGGATGTTTATTCACAATGTTTCACTTCCACAGCCAGTTCTCCTCATGCCTCATTTTTTTGGATAGCTAGAAAACGCTCAGCACGCAAGCAGTGATGCTCCTGCTGCCCCGTGGCACAGCCACCTCCTCCCAGCCTCACATTTTTTATTTAGATGGAGAAAAGGATGTGGGTGTCTGGAATATCATGATGGAAAGCCAAGGGCGGCAGCTGGGGCTTCTGGCTAGGAGCACACTCAGATGACACACGGAGTGCCCCCAGCCCACTCACATCTCCCCACTTGCGCACACTGCCGCAGACACCTGCCTTCAGCCTTTCCCTATAAATCCCTCCCAGGTGGTGCAGTGGAAAGTCCCGTCTGGGTCAGCAGCACAGGGCTAATCTCATCAGGGTGGGCTTTGTGCGGCTGCAGCCCCAGCCCCCACCCCACATCCAGCTGGAGCCAGCAGGGGGTAATCCAGAACATCTGGCGGCAGGGCTGGGCCTGCTGCATCGCAAAGCTCCAGCTCCAGAGATGCTGAAGTGATGGAGAGCTGAGAGAAGCACTTGGGAAAGGGATCTCTAACAACATTTCCCTCTGAACTCCATGCAGTTCTGGTCCGTATTTGATATACACGTGCCTGCTGAGATTCATGGGATCATTAAGATTGGAAGAGACCTCTCAGATCTGTAAGCCCAACCCCAACTCATCCCATTGTGCTCACTGACCTCATCTCCAAGTGCCACATCTCCACGGTTCTTGGACACCTCCAGGAACAGTGACTCCACCACTGCCCTGAGCTGCCTGTGCCAATGCTCAGTTCCCCATTTCTGTGCTTGAACATCCTTACTTTTCCCAAATAAATGCACCTACAGCAACAAGCCTGTCTGGGTTCATGATATCCACACCTTGAATACTCCTAAACTGCATGGCACAGTGCAAGAAGAGGAGCAGCTCACTTCTTTGGGACATTGCCATCACCCAACCCCTAAAGCACCTCTATCAACCCCAAAATTCTGCCCACATCTCAAGGGGAAGCACTGACCCCAGTGAGTATCACAGCACTACCTGAGGCACCAGCACAGGGCTGTGGGATGCTCAGACCCACACCAGATCCACGCAGAGTTTGGTCAGCACACGCTGAGATTGCGTTGGGAACGCTGGGATGAGATTTGGGAGCCTGCTGTCATTTTTTCCATTTGCACACTTGGAGCACAGCTCACACCTCCAGCTTTGTGAAAAAGGGAGAGAAGCAGCAAGAGGGAGGTCTGGGAGGCACTGCTGCCTGCCAGCAGGGAACGTGACCCCACAAAGCAGAGAGCTCCTGGAGCAGTGCATTTCCAACTGCTTCTTCCCCCAGAGTTTAATAACCAGGATTCTTTCCTCCCAGGTTTTCCACTATCAGAGCTGTTGTCATAGCCCCACGTGCAAGCTGTCTGGATGCTACTGCAAGGAAAAGTGCCACAACTCCAAATACACCTGCAGAATTACATTTGTGTACACACACATAAATATTCCTATGCTCTCACTAACACATACATAAGCTGCTTTGCAATCCTCCTGCAGCCATCCACGATGGCCAAAAGCAGCATTAAAACAGTTCAGACTGGAGCAGAGGTGCCAAACTCCTCAGATTCCACATTCAATATTTGGCAGCTGTATGGCTGAGCGCTGTCAGAGCCGTTGCTCCTGGAGGAGCTACATTTCAGACACAGCCATTTCACTCCTCTGAGCTCCTGGGTGCTGCTTGCCTCTACTCCTGCCTTCCACTAGCCACAGTTCTGCCATATCACTCCCATTCCTTCTGCATCTGGCAGCTTTCCAGCCTGGCTGAGACTCTGCACAATGATTATCACATGGCTCTCTGTGTCCTTGGTTCATACTACAGACATTTTGTTTGTTCAGTCATTTCTCCTTTAACCAGAGTGAGTCACGATGGCTTCATTTTTAATGACGTGCACATTTAATAGACATGTTATACTATGTAATTGCCCATTCTAATACACACTGTATTTATGTATATGCCTACGCTTACCCAGGGCAGAGAACATCCATTTCTTCATGCGGTGCAGAAAAACTTTGTCATTTGTGGAGTCAGGAGTTGGACTCAGCGATCCTTATGGGTCCCTTCCAACTTGGGATTACTCTATGATTCTATGAAAATGACAGCTAAGTGCTGGCAGATGTTGACATGGGAGATGTGGGAGAAGAACATGCGAGCTGGGCTGGCTCCCTGCTACCACTGTCACAAAATTGGAGGGGATGGAAGGGACCCGTGGAGAGCACCCAGCCCAACCCCATACTAACACAGGGCCCCTACAATAGGTTGCAAATGGATGTCACTTTGTCACTGGAGGAACAGGATGGCACCTGAGTGCACACACCATCCTCACTGACTGCTCCCCGCTGAGGTTTTGGCACTTGAAGGATTAAAAGAAAAATAGAAGTAGAGCAGCAGAGGTAGGAATGTGATGGCAGAGACATTTTGTTCTGCTCCTTATCTGCTTCAAAGAACTGCAGTCTCTGATCAGCTCTTTCCTAGGCTTAGCCCCAGCCTCACATTTTTGGCAAGGTTCTGCCTCCCTTCTGGCACTGCTGGTGTAGCGAGAGCTGCACCTCCATTCACCAGTACAGCTTCTGTTTGGGTTGTGGCCTGAATGCAGAAAGTCTGTGAGAATTTAGGGCAAGAAAACGGGCTGAAAGAGCAATCCCTTTGGGCTCAGAGCAGCTGTGCTGCAGGGGCATGTGCCCCAGCATCACATGGAGCCAGACCATGCATGAGATCCTCCCAGCAAGGCAGCAGCACAGTGAGCTGCTCCCATGCTGTGCATTGAGGGAATTGCTGGAACGTCCTTTATTTACAGGAGCTGCCTCATGGCTGTGCTCACTCCCTGCTCCGGTGGCTTTGGCCATGATCAGCCCTGCTGGCAGGTTGCCCAAAATTCCTTATCCTTCCAAGAAAGCCTTGCTTTGGGTAAATAGCCATGTTCTCAAGCACGGAAAGGGTGAAGGAATTCCTGGTTTAAGTTCAAGTGCAAGTTGGACAGCAGGGAAAGAGTCCTGAGAATGGAAAGGGTCCCCAATGCCATGTGAAAACCTGCTCATGGACCACTGGGGTGTACCAATAGGGATGCTCCAGTGCTAGGCATGACCATATTTTGGAGGAGACCCAGCCATGAACTCTCTGGGGGCTACATCACATGCTCAGAACCCAGCTCTGCCGTGGGGATGGGGTGGCATCCTGGACTGCAATACCCCATCCTCCAATACCTGAGCAAAACTCATCCCTGTGTCACCCCACACTCCTGGCTGCAGCAGGCAGCTCTGATAATTTCTGCAGACATCGCTTCTTCAGTGGAAACTCTATAACATTTTATAGATGGGATGGCCCTAACCCAAAGCCCAGATGGGTTTCCAACAAGTGCTGGAGGCTGAGCAGCCCTGGGGAGCTGTGAACCTGCCTGGAGTGGGACGAGAGCCCCTGCAGCACCTGCAAACCCTGCTCTGTGCACATAACTTGGATCCAGCACCAAACCTCGCTTAAATCTTGCATTTTCCAGTCTCAAACCTTGCTTAAGTATTGCATTTACCAGCACAAAACCTTGCTACCCTACGGAGCCTGAGCAATGCCTGCCCCAGATCGGCAGGTTGGGAGGAGCAGGAGATAGGCACATTCCCATAGGGTGTTGTAGACCCCTCCTCTCAGTACTCACTCACCACTTCTTGCCCCCAATGTCGTGCTGCTGCACTGTGTAGCCAAAATACGCATCCTTAGAGCCAGTGATGATTTTGGGCCTCTTGGTGTCGATGTTGAAGGTGTCACTGAGCCCTGGGGAGAGAAGGATCCCATTAAACACAGTGCAGAGATGGAAGAAGAAAGCACTTGTTACAGCAAGAGTGGTCAGACCCTGAAGAGGTCAACCAGAGCTGTGTGAAGCCCCATCCATGGGGATATCCCACACAGCCTGCCCCAATAAGAACACAGACGCTCTCCAGAATTGCCTCCAATCCTAACACCATTGTCCAGAATGGCAAAAAACTAGTTTGATCACATCACAGCAGCTTGGTGGCACAGCATCACCTTGACAACCTGCAATCGAAGGGAGGCTGAAACCCCAGATGCACTCACCCCACCCCTCCTGTGCAGTCACTGAAGGATGTAGATGTGAGACTGCATTCCAGCACACAGCCATCCCCATTGACCACCTCCTGCCTTCTCCAGGGGCTTTGCAGCACCAAAGAGACAACAGAGTCACATCTCACGTGCAACCAGAAGCTGATGCCACCAGGGGGATGCCAGGGAGAACAATTATGGAACAGCTTAAGGTGGAAAGGACATGTAAAGTCCATTTGGCCCCATTCCCCTGCAATGAACGGGACACCCACAGCTCCTCCAGCCTGACCTTGGGCATCTGCAGGTACAGGGCATTCATCACCTCTCTGGGCAACAAATGCCAGTGCCTCACTATCCTTATTATCAAAAAAAAAAACCCACAAAAACACAAAACCTTTTCTTATATCCAGTCAAAATCTCCCCTTTCTACAGCTGGTGTGGCTGTGCTGCAGGGAGGCACTCAGCACACCCCAGCTTGTTTGCCTCCAGGCAGCAAGTAACTGCTGGACCACTGAGCCTGCCACAAATCAAGGATCCTGGCATTGCCCATAAGGCAGCTTTAGAGGCAGCAGAAGCGTCACGTTCAGTACTCATACAGAAACAAAGGGGTTGTCAACAGGAGAGGTTGGGAAACTGCTTCCCAGGCAGGAAATTTAGGATGGAAAGTCCTTTTGTAGGTAGGAATGTTAGGATTAAACCTGATTTATTTTTTTTTTTTTTGCAGTCATAGTGACAAATTGGCAATGTTGGCTTGATAAACAGAGAAACGCAGCCTTGCCAATGGAGAGCTGAGGTAAGAAGCTTTATAATCCTACAAAAAGAAATTCTAGAAAGCAAGGGAAAAAAAAAAAAAGAGACTGGGGAGAATGAGAGCCAGCACATTTTGTGGTAGTTTGACCTGATTTAACATTGCAAAACAAATCAAAACCTCCTTCGTGTTAACCATTGCCCACTGGAGACATGCAGGAGTCGAGCAGCAGGCACAGAGCGTGGCAGAGGGACAGAAGGGCACACAGGGGGTGAGAACATCCTCCAGCTTTGCACTGAAGGAGCATTTTCTTCTGTCAGTGCAGCTGGCACGAAAGCAGAAGGTTATAGGGAGCAGGAATGGTGGGAGAAGTTGGGGACAACCATCCTATGGCTCTTTGCTCTGATGCACTGCACAGCTTTGGGCTCCTGGAGAAATAAAGAGCAACTGAGCTGTTTGCAAGAGGCAGCCTGGAGAAGAAAAAGTACTGAGAATGTAAGCACTTCATAGAACACAAAAGTCTCTGAATAGAGAGAAGCAGGGAGAAATGTGAGGTAGGCCAATTAATGCATGCATGCAGAGAGTGAAGGTGAAAAGCAGTTTCCTGTGGGGTTTGCTGCTCCAAATGATAGGCAATATGAAGGGGGAAGCCAGACTGTGAGCCGAGCTTGGATAGATTGCATTTAGGGTTGGAAAAGAGGGGAAAAAAAGGAAAGGAATGGTAAAAACATTCCCTCCCATCCTTACTGATCCCCTTGAAATCCTTGGGAGGGGTGCAGCTCTGCTGCTCTCAAGCATTCACATTTTCCCAGGATGCCTCCCCAGTGATTGAAGTATTAGAACTCAGCAGTTTGGGATCTTTTTCTCTCCATATTCAAATGTCTCCACCGAGTCCCATAGCAGGGATGGAAAGAAAGAGACCACAACAGCAGAGCTGTGCTTGGACAGCAAAAACCACCACCCACCCAAGGAGCCCAAACCCCATTCTGCAGCACTGCTAGGGCTCCAATCTGCTGCTCCTGCTCTTTGAAAGCACCCTAAGGCTCTTTTTTTTTTTTTTAACATAAATAATGTCTGTGTAGACATGAGGGACTGCAGCTAACCCTGACCCAATCCCATAGTTTAAACCCATTGGCTCCCAAAGCTGCAGAGAGATGGATGTGGGCTCTGATGGCCAGCATGCCCCGTGCTTCCAGCAGGTACCAGGCAGAAAAACAAAGCGGTCAGGAAGAAAGCTTCCAGACAATGGATGGCAACACTGCTGGTATGTGGACACAGGAGGGAAGGAATTCAGGAAAGCAGACAGATGTGGGTGCATTCGAGGTAGGAAGAAAGAAAATAAATGTGTCAAGATTTAAGCCGGCTTAAATTAATGGAAGTTTCTCTGAAAGGTTGTCAAGGAGATTTAGCAACCCAGAGAGCTCAGCCTCATTTTCTTGTCAGAAGTGACATCACTGTCATAAATATGTGACCAAAACCCACATGTTTTGCTTGTGATCGCGCCAAGGCAGGAAGCCTCAAATACCTCCTTTCCGAACTGGAACTTCTGTTGAGTTGAAACTTTTTGATTCTTGTCAGGTCAAATAATGAAAGGGGGGGGAAAATAAAGCACATTTGAGGAACAATGCTTGGGAAAAAAAGGCATCTTTGCTGCCAGAAAGAATTAAAATAAGTCCTCCTTGTGCAGCTTTGAGCCACTCCTGTGCCAGGGATGCTCTCACGGTCTCTGCACCTTCCTCCTGCCCAAATCTGTGCCTGTGCCCCCAGCTGGGTCATAGGATCATAAGCAAAGGAAGAGAGCACTAAGATCATCTAGTCCAACCATCAACCCATCATCCAACCATCAACCTATCTACATCTGGTCCCCATGAGGTGGGTGAAGGTTTTGCCATGGTGCCCCAAGCTAAGAAGTTGGTGGCTGCTGCTCGTTGTTTTGCTGCAACCTGTCAATTTGAGGAGATCAGAGCCGAGCAGAGGAGCTGCTAGAATAAATTCATTCTTACTTTGAGGGCACCCCCAAAGCTAGTGCTGTCACAGCTTAGGACAAGGTGGAAGCATAGGGTGAAGACCAACCTCTGGGCTCCTTAGCCCAAGAGCTGTCCTTGCACCATTCCCTTTCCTTATTGCCCAAACCCATGCAGGAAAGACAACCTCCATAGTGTGGGACTGCACACACAAGACACTGCCACTGAACCACTGTGACCCACACCACCCCAGTGCGTCCAGGGCAGCCAGCCAGGCTCCCATGACGAGATTCCCATTGCCACATGGGCTTTGGTGGCATCAGACACTGCTCTGCAATCCATCTGTCACACATACTGTTTACTCTTACGCTCTGGATCGGCTTAGAGAAGACTTTGAGGTTGATATGGAGTATTTGGGCAAAAGCTAGCAGGCTCCAAGGAGAAACAGGGCAGACCACATGTTCCTATGCCTCCCTCCAGCCTCAGCCTCTATCAAACTCCGCAGAATGAAACACTGAAAGCACCAAATTCTTATCCAGGTCTCTATCTCAAAGCCAGCATTTGTCATCAGTTATTAGGAAACAAACAGAGCTCGGTGGCTGCCACAGCTGCAGATAGAGAGCCAGGGAATACTGGGGATGAACAGAAGATCAGTCATCACAGACGCATGTGTTGTAACATTCCTGGTTACCCACAAAACATCTCACAAACAGCCCTGGGGCACTAGCTACAGCAGTACCTTGTGCTTCCACAGTTCAGCTTTCTGGCCCCCCAAAAGCAGGGGAGGAGCTGTGTGGCTGCATTAATTGCAGCAGACCATGTTTAACAGCATTGAGGAACACACTGATTATTCATTTGCAATGTGTTCACCAGGAATAACACAACTAGCCATGGGGGATGAATATCAGCTGCTCTCCAAATGCTCCTTTCCCAGGGGAGCTGCCTAGGGAGCAACGGGGGGCTCATCATAAGGCTCTGGCATGGAGATTGACTTCCCACATTCAAGTTGCCCACTGACTTCCAGTGGCCAAACCTTGGCTGTTGGATGGAGGACTCAAGGTGTGGGACATTCTAGCCCTGATCTTTGGGTTCTGCAGCCACACAGCATTTAGTTCCCATCAGCAAAGCCTTAGGCACAACTGCTGGAGGTCCCCTGTGACCCCACCTGGACCCTCCCAAATATGTCCCATAAGGCAAACACGAGAGTTTTACCATTTGGTGACCCTTTGGTGAAGGGATGAGCTGACTTGCCTTCTCTGAACAAGGAAACTAATGCAAGAAAACAAACGCATGCTGTGAAATTACAGAAATTACTGCATCTAAGGATGACTTCCTGAAGAAATCTATCTTCATATCTGCTCAGACACCAAGTCCCCATGGTGTAAGTATCACCTCCCTTGCAACACAGCCTATGCCTGGAGGATTTATTGCAGCAAGCCCTCGGCCTGGATTTTAGCTATTTGTCCACAGGATGTATGGCACTGGTGGCCCCTGGGCACCATGATGCCCCCAGTACTGAGTAACCCCCGAAGGATGCCCCATGCCCACCAGCACCAGGGACACAGCGGTGTCTCAGGGCCTCCCAGCCCAGGGGAGTGCCTTGCAGACCAACAGAACACTCAGTGGCTGCCTGCACAGCAAAGGGACAGTTCCCAACAGCGCACATCCCAGCTCAGTGCCCTCGCATGGCACAGACTTGCTTTGAGTTAGTCCTCAGCAAAATACAGTGAAATACAGCCACGAAGCATTGGGTCTGGCTGGGCTCAGAGACCACCACATCGCGATGGGAGCAGCGTTAACCCTTCCTGCATCTCTGTCACCCCCAGCAGCAGCACCATCCCCCCTCAGTCACCATACAAAGATACCCATGAGCAGAAACCTCAACCCGAGGGCTGATTTTCATTCAGCCCAAAGCAGAAACACAGATTTACCACAGCCCTGAGCTCACTCTATAATAGCTCTACGAGCAGCAGCTCTTTAAGAGGAGTTCACTGAGGGACTCTGTTGCCCACGTAAGCACGGCCGGCCGCAGCGCTCTGCCCCGCAGCTCCACGCAGGCAGCCCCGCGCCCTCCGCCATGCGAGCCATGCACACATGGTCCCCATTAGGCACAGAAAAGCAGCCCCGCCGCGGCTGGCTTGAAATCATCCAGCACCAGCGCTATTAGCAAGGAGAAAAACAAAAGGAAAACAAAAAAGAAAGTGTTGGCTTGCTTTCCATTGGGATGTTTAGAAATGTTTACAGTGGCATTAGCTCTCGGTGCTGCCGGGGATGCGCGGCCGCCGGCGGTGCTCCTGGTAGTGGGAGCGAGCTCTGTTCTTCACTTTGAAGCTGAGCAGCCCCAGCCTGGGCTGTGTGCAGGAAGCTGCCAGCTGCAACCACAGCAGGACGGAGCCTCCTGCAAGCGGGCAGCAATGGGCTGAGCTCTGCCCCATCCTAGCCAAGCAGGGCTGCAGGAGCACATCCATAAGCGAGACACAGACCTAAAGATCTTCTTCACTTCTTTAATCCCAGGCACTTCTCTTCTGCATAGCAACTTCGCACACAACAGGGTAAGTTACATTATAAGCTAGATGAAGGATGCAAAAATTAACCCAAGGTAAAAAGGTCCTGTTGTCTAGGGGACTTATTTCTCCTCTGTTCTACACTCCAGAAAGCTGCTTGACTAATCCCACTCGTGCTCACAGCCCGGATGGGGAAGCACTCCAATCCTTTTAACTAACTCTCTGCTTGCCTCCAAGGCACCCGGCTCCCTCCCTCCTGCTCCAACAGCCCCATCAAAGCTGGGCTTTCCCAAACACCTTCCTTCCCTCTGCTTAAGCCAGCAGGAGTTCTTTTCCCAGACACAGGGGAGCGGGCTCTTACCGGGCAGGAGGCAGAGGGAGCAGGCGAGGAGCATCCTGCTGGGAAGGTCCATGGGAGCACCAGGGGCTCCCCGGCCCCACGCATCTGCCGGAGACACCCAGCCAGAGTGGTAGCCCTGCTCAGAAAGCCCTTTTCTTATCCCCAGCCTTCCCCTGCTCCCTGACAGCAGACGAGCATTGGGAGGGAGTGGGAGGGACGAGTGAGGCTTGGAGGAGGTACAGCAGGAGAGGGGACAGCCTGCACACGGCCACGGCACCCTTTAGGGATCGGGTCAGGGCTGGGGCTGTGTTGGATGGGATTTGCGTTCCCATGGCATGCTTCTAGGATCCCCGTGCCTCAATGGGACTGGTGGCAAAAAGTCTGCATGGGGCCACTGTTGATGGTGGTGTCAGCACTGTTGTGCTGTCACCCCATTTCAGGCACTACATCCACTGGGGGATGGGAGCAAAGCAGCAGTGCACCAAGGAGCACCTCCTGGGCTGTTCCCAGGCACTATGGAGTGCTTTGACTCTGCATGTCCCTTGGGTTGGCTTCCCTGAGAATTGTCATTAACAGCCCTGACACCTCCAGGTGGACTCGACAGCCCAAAACATACTACACAACATCTTCTGGGTGATATTTCCTCCCTCCCCAGATCTGGGAGCGACCTGTGGAGGATGCACTCAGCGCTGCAGGTTTAATTTCAGACCCCAAAGTCCCCTCCAAACCTTTCTTCCAATCCCAATCAAAGGGAGTTGCTACCTGCACAGACCACGCTCCACCAGACCAAGGTGTGCCCAACACTTCTCTTACCACCCAGCTGATAGGGAAGATCTGAAACAGCTTCAACCAGCAGCATCCCTGCCTGCCAACTCTCTGGCAGACAGCCTGGGGGCTGCAGAAGTAGTTCCTCAAGATACTCCTCTAGAAGCAAGGGAGTGCCTAGGAGAAGCAGTTCCTTTTCCTACTCCCCCTTCCATCCCACATATATATACATTCTGGGGCACCAGGGGGAGAGGACACATGTCTGGAACAGAGATCAAAGCAGTAGTGGGATCCAAACTGTCTCAGAAACGCAAATGCTCTGAGCTTGTTTGCACTGCACCCCTTCCCACAGCAAAATGCTGTTGGACAAAATCAAACGTTTTCAGCTCTTAACCATGCCTGCCAGCTGTCCCCCCCATACCTTAATCTGAAAGGAAAAAAAAAAACCAGAACTTCAGGGGGCAGCAAGAGATGAAGGGAGCAGAGTGCAGGGTTGGTCTGGTGAAAGTTAAGGGTTTTTAGGGAGCAGAGCGTAACGCTAAAAATCTCCATCAATAAGCAGAGATCTCCAACACAAGCACAGAGCGATCCCTGCTTCTCCCAGGCACAAATGCCATTCTCCAGGGCGTCAGAAACAGCACAGGACATTTCCCTGCTCACGAGCCTCGTGTTTCACACAGCACCAGGGATGCCCCAGGACGTGCAGCCCAGCAGAGGTGCTGCAGCATCTCCTGACCCAGCAGCACTGCTGCTCATCCCCAAAGCATGGTTACAGAGCTGAACCTGGGATTTTACCCTCCAACCTGCACTGAGCTGGGGAAGCTTTCTCCTTCAGCCCTGCTCTGTTCCATCAGCTGTCCACCAGCAGCTTGCACATCTCCTGGGGTCTCTCATTAGCTTGAGTTGGAGCCATTTGCGGCACATCACTGCGTCTCAGTGCTGCTTCCCCAGCACAAGTGCCGAGGGTTCAAGGAGAAGAGCTGTGCTAACACTGATGTCATGCTCCCAAAATGTAAACAGCTGTCTGTGGAAGGGCTAGATGGGAAAACACAAACAAGGAAATAGGGAAATAATGGCATTTCACCCCCATGCAAAAATGTTATTTGAGGAAAGCAAAGTTATTATGGGACATCCCGTGATATTCCAGCTGCAAGCTCAGCAGCAGGACTCTAACATCCAAAAAGCCTACACCAGATAAATCTCATCTATTCATCATATGATATTAATCCTGTAAAAAGCCAAAAACTGGGCTTATGTTAAGTGCTATTCTCCTTTTCTTTTTCTTGGATCCCAGTGCAATTTGAGCTCTGGTCTATCCAACTCAGTGCTTTCCAAAAACTCAGCCTGCAGAGAAAGGGTGAAGGGGGGGGGGGGGGGGGGGACACCAACGCAGTGCCCAGGGGCAGAACACAGCCCCAGGCAGCTGATGGAGGTTCTTTTTCATTGCCATCACTTTATTTCTGACATCTTTCCTACCCCAGCTGCAATGGGAGCATTTTGGGGAGGGCAAAACAGCCATCTCCAATAGAGACCAGTGGGGCTGGAAACAAACATCCCTCCCCAGCCCCGCACAGCCACTTGGCAGAGCACTAGGAAAAGATGTGCTGCGATCTGTGCCTGGCTCTCAGCGAGTCCCAATGATGGGGTTCTTCACTTTGGGTTCTGCTGGAGGCAGGGGGTGTTCAGAGCAGGGATGCTGCACCTGCAGGTGCACACAGCATCGCTCCTGCTGGTTGCTCAGGCACTGCACTGTGCTGCAAAACCAAACCCAACCCCACGCGAGTGGCATGGAGTCCTCAGGGCCCTCCAGCAGCCAGGAACAAATGGATGGAGAAAGTGAGAGGGGAAATTTTTGCCTTGAAATCAGAGCAAAGCAAAAGCTTTTGGTGTGGGAGGGCAGCTGCAGCCCCATGAAGACACATGGCTCAGGTGCCACAGGTTTGCAGCCCAAACCTCATGCTGCCCCTGCAAGGCCAACATGTGACAAAGTGCAAACCAAGATCCACACACGCTGTAATCAGTGCTCTGCATCCAGACGTTCCGGAGGTTAAACCCACCCCTCTAGCAAGGGAAGCAAATCCCAGCACTGAACCTGTACCTGTGCAGCGTTCTGCTTCCTTCAGCCCTTCCTGCAGAGAGCAGGATCTCACCCAGTGCTGCTGCAGGTTGGTAGGAAGCAAGGAGAGAGCAAGCAGGGCAGCCTCTATCCAGGCATCAAGCTCACTTGGCTGCAGAGCTGCACAGGGAGTGACACAAGCTGTTTCTCAGCCATTCCCAAAGGGAAGATCTCATGTCTTCCCCACATTAACAACCCTGGATGGGCTTCTTAAGAAATCTGGATAGGAGAAAGCTGTGCTGACTGTGCCCTCACTCAGAGCCAGGAAGCAGTGCTGGATGACCCCAGGTCCCATCCTGAATTGAGCAAGGCTTTGTGCACCTCTCACAAGGAAAATCCTGCAAATAAACTTCAGCAGCCATCCCTGAATCTTAGCTGGGTCACTGCTGAAGCTCCCACCCCCCAATTCTTCCAGAGCTAAAAGCACAGCCCGGTGTGGTGACAACTTGAACTTACTTCCCCTTGTGTTTACAACTCATCCCACACATTCCCAGTATGTTTTCCCACACGTGCTCAGTTTTTCCCCAAATTCAGCCTTCCCACCTCCTCTCTCCTGACCTTCAGGAGGGTGTCATTCACTGGACACAGCCACTCTGTGAGCTACAGAAGGACTAAGCCAGGATACAAGGAATGTAAACAGAGGCCAGGAATGAAAACAAAACCCCCAGTTCCCAAATCCAAACAGAGGAAGGGCTGATAGGGTCACACGGTGTGTTCTACAGTGAACTGCCTGGGATGAGAGCAATGTGGTACCCAAGGCTGCTCCTCCCCTATGTTTTGGGGAGGGATGGGGCAAGGGGGGGTCTCAGGGGTGGGCAGGGGGTGATCACCTGGGGATGGGGGGGATGAGGTGCACGTGGTGCTGCCACGCCTGGCTGTCATGCGGCCGGCTGAGCTCAGAGCCCAGGAGAGTCGGTTGTCCAAAACAAAGGCTGATGTAAACACAAAGCCATGCTCTTCCAGGGATTAGCAGCTCTGCACGAGGCCAGGAAACCTTAAGTCGTCTGAGAGCACGAGGCTGGAAATGAAAGCAGGCAGCAAGAAGGAAGAACTCAGACAGACAGGCTAAAAGCCCCAGGGAGCCATCCGGAGGGCTCCAAGCACTCAGCTCCTCACCCATTGCCTTTCTAACCAAAGCATTCCCTGCAGCACAGTGTGGGGAGCGATGTTGGGGTCCCAACACAGGGACCCCATAGTCTGTGGGTACCCAGCACAGCAGCTGTGAGCACCCTGGGCACAGCTGGGGAGGGTGGATGGGGAGAAGACCCTCCTGGTTCTCCAGGCTCAAAGCAATGCAAGGAAATAACTTCACCTCTGGAAAGCAGCTTGGAAGCAGTGCAGTGTTTGAAAGAACTCTGCCCTCAGCACTCCATCAGCATTGCTGTATTTATCAGCCATGGCCAGAAGGCTCCTCTGTGCCACCAGGCTCACACTCCAGCCAAGCACTCCCACAACAAGCACCAAGGCTCTCCCAGCTCAGATACACTTCCACACCTGGGCTTGGGATTGTGCCAGGTTGATTTTTTTTTTTACAAAAACCCTCCTAATCAATGTGATTACAATCTATCTTGCAGAGCCCCAGCAGCCAGGGTGCTCACTGCTGGGCGTTTCAGAGCTCTCTTGGCCCCCTGCTGTAAACATCCACCTCCCAGCAGACTGCTCCACAGCTTCCTGACGTGGATTAAGCCCACTCACCCCAGCCAGAGCCCAGGCTGACCCTCCCCAGGTGCTGTCCCAGTGACTTCACAGCTCAGGCAGCTCCAACACAGCATTTGCAGAGCATTAGCCTCAAAAAAAAAAAAAAAAAAAAAAAAGTACTGTTTGCTACTGAGGAATTTCTTTGTTTGCTTACCTAGCATTATTTTCTCCATTTATTTAGTCTCTCCTTCTTTATTTCTCACTCCAGATGAACAAACCCCAAGAATCCCAAGCAATCCATCTGCCACAAACCCGCTGAACACCAAGCACTGCACTTTTGCACTGACCTACATGGAGTCCACGTAAACCCCATCACCAGGACCACAGAGCTGGGTGCTCAGCCCATGGGGCCAGCATACAGCACCACATCCCACGGCCTTCCACAGAGGACGATGCTCCATCAGACCTTCATCCACTTAGTTGAAAGTATGCAAACATCTCTCCAATAAACCCAGAATATTTCCCCTGGGAAGTTTTCCACAGCAGGAAAAAAAAAAAAAACCTCTTGCATAAAGCTCAGCTATTTATTATTAATATTATCTCCCACTCCACGGAAGTTCTATTTACAGCTGCACACTTCTGCTGCCTCCATTTGCCCACAGTACAGAGATTCCTCTCAGTCTGGAAAGAGCTGCTGTGCAATATGAGTTCTGGCGCTCATCCCCCCTTCCCCCCCCCCACTTTAATTCTACTGAAGTGACACACAGCTCAGTCTGAAATACAAACGGTAAAGCCATTCAAACTCATTCTTTGGAGAGGATGCCAAACTGGCTTTGTGCAGTTGGCAGCCCATAAAAATCACAACATCAGAGGAGCGCTTGATTAATACGCTGCTGAACATATTGGAGGGGAAAATATGCAACAGGAAAGCGACTCTGGACACAGAATCGTTTGCAAAGGAGGAATTAAAAAATAGACTCCCAAACTTTTTCCTTTTTGCTGCTGCAAAATGGGGAGGCAGAAGGGTGCTGTGCACGTCCCCTAAGCACCCTAGGGATGGAACAAGGGGCGCCAACCACTGGCAAAGCACGAAGCAGGGCAGATTTTTGGGAGTGATGCTCCAGGTCCACCCAGGCCCAGGCCACAAGGAAGAGCAAAAGAGATGCAAGTTTTTTCCACTTTGAAACCAGAAATATGCTTTTTCCCGCTCTTAAAGGAAAACCACACAACAGTTTTCTTTAAAGTGAGTGCTAAGGGGATTCAGAAGCTTCAGCAAAGGGAAACAGCACAAATCTGAGACTCACTGGGAGCCAGGAGCAGTGCTGGGGTGCAAGTCACTATGGGTGAGATGGGAACTGCATCCTCACACTGCTCCAGTGCAACTGGAGAGATGGATTGGAGAGACTGAGTCAATTCAACATAGCAATAAATGCATTGCCCACTCCGAGAGGCAGGTAGATCAGCACAACCAGCCCTCATGCTTTCACAAAGTGTTTCATCCAAGTGTCTTGAATGCTTTTCCAAACCAGACAGGCCAACAAATTGGACCTGCTGTTGCCCATTCACCTGAGTCCAAGAGCAGAGCTGGCGCCCTGCAGACAGCCCTCTGTGAAGAACCAGGAGATGAGCCATTTTTAGGCACTGGAGAAAGATGTGACACATTCCAGGTGTCTGGAGAGCGCTGGGCTCTGCCAGCTGTGCTCTGCTAAGGCCATTACTGGCCCAGTGCTGAGGGAGTGCAAACATCTCAATCCCTGCCCTGCAGGCAGCAACAGCCAGGACCTCACATCCCTGTGCTGGGGGCATCAGCTGCTGGTTACCCCTGGACCAGCATTAACATGAACACAGAGGGGGGAGGTCAGCAACATGCAAACCACAAGCAGTCAGCCCTTTGGGAGAGCATCCAGTGTCCTTCATGTCTATTTGGAGAGCACAAGTTGGGAGCAAGGTGCTCAACTCTTCCCCCCCCCCCCCCCCATGGCTGGTAATAAATACAGGGCAAGTACCACAGTGCACACATTGCTACAGGCTTTTAAAGTTTCCTCTCTCCCATCCACCTTGGGCCACCCCAACAACCCCATCTTTTCTTTTGTAGGAAGCCTGAAGCACAGGCAAGCCAGGTAAGTGACATTTGCTGACACTATGGCCATTGCTTTGAAAACAAATGGGCTCTGCTGGGAATAGCATAGATTAGAAATTAGAGAAATCAACAAAACCTACAGGCCCTGGTATTGCGAATGCAGGCTTTCAACAGTGGTGCTGGAGATGTGGCACGGGGAAGGGCACAGACATCCAAGACAGCCTCTGGTGTCACACCTATAACCAGCACAGATTGTATTAGTGCAAAGTTCCCTGCTTCTGCCAAGGAATTCACAAGCCTGATTTTTAAGAAAGAAACAGCCCATATAAGATGCTTCTTTGCTAATGAAATCTATGCTTTATTACAGAACTGAATGCCACCACATTCCCAGATTATTTTATTTTTTTGGGAAGGGAAGGAAGGTTGAATGCATCCAGCAGGAAGGCAGCTCTCGCAGGGGATGCCGACCCACTGCTCACTGCAGTGCTGAGCCATCTCTTGGCTGCCTGTCTGGCAGAGCTGTGCCATACAGCATGGTCTGCAGGGCAGGAAATGCCAGCCCAAGGCTTCCAATTAGAGGAATGGAAAAAGATCAGAAAAAGGAAAATGCGAAGGCGTTGAGCACAGCCCCCGTCCTCCTGGCTCACGTTGAAGCACTGTCTCAACATCTGCACACACGCACTGTGGATCGTGTGGGTAGACAAGGAATATTTCATGGTGAGGTGCTCACTGCCTGGCTGAACCAGCTGCTTCCCTTCCCATTGCCCAGCATACAAACTCCAACATCCCAGCACAGGGCTGCTGTGAAGCCACTCAGCACCACTCCGATCTGGAGCTGCTCGCTCCTGTTCAGGAATTCAATTCAATCCCACTGCATGCTTAAAGCCAAGGGAGAACCAAGTCTTCACCTTTACTTTGGTTTCAGCTTTTCCCATGGCAATCAGTGCAAAACAAGATGGGAAAGAGGCAGCCCTTTGCTACGATGCCTGCAGCCACATGGTCTGTGCTCACACCCCATTCCACCTGCTAACGGAAGCTCCTGAGCAGCTTTCTCCTCCAGCTCCCCCCCCCATATTATTTCAGCAATGTTTCACCTTCACAATCCCCATATTAACATCTCTTATTTCCTACCCTCCTCACAGGGCACAGCCAGGAGAGCATGGCTGTGCAGGGCGGTGCACACATGGCCACATTCCAGCGTCGGGGATGACTCAGTGGCACGGAAATGCCGGCTCACGGGGAGGATGCAGCATCAGCAAGAAACCTGCCCTGGTGTAATGAGAACAAGATGTTGTGCTGCCCGAGCTGCCCGCGGCCGGCATGCTGCAGGGCTGTGCCAGCATGGGCTGGCTCTCATCCTTGCTGCCTGGGGAGGGCAGAGCAGGGATGGGTTCATTTTTCTATCTCTCCTCCAGCAGACGGTGCTGCGCATCACCCACTGCATCTATTCCATGTCACAGCTTGGAACGTACAGACTTCTGTTCCCTGTTCATAGGGGGTATTTACACCAAGTGCAGCACCGCAATAATAAAAGCACAAAGGTGAGCAGACCTGCCTCCAAGCAGGTTTAAAGGGCTTCCAAGAGGAAGGTGGAGAAGCACATCGTTATGTGCCATCTGTGGGCCACATTTGTAGCAGCCATACATGGAGCACTTACAAAACCATGCTGGGACTGCTGGGAGCCTTAGGAGCACATGGGCCACGGATGGGTGCACAGAGGCATCACCCTCCAATAGAGAAATTGCCCTGGCGTACAGAACTGCAAAGGGCACTTCCACTTCCTGCAAGCACTTCCCATACAGCAGATTTCCTCCTTTCTCTGCCCTATGAGCAGCACAGCCACCTGCTGAACCCACTGCTTTTCCCCATGCCTGAGCAGAACCCATCCCGCTCTTCAGTTAACTGTACTTAGCTCTTGGGAGAGGAGGATGCAAGTACAGCTTTGCAGACTGCAGAGAGAAGAGCATAACAGTTTGCAGCTTTTCTTTGCCACTGGGAAAACAGGTGCCACACGTGCTGCAGCATGTGAGCAGCTCAGGGCACACAGCCTTGCTTGTTTTTGGAGGAGGGGAAAAGCACCAGATTGATGTCACGATATCCCTGGATGTTGCACTCATGCTTGAGAAGAGCAAAGGACTCAGCCAACACTTTAAAGTCATCCTCCCCCAACACCAGAGATCCACAGGACTCCAGGATGGAGATATGGGAAGTTGGTGGACTCAGGTGCCAATAAATCCCTACTTGTGACCAAACAAATCACTGCCCATGTGTGCCACAGCCCACCTGCACCCATCAGACACTGTTGGTGCTTGAGCACCCCAGCTCCACTCCATCCCTGGGCTCTCCATGCTGAACCCCTGCTATATCCATCACCGCAGGACCTCTCAGGTGTAAGATTACTCCATCAGCTACTTTTTCCACAGTCCTATCATATAGGAATCTCATTTTATGTGTCCAAGTCTTTATTTCCCTTAAGCACGATGTATAGGTTATCCATTTACAGAAGCAAAGCCATTCCTTTCATCTCATGTTATAGCCCCTGTTGTGCTGCCTACCCACACCTGAAAGCCATTTGGGGTGCTCTCAATTACCCTGCTGCTGCCATACCAGCCAGGGCCTGCTAGAAGCATCAAACCAGAATGAGGATTGTGGTTTCTCCTCTGCAGCACTTGGCAGCCCATCCCAGGCCCCATCTCATCAGGGTGCAGCCAGGGAGGAATCTCTCACAGCATTTTTCCCCTTTACAGCCCCCCCCCCCCCCCCCTCCAATTACTCTTCTGAGCAGTAAGTGGATCTGCCCCAAATATGAATACCTTTGATCCAAGGGTGAGAGGAGCCTCCAAAGTCCCCTGAAGGGAAAATTCAGAGCAAAGCTGGAAGCACCCCAAAAAGAAGCTCTTCCACAGCAGTTCCAAACACTTGGGAGGCTGCTCCTGACTCTACCATTTCAGCTGCACTCTTTATGCATGCAACACACATCCACAGGTTCACAAAAAAACAACTTCATTATTAAGCCTCCCAAGTTTATTCACAGGAAAGTGAATAAGACTTAGAAAATGAGGATGCCAGCTCCCCTGCTGCCTGCAGGCAGCTCTCCACTGCACACAGAGGGGGAAGCAGCATAGAGCCATCCTCCAAGCAGCTGCAGGGCTATGGCAGTGCTGCACCTCTTCCCACCCCAAAGCCCTTTGGAGCAGAACCCAGCTGGGATGAGGGGTGCCAACCCTGAGGCCACTCAGTGCCTCCAGCTGGGGAACAGATGCACGGGCACAGCACAGCTGGTACACAGCCCCTGCTCAGGTGTCCCAACCCCACTCACCCCCATGGCTGTGGGGACCCTGGTGGGGACACAGCACAACAAGCATCAGGCTGAGGTTGCTTCACAAGCAGTACCTGAGGCAGGAAAGCAGAGATTTATGCTAATTCAGAGCCAGTCAAGATAAGGGATAGAGGTTCCACGTGGGGATATGAAAAAGGTATTCCCTACAGGGAGCACAGTTGCATTGGCCTGAAATCATCATTGAGGCCAGCAGCACCTTCTCACCCCACAAAAATCCCGCAGAGCATAAGGACACACGTGGTGCAGAGATACACCCACAGGGGCGAACCCACCATCACATCACCTGCAGCCCCACGAGCAGCACCCTCCAACCCCGAGCAGCCTGAGCCAGCAGCTCGCTCCCACCCCCTGCCCCCAGCACAGACCAGCAGGGCTGGGAGATGCAGAAGTCACTTCTGCAGCACCCGGGGACCCTCCAAGCAGCAGACCCGAACTACTCACCTCCAGAGCAGCACAGCTCCACGCAGCACCAAAGCACTCCCCTTACCCCCAGCCCCGCCCTTTTAAAGCAATTAGCTGCCAATTAGCACCTTCAGCCTAACGAGCTGTTTCTCTCCCAGCTGGCGCCGCACTGCTGTCACGCCCAGCATCCAGGTGCTCCCTCTGCAGTCTTGGGGATGAGTACAGGGGGAGATGGAGCTGCCCTAAGCCAGAGGGGACTGTGAAACACCCCACGGTGTTCTGCACCGTCACCCCTGATCCACGTTTCCAGCAGGATCTCACTGGGTTTTTCCAGAATGATGTGACCACACATCTTTGGAGCTGCACGAAATATGTATATCACGTATAGGTGCACTTCTGGTACAAGAGAGAGGTCAAGCAGCCTCCAAACTGCTCGTAGAGGCGGCAGCTAATGCATTTTGTCCATGTATCGGGTACCAGCATCACCTACTGCTGCTGGGGGCTGCAGACAACAGCGCTAAACCTTGCCTCTCATTTAGCAACATGTCCGAAGCATCTCAGAAACCCCTTGTCTGCCCAGAGTCAGCGCTGGAAGGCAGCAGCTCTCTTTGTCCGGGTAAACTGAGGCACATTCGAACAGCGGTGTCTGAGGGCTCAGCCCCAGCCCCGGTCCTTCCCGCAGCGCGGAGCTGTGCGGGGCGGCTGCCGGCGCTAGGGGGCAAACGCGGCCGCGGATGCTGCGGGGATTCGGGCTGGGCGCTGGGATGCGCATCTCAGCCCCTCCCCATAGCGCTGCTATCCCCACGTTCAGCCCTCGGAGAATGCTCCAGCGCATCCCAGTCTCGGACCCTATGGGTGCTGCAGTGCCGCTGGCTGGGAAACAAAAAATGCGAGGCGAGCGCGCTCAGCATCCAAAATGCGGCGTTCTCCTCCTGCTCAGCCCCACAAGGGTGCTGCAGCGTGCCCCGGTCCAGCCCCGTGCTGGCACGCGTTGGCTGCTCTGCCCCACCGATGGGCTGTAGGAAGGTAACACAGCAACGCCACCTGGAATCAGGGCTGTGCTCAGCTCACGGGATCGGGGGCAGCCGGGGATCCCCAGCAGGGCTCGGCCGTGCTGCAGCCCCGGCTCCGAGCGGCCCTGGGCAGGAGGGGCCGCCCCCATCTCCCTCCTCCTGCCCCACAGCGCGGGGATGCTGCAGCGCAAATGGGCCATGCGTTTTGGGTTTCCCTTTATAATGCATATTGGATGTAACTGCCCAACACATTCACCAAACAACAGAGCTATGGAAAACCCTCCTTCCATTGCCCGGGCTGGCTTCCCGCAGCCAGGACTCCTGCCAGGGCTCTCTGCTTAAGATGGAGTCCTATTTCCACACCCCTTGCTGTGGGGTGAGCTCCCAACTCCTGCCACTTTCCCCTCTGCTACAGATCCTCTGTCTGTCCAAACTCAGCACACGCCTTTCCCCAGCAGAAGAGGGCTCAGAGCAGCCTTAAATCCATGCTCTGTTCAAACCCAAATTTGTCTGCCTGAGCTCAGCTGGGAGGATGCAAACAAATGAACTGTAAAGAATGAGCTCATGGGGGTCAGCGTGGGTCCTCAGTGAGGACTCTGCATGGCACCCACCTTTCATCTCTGTGCTGCTCCCAGGGCTGCATATCCATCCTATGGGGCAGTAATGAGACCTGGGAAGCTCTTGAGATGTACCCACAGCCCATGGGTCCCAGAGCACCCAAGGCCTGAGAGGCTGAGGCTGGAGATCAGTGCATGGCTTTAACCCGATCTCCCTCTGTTGCTTGTATGCCTTGAGTTTTCTGAATTAGATTCTTTCCTACCAACAATCTCTTCCTGCACAAAACTTGGCAGCCCCTTCCCTCCAAAATGCCAGCAGACATCTCAAGAAGGGTTCCTTGTCCTTTGTCTGAGACCAGTGCAGGAAAGCACAGGGATGCTCAGCCTGGCATCTGGGACTGTGATGAGCCTCCAGGTCAACCTACGGGTTGGGCTCCTGCAAGCACAGCGGTGAGGTGAAGCAGGTCCTAAGGTAGGGATGAATATTCCTGGAGGAATCTGTCTCCTTGAGGTGCTGCTTGAACGCCATTGCTGACAGGACAAGTTCTCTGGTTTTCCCTCTGTCTCCTTCTGCAAAGTGTTTCCAATTTATCACGTTATCACATTAGCAGCTATGGCAAGATCCGGCTCCGGGCAGGCGCTGTGTCAGCACCAAGCACAAGAAACACTGGAGCTGGATCCAGAGGCTTCCCGTTCCTGAGCTCCCCTAGGAAGCAGGAATCCCCCAAACCCCACAGCATCCCTCTGCTGAGAGTCATTGCTGCCCATCGTGATGGTTTCCCATGGTTTGGAAGGGCACTGTGCTGCTAGAAGGGGCTCCCAGGGGGAGGAGCTGCACCCTGTCCCATGGCCCTGTGCCCACTGGAATCCCTTTCGCCTGCAGTTGTGTGCCACGTTCAATTCAGACTTGGGGTGAGTGGACAAGCTCCAAGCTCCCCTCCTCACTGCCGTGGCAGAGCAGGACCGTATCCAGCCCTAATCCAAACCAGATGACGGCGGCAGAGCAGAGGAGCACTCAGTAATAGGGAGATGTTTGTTCTTTCTAACAGTGCTTTTAAATGGAAACATCTTTGCTTTCAGGCAGAAGGGCCTGGGATTTCTGTGCATCCAAGCACTGGGTTCTCCCAAGTATTGTTATTCCAGACGAACTTTCAGCAGCAGATAAAAACCCATCCCTGGACTTTGCCATAAATTATCTGGCCTGAAATCCAAACATTAACCTCCGTATAATTCACAGCTGCAGTAACTCCGGGGATAATCTGGGACAATTTGCCATGCCCAGGCTACGTGTAGTATCCATGATATAATAATTTCAATCTAACTTATCCAGTGCTGGGTTTTGGCCGGCTCAACGCTGCAGGCGAGCTGTCATTCATTTCCAATGGAGCAAGGAACCTCTTGGTGGATCCTTCCTCACAGCTCTGCTTCATGCACCCCCATGCACAGCCTGGTGCTGTGGGCTGTGTCCTTCCATGGGTGTCATCATTTGGAAGGCAGGGCTGTAACCTCACAGCTGGCCCCAGCACAGAGCCTGCCAAGCTCTGAGTAATGGCACAGTGGAGCCTCTCCAGACTTACAGTTGGGATGGGTTCCACGTTATTTCTCTGCAGACCTTCCCTTGAGCAAGTGATGCATTGCACTGGAGGCAGACACAGCCTGCAGCCCTGCAGCCACAAACGTGCCCAAGCTGTGTAGCTCCCATCCCCACAATGACATGCTATAATTGCTTACATGCACCAAGGCAGCTTCTCCTTCCTACCGCTCAGCAGCAACAGCAAATGAAGCCCACAGATACAGAGAGGAGAAGGGGAGTGGTGCAGAGGGCAGGGCAGAAGTGCAGTGGAGCTCTGCTGGACTCCAGATGCAGTGAGATGGGGGCACAGGGGTTCCCATTAATTAGCCAGGCTCCTGAGTGCCAACAGAGTGGGTTTGCTTTGCAATAGCAATGGCTGTGGATTTGCTCCCCACAAGGATGACCTCAGAGTCCCCCAGTGTCTGGCTGCATGAGCCCCCCCTTGCCATCCCCATGCCATCTGCTATCGTGGGTCAGGGCTTGTGTGGCCATTGCCCAGCACCCCAGTGGCACTTTATCCCAGCAAGGAATAGGCTGGAGGCTGGGCTGGTGCATGCATCTTGGGATTGGGGGCCCTGCAGCTCGTGGGATTGTGCCTGCATCCTGCTGCACATCTCATCTGGGAACCTGACTACATCCTGCTTCTCACTCAGTCTGCAGATAACACCAAGGCCAGCTCAAGGGCACTTGGTGGCACTGCAGGCTTCTGCCCCAGCTCTGCACGTCTCCCTGGGGACACAATGAGGTGGGAGCACCCTTTTGGGGTCCCTCTCAGCAACGGCCCTGCTCAGCAGCTCTTTGCAGCAAAGGCCAGCTTTGTGCTGTGTGCTCCAGCCCAGCCCCGCACAAGCATCCCAGCCTCCTCACAGTGAGCAGTGCACGCAGCACTGGGACTGAGCAGCCCTTCCCACATGGAGGATGTCTGCTGCTGGTTCCCTGCACTGTGTCCAAGGGATGTGACCTGCTTTGTGCCAGCACTGAGCACCCCAGGAGCACTGTGGTGCACACTGCAGGAGGAGAACAAGCTCCGTAAAAAAACCATCACCACCAATAACCACAACTAAAAGCAAGTAGCAACACCCCTGCCACCCATTACTAGTTAAATTTCAGTCCCAAATGCACTCAAATCCTTTCCAGTTTGCTCTAAAGACTGGTGGTTTGGGTTTGGAGCTGCTGTTTTCCCAGCTCCAGGGCAGAGCCCAGGGCCCATTGCTGCCCTCTGCACACCCATCGGTGCTGTTGCTGCTGGGACTCCTGCAGACCACACAACGTCCTGCAGCACCACGGGACCCACAGGATCAGATCCGATTCCTTTTGCCCCCCCCTTCCCAGCTGCCCCAGTTTGCAGCGCCACGCGGTCTGTATCCATCAGCTAATTGGTGCTAATTAATCCCAGCAGCTCCAGCTGAGCACCGCTCCACGCAGGAGCAGGACTACATTCAAGCAGAAGGATTTTCCAGTGTCCGCCACAGACAGCAAGTTTTCCCTGCAGCATCTCCAAGGCTTTGCAGGAGCCCATTTGATCTCCATTTGGACAATTTGGGCCTCGGCGCCCTCTGCCCCAACCACCTCCCAAATGTTGTTTGGTTTTAAGCACCATCCATCCACCCTGAGCCTCCCGCTTTGGTCGCCAATGGGGAAAAATGGGGTTTTTGTTGGGAGAGGTCACTGCTGGGTGGCTCGGGAATTAGGGGCTTGTTCTGCTGGCTAATGTCATTAGCTCCACGTTAACTGCATTAACCTTTCTCACAGTTCCCAGCTCCCAGCTCGTGGTTTATCTCTGCAGACAGAGTTGTTATTTAGAAGGCCATCGCAGGATGGCTGTTTTGTACAGCTCGGTATTCTCTTGTTATGGGATCCAATGATATTTTGTGGGGAGGCTCAGTGCTAGAATAAAACTCGGTAATCTTTCATCAGACTCTTGGCTGTATAATCTCCTTATGAGAAGGAAATCCTTTGTTTATTGGCAGAGCTCTTCTCTTTAAGGGGAATTGGAAATGCGTTTGTTTTTTGCTCTCAAGTATTTCTAATTCAGCAACAACAAAACAAGCGGGTGCAACTCCTAATCCAATGGCTGGGTGATTCTGTGCCTGGCTGCAGACTTTTGGGTTTGTTCCCTCCTCACCACGAGACAACGGGCTAAAGTGCTAAAAATGAGCTAAGAAGTGGTAAAAATGCTGCTGTTCCAAATATTGCCTCCCACCTGCATTGGTGGGGAACTTCAGGAATGGGGCACAATGCTTCAGAGCCGGTGCAAACATCATGTGTGCAAGGGTGTGTAAGTGTGCAAGGCTGGGCAATGGAGGCCATGGTGCTGGGGGGGCTGTGGGACTCAGCACGGTCACTTTGCTCTGTGCTGGGAGCAGTAAATGAGAGAAAACATCTTCCTTAGGTTTGTTCCCACAGCAGTGACCTTGTAGCAGAAGCTGCTCCAGCCCAGGATGTGCCAGGGCACCCAGCCCCATGGGATTCAATGGGACACCTGCATCCTGAGCAGCCCTGTGCATCCCAGTGCCACATACATAGAAAAGGGGAATGAGAGCTCTGGGACAAAGCATTGCTCTCTGGCATTGACTTACGCTCAGATTCCCTTTGATTTGAGCCTGCACAGCAGCGTGCAGGGGCTGTCCTTCTTTTAGGGGTCCCACTGAGCCCTCAGCAGCGCAGTTTGGCAGTCAGGCAGATTTTGCTTTGCATCCAAAGCTATGGATGGTACTGGACTCTGACAGCTCACCCCAAGGAGCAGCCAGGCTTTGCAGAGCCACCAGTGCAGGGCAGCGGGCGTTGGGAAAGGCGCTCAGTCCTGGCTGCTGCGTGGCACAGCGAGCAGCTCTGCTCACACCGCTCCTCTCCATCACAGGAGCCACGTTCTCCCTTTAGGAACCAGCTGGCTGGGGGGGGACCAGCAGCACTGTGCAAGCCCTGCAGCCCTGCTCCAACAACAGAGTGATACTGGATGTGCTCAAAATCGTCCTGCAGAAGCTCCAAGCGCAGCCCGGCGCCCAGAGAGCAGCATTTACTCTTATAGCATCGGAGAGGGGAAAGCTACCGCATCCCACCTCATGCACACTGCTGGGCGGTAAGCGGGGCACGAGGCGGGGGGGCGCGCAGAGGGCAGCGCCCCGCGACGGCTGGGCACGGCAGAACGCAGCGCTGCCTTTAATGCGCCGGGGGGTTGAGCTGCGCTCCCCACGCGTGTATTTCTGTGCACGGAGGAAGGAGGGGGGTGGTGGGGTGGGGTGTGCGCAGCAGGTGCCTGCAGCCAAGGCAGGGCAGTTCGGCGTGCAAGGCGTTAAATCCAAGCGTCACATCAGATCGGCCCCGTCCCCCCCGCCGCTGGGGCGAACCCTCCGCGGGGTGTCCCGGCTCGGAGCGCTCGAAGCCGCCCCGGGGCCGCCGCCCGCATCGCCCGGCCGGGCCGAAGAGGAGGAGGAGGAGGAGAGGAGGAGGAGGAGGAGGAGGAGGAGGGGTTGGGTTGGCCGGGCCGCCGCCCGCAGCCGCTGACGCCGAGTGCTCTGCGGGGAAAAACAGCCGCGCTCCGCTCAGGCGAAAAAAAAAAAAAAAAAAAAAAAAAAAAAAAAAAAAAGCAAAAGCAAAAAAAAAAAAAAAAAAAAAAAAAAAAAGCAACCAACCCACCGCCTTCCTGTTTGATTTTTCCTTTTTTTTTTTTTTTCCTTTCTTTCTTTCTTTCTTTTTTTTTCTTTCCCCTTTTCTATTTTTTTTTTTTTCTTTCGTTATCCCCTCCCCCCCCCACCCCCCCCGGACAGCTCGCTCACCCTTCCTCTCGGCTCTGCATGACTGTCACAAAGGTAAGGAGCCGCTTTTCCCGCAGCCACCTCTCCCCGCGGATGCTCCCCCAGCTCCCCGCTCCCACTTCGACTCTCCGGGCCCGGGGGGCAGCGGGGCCCGACCGTTCCCGGCAGCTTCGCTCGGCCCCTGGCGGCGGTGCTGCAGTTTTAACCCTTTGAGGGAGGGAAGGCGTTGGCCGGGGGTGGCCGCGAGCATCCGTCCCCCCGACGCGGCCCCGTTAAGCCGCTTTGCTCGGCAGCTGCTGCCCGGATCTCTACAGGTGGCTGCGGGCTTGGGAGGGGGGGGTAGAAAGGGGTTGGGGAGGGGGGGGTCGGAGAGCGGCTGGGGGGACTGCGGGCTGCAGGGGGCTCGGAGGTGGTGGAGGGAACCCATCCTGAGCAAAGCTTCCCGGTGCTCAGGGAAGTGATGCGGGAATTCGATCCCCAAATCTGCCCCTTAACTGCTGCAGCAGCTCCAGGTGCTTCCCCACATCGCTGCAGAGGAGGAAGGTCTTTCTTTCCTACGATTTCCCTGTGCCCCCGGAGCAGCGGTTGCCACTCAGCCCATCCCACAGTGGGCTCAGAGAGCCGTGCTGGGTGCTGCTGCTGGGGGTCCGGGCAGCATCCCACTGCAGTGCTGTGATTTGTGTGCTGGGCCATGTTGCAGGTCTGGGAGCAAAGGGGTCCAGGCTGGAGCCTCAGTGTCGGGGTGTGGGCTCTCAGCCTTGTGCAGCACTACAGCTCTGTTTCTGGGCTCTGCTTCAGGCCCAGACAAAGCTTTGCCCATCACCCATTGCCACAAAGTGTGGTGCGGTGCTGAACTAACAAACCTTGCATGGCAAGTGGAAGCAAACGGGGTGGGGGTCACCTAATGAACCCCCATGTGGGACGTAGCCAGGGAGAAGACATGGCAGCTGTGTCCTGCTTGCTGTCTGTCACCCCATGTGAGGGCCTCCTGCTGGGAGGGGACGTGGTGGGGGCACGCACATTGGCACAAGAGTGATGGGGATATTGCTCACGACCAAAGAGCCCAAAGCAGCTCCAGGCTGATGCTGGTGAAGAGACAGCGGGGGAGGAAACCCCCCACCCTGCGTCTCAGTCCTTAACAAATAACTTGTGTTTCACTGCTTTGCTTTTGTTGGGCTGGCACCAGCGTTTGTTGCCGGCCATTGCCATGCGCACCGCGCTGTTGCCGTCCTGCTCTTGCTGCCAGCTGGACAAAGCCAGCAGCACTTGTGGATGCTGAAGGAAAAAAAGTGTTCCCAGCTCTTGTGGGTGCTGAGAGAGGGACTGATGGGCCTAACGAAAAGGCTGAAAGAGCAGGGCTGCAGTTAAGGAGTCGCACGTCCAGGCGAGCTGATTAATTAGTCGTGCTTGTTAGCAGATTTTTTATTCGTTTATTTCCAAAGTGCAAACAGATTCATTCAGAGAAAAGGCAGGGCTGTAAGGAGAGCATGCTCGGTAGTACAGTGAGGGATGTGCTGGTGGTTTGCAGGGAGCAGAGGTGTATGCTGGGAAGATCCACACTGTGTGCACAATGTGTGCCTTCACCAAAGCACTGTAAAGCTCCAGCGCACCCCATGGGTGTCGCTTCCTGCAGAATGGATGGTCCTGATGCAGGCAAAGAGCTGTGGAGCTGCTGTGACATCAGTGCCAGGGGCTTTCAGCAGGTCAGGGCACAGACCCAGCTTTTTTTTTTGCAGTGGCAGATGTGACCCGAAGCCACGGCTCATCTTGGGGTGTGTGGATGGAGGAAAAGCAAAAAACTCAAACATCCGTGGGAAAGGAGATTGCTGTTTGTGTCTCTGGGCTGCTTGCAGGGAGCTGCCGTCAAGGTGACACGGGGGACAGCTCTGGAGTGTTCAGAGATTGGGAATTGTGTTTGTGTCCTTGTGGGGAGGAAAGCAAAGGGCTCCTTGCATCCTCCCCAGTGCAGGTGTCCAGTGAGTCCCAGTGCTGTGGGAATTTTCCCTCAGCAGCTCCTCCCATGCTGGGGCCGCTTCCTAGGAGCTGCTAGAAACAGAAGCAACGGGAAACGTTGGCAAACTTTGCGATTCATGCCTATGGGAAAATCCATTTGATGAGCAGGTCCAGGTGCCCAGAGCAGGCAGAGTGATCTTGGAGCCAACCCAGCGTGGAGAGGCACAAAAGGTTCTTCTGAGTGTGGGGGTGAGCAGGGGAAAGCGAGGAGGGGGCGAGGCGTGCACTGCCAGGATGTGGAACGAGCTGCTTTCATCCACATCCTGAGCCACCCCCTTCCCTCCCACGGTGAGGAATGTGAGTGTTCTACCCAGGAGAGTTAAGTCAGGTTTTAAATAGGATGGAGAAGGATGGATTGAAATGCAGGAAGAGCCTACATCTCCTGCTTGGGGATCTGTCCAAATGCCAGGAATCTTGCACTGGGTTGCACTGTGTTGTGTTGCATTGCATTGCATTGCACTGTGTTGTGTTGTTGTGCTGCATTGCACTGTGTTGCATTGCATTGCACTGTGTTGTGCTGTATTGCACTGTGTTGCATTGTATTGTATTGCACTGTGTTGTGTTGTTGTGCTGCATTGCACTGTGTTGCATTGCACTGTGTTGTGTTGTTGTGCTGCCTTGCGTTGTGTTTCATTGCACTGTGTTGCCCTGCATGCTGTGCCATGCTCCCTCAGACCAGCTCTGCTTTCTCCAGGCTCTGCAGTAGAACCATCAACGTGAGAAGTGCCATAGGAATTGGGCAAATTCATCCCTGCTGTAGATCAGCTGTCCTAGGGGAAGTCTGGGGCTTGGGTTTGGGATTTGTTGCGTGCAAGCAGACAAACAGTCCAAATCCATTATGCATAAAGGGCTTTTGCTGCAAGTTGGGCATTGCTGGAGGGCCGTGCTTGTCAGGAACTTGGGTAACCCCACAACCTGCATGGCTGGGGCCAGCTTGGTGTGGTGCTCCCAGCTCCTACCCTCTGCCAAAAGCTATTTCAAAAGGCCGGAGTACAATTAACCATGAACACAAATTAACGAGGGCCTGAGGGAGCATTAATTTGGGAAAGATAGCTTTAAAATGACTGGAGGTTTTTCTAAAGGGCACCGTTTAAATAGGATGCAGTCTGGGAGGTCCTGTGGCATGCATTAGATGTAGTTATCCTATGGTCTCCTCTGGCTTTATTATCTATTAATTGGTATTAGTCATCAAGCTACGCTGCTTAGATAACAGCTTATCCTCTTAGTTTGTGAGCAGATGAAGCCAAAACCAAAAACCCGGAGAGGAAATTGCATCCACAATCTGTCGTGATCCAAGATAGTGAATGAGTGATGCAACTGAACATGGTCAGCGGTAATTAACACAGAGGCCTTAATTGGGAGGCCAGGAGTATGGCAATGCCATCCCTCGTGGTGAGCAGCACTGTCCTCTGCTGTCATTAAGGGCAGTTTTAGTGCCTGGGGCAAATGCTGATCCCATGGCAGAGCTGATGCTGGTTCAATGGATGCAGATTTGATTGCAGGCACCGGGCTGTGCTATCGGGCAGAGCTGTGTTAGAAATGGGCTTCGGGCAGCACGGCTCAACGTTGTCTCTGGAGAAACAGCCAGGAGGTCTTTGCAGACAGTTCACTAAAAGCCACATTGAATGCACTACTGTCTGAGCTTTGAGAAACAGCACCAGTCATGTTACCAGCACTCATCTCAAGGGAATAGGGGCTGGGAAGTCCTGGAGGAAACTGAGGGATGTCCTATAATCGTGTGTAGGGCCGTGGAAGGAGGGATGGGATGGCATTGCTCCCAGTGCCAGTGCCAGGGCACGGGCAGCAGTACTGCATGGAGCACAACGCGCTCCTTTCTGTGCTGTGTTCACTCATCTTCAGTGCTGCTGGGGTTCCTGGGGGCTGGGAGCACACATAAGGGACCGCTTTGAGTCTAAAATGGCAGCTCCCCATTTCCAGAAGCGTGACTCTGATCAAAGGCGACTCCTCTGGCCCACGGCTTTTTAATGAGTTTTAATTGTGATTCAATGCAGCATTAATCTGAGGCTTTGCCGTGGCCTGGCTGCAGCCAGCAGGCTCGCTGGGGGCTGTAATTCATACCACGCAGAATGCAACGCGGGGTCACAGCCCCCACCTCCCCCCCCCCCTTCTTCTTCTCATGGAAATTTTATCAAATGATGAATAGTTCGATTCATTATCCCGCAAGCAGAGAGCATGGAGTAGCCGGATCCTGGATTCCTATCTCCCGAGTCAGTGTGCAATTACAGAAATCTGGCAGCAGGCAGAAGCTCCGTGCTGCAGCCAGCTGCTGGAGCCCCCACCAATCTGCATCGCATCGCTCACAGCCTGGAAGGGCCCCAGCGTGCAGCTCAGCTCCCACAGCTCCTTCCCTCCTTTGTTTGTCATCAAGTGGTGGCAGAGCCACCGAGCACAGAGCACGGCTGGGACCTGAGGTGGCGCTTGCATTGCAGAAAGCAGAGAGCCCAGATTTGAGCAGGTGTCAAGGACAGCAGAGCCCCTGCTTGGGGACAGGGAGCTGCTCATCATTAGGACGTGTGGCCCCTGCCACCACAGCCCCCAGTGTGGGATTTTCCCCTTGGCACAGGGTGGTTTCTCCCCCCGCCACCCCGCTGTGCCAATCCCCAGGCAAGCTGTCAGCCCGTATGGAGGTGTCTGGCCCCTCCTGCACCAAGCTCCGGCTGTCAGCCCCATTAATATTCGTATTAGAGTGAGTGCTGCCAGGCTTTGCTAATGGGCAGGACCTGAAGGCTGGTTCCCAGGTCAAATGGCCATTGGATGGGGAACTGGACCCTGGGAGTGCTGGATGGGGGGGTGGTCACCAAACACCAAGCCCTT
>NC_136824.1:1034272-1219806 GCF_951394365.1 Tetrao urogallus | reverse complement strand
TCAATCCGTGGCCAGTATGTACGCTTGGGGCACAGGGGAAGGGGCTTGGGGAAGCCCCTTGGGAAGAGGTTGAAGTTTCCATGACCGTGAGGCTGGTGCTGGTACGTCCTGGTGCTGGTGAGAAGTGATGGCCTGAAGTTGTGCCGGGGGAGGCTCAGGTTGGATATCAGGGAACATTTCTACCCTGAAATGGCACAGCTGCCCAGGTTGTGGTGGAGTCACCATCCCTGGAGGGGTTCCAGAACCATGGGGAAGTGGCACTGAGGGGCACAGGGGACGTGGTGGGTTGGGATGGGGCTGGGGACCTCGGAGGTCTTTTTCCAACCTCAGTGGTTCCATGCTTCTTTGATTACTTTCCCTGAGAACCTCAGGGTGCAGGCAGGCCGAGCAGCACAGAGGACACACAGCTCTTTAAGGGATGACGGCAGGCTTTGCTGTGTGGCTGCCACTGCAGCATTCGAGCTCTTTGCACAAGCTCTGCTCCTCAGCTGCTGTTGCCAAGACTCCCAACGCCTGAAAAGACGCATTTAAAAATAAACCCACGGAGACAAGAGCTGGGCCCTGCTGCTGCTGGTAGGCAAAGGCTGGGGCTGCCAGGAGCTCAGATGGGTGCCCAGGCAGGGGCTGGGCCTCGCTCCTTGTTCCCATTACCCAGCGAGCTGTTCCCAGGGCGATGGGCTTTTGTGTGCCGCGCTCCGCCAGCTGACGTGGGGCTGCAGGGGAGCCTGGCACAGCATTTCCAGAAGAGCTTTTCATCCTGGAAAACAGAAAAGCTGGAAAACAGAAAGATTCTTTGTGTGTCGCTTTGGTTTACTTTTAATGCAACTGCTGCTGGAGATGCTCCCTGTGCTCCTTGCTCCTGCATGGACTCATCCTTTCCTTGCTCCCAGCTGTCCCACAACACACGGTGCAGCTCCACGATAGGTGCAGCTCTGTAAAGCCCCAAAGTGTCGACCAGGCGATGCTGTGGGAGAGGAAGCTGCCTGTCCTTTCCCTGCATGAGGTTCCTCTTTGTCCGTGCCTCCATCCAGCACTGCTGTGTATGGAAAATCCCCTCCTGCCTGACCTACATTTCGTGCTGCTGTTCTTCTGCTGCACAGATCTGTGCGGTGGGGCGATGGTGGGGTGAGATGCTAATGGCAGCTGTGCCATGGACCTGGGTGTGCTTCTCTACTCTCTGCTCCTGAGGATTGGCACAAAAAAGATGCACCAACAAATGCCCCAGCCAAGGCAGGGTTTCTCCTAAGGGTGCACCTTCAACGATGTCCTTTTTGACAAATGCCCCAGCCAAGGCAGGGTTTCTCCTAAGGGTGCACCTTCAATGATGTCCTTTTTGCTTACAAAGTGCCACAGGAGCCACCAAAACCTCCCAAATCTGCTCCAGCCGTGTGTGGTTCCTGCTCTAACTGTTGTTGTGGAAGAGGTTTCCTTCTCCCAGAGTGGGATTTCGGGACGTGCTCTTTCCCTCAAGTACTTAAAGAAGTAAAACATTGCCATAATCTGACAAATGCTGGAGCAGAGCGGAGAGATTCCCAGCTTTCCATGAGGTCTAGGGCCTCTGTGGAGCAGCGTGGTTGGGGATGGGGTTTATTTCAGTGCCTCTCTTCAAAGAGCTCCGTCGTGTTTTTCATGGAAGTTCTGCTCAACCTGAAGCGAGGGAGGGGCTCTGCAATGAAAGCAAGCATCAGAATCCAAGCACAACGCAGAGCTGGAGCAAACCTTGGAACGGTGGCACATTGCTCTGATTTGGGAGATGGGCAGAGACAGCTCCAAAAACCCAGCAGCATTCTTGCAACTCCTCCCAGCTATCGAGATGGAAAAATAAAATGCCCATTCACCTCAGCAGAATGTATAGAATTACTCCAAGAGGCAGTTTCCTAAGAATTATGTACCGTCAGGTTACAGCCGCTCTGGGTAACAGCTCCCAGCAGCGTTCCTGGCTCTGCAGAGTTCGGTGCAGGGCCAGGAGCTGCTGCAGGGCTTTGGGGATGCTGCGGCTTAGTGCAGGTGATGGCCAGGGCGTGCTGCACGTGGCTGCTAAATTTAGTGGGGTTGTCTGGCTCTGAGCATCGGCTGCCTGAAACGGCATCAAGCCAGGGCTAAAAGTCCAGGGGAAGGAAGGAAATGCTATATTTCAGTGTGAGTTTGGGGGATTTCCCCAGCGCTCACTGCTGCACTGCTGCCAGAGCACCCATGCCTTGTGGGACACGAGGCGTTCTGTGCTCCATCCTGAGCAAAGCTCCCACTGCCCCGGGAGGAAGCAGAGGGGCTGTAAGGTTTTTCCAGCATTTCCTCTTCCTTTGTCTCCATTGAGTTGAAATCCTTTGGGGAAGGGGCTGCTTTCCTCCCCATTGTGCAGACCATGGGGTAGGAGATTGTTCTCATCCTGGTGGGGAAATCGGACTGGTGGGCAACAATCTTCCATAGCAAAATGGTGTTTCTTGGTTTCTTGTGAAATTGCGTATTTTGTTGGGAATACATCCCTGCTTGCAGCCCCTTGGATGCCAGGTTCCCAGCACGAGGTGTGTAACCTAAAGCCTTGGGGGACTCTGTGCTGGTTGGGGGTCTCACACTGTGGGGCCACCCACTCATCCTTGTCACTGCTGATTCCTCACCCTGGAATGAGCCTGACAGATGGAAAGGGCAATGGGAAAAAGGCTCTTTTTCTTGGCCAGAAGATCTCTCTGCTTCATTTTTGCAAGAAAATCCTCCTGCATCCCCACGAGGAACGGCTTTGGGCCCCCACTGGGAGCATTTCCATTGACCCAGGCCATTGGAGCACAGCAAAAGATGTTGAGATTTTATTTTCCGATCCAGAAGGCTCCAATGGCATGAGAACCTCCCACCAGCTGCAATTCCCTGCTGCTCCAGGGTACCCAAGTCACCACGTCCCCCCTCCATCCGCATCCCAAAGCACAGCAGCGTGGGGACCTCAGCATCACCCCGCAGCATGAAGATCTATTGCTATAGCAGGGAAGCCTGCCAGAACAATGGATGTGCAGGAAGCGGGGCACTGTGCAGCCCCCAGACGTTTCCCGACATTCTGCTGCCGTTTCCGGGCTGTCTGCAGCCCTGGGGCTGCTGGCTGCTGTTTGCAGGAAATACTGAGGGTGAAGGAATGGCGCTGGGGATCTGGCCAGCAAAGCGCTCTCGAGCCGATTGCTTCCTCCCAGGGTGGATGAAGGCATGCCTGGATTGGGGTGAAAGAACAAAGAGATGAGAGCAAAGCAAAATGCTGAAATCCTGAAAGATGCATCTCTGCTTGGGGCGGGTGGCGCGGGGTGCGTCCGTACCCGGAGGGCAGGGATCTGCACCTTGGAGCTTGGGGCTGTGATGCTTCATTTGGCAGCAGCTCGTTGAGCTGAGCTTGATGCAGGAGGATCAGGAGCCCCTCTTTCCACAAGCAGGGCATCCTCCTGTGTGGGGAAATGTAAAGAAACAGCTGAGTTGAGCAGGGAAATAGGAAGAAAATGGCCTTCGGGTGGGATTTGTGGTTCTGTTGCGATAGGAATCAAGTGGCATGGATGGCAGGAATGGAGAAAAGCCTCATCTAGGGAGAAAGCAGAGAGCTTGAAAGCTATTTAAAAGACATCCTGTGTGCTTTTAAACTTTATATATAAAGATGTTAACATTAGCTTCAAAATGGGAACTCATCTATCCAGCAAAAAGAAAAGATAAAACGTAGTGGAACTCTTGAAAGAAGCATCCTGGGCTGTGCTGGGGTTCCTCCTCACCTGCCGTGCTCCGACCGCTTGGCAGATCTGACACTGATTCACAGCGCTCTGTTGGATGTGAGTTTGCATTTTCCCCCCAGCAGAAACGTTTCCATCCTGAAATAAAAGCCCATTTGCTCTCATTGTGGGGTAAATCCCAAGGATCTGCATCCCCTTCCCTTGCAGCACCGCCTCCGATGCTGCGGGGTGCAAACCCAGCCAACCTGTGCGCCCACCTCCTGATGCTGACTTTGCACAGGTTCAGGGCCGATGCTCAGCGCTGGCCATGCATCCTCCAGAGGATGCTCCTGGTGCTGCAGGGCTGGGAAATGCAGCTCTTGGTGTGATGGATGGGTGCAGGATTCACCGCTGCACCCCTCCTGCTGTTGGCCCTGCGATGCAGGTGGAGATTTACTGCCTCGTGCCCCCAGCATTGCGTTAAGCCTGGTAATGAGACTGTTGTATGCATTAGAGGTGGAAACACTGCTGCCTACACTTTGAAGCATTCTTCCCCCCTGTTTGGGAGATGCTGCTCCTGCATGCCTTGCTCTGGTTTGTCCACAGTCCTGTGCTTGGAGGAAGCCCCTGCAGTGGCGGGGATGTTTGCTGGGGTTGCCCCTTGCTGAGAACTGCAGGTGACCCAGCGTGCTCACGTGCCTTTATCAGAAGCTATGAGAACGCTGCTCCGACTGTTTGGATGGAGCTGAAAGCAGCTTTCTTTTTACTTACAAAAAGCAAAGTGGTCAGCAAAAGCAGTATTGCCGTCCTGTGTGCACCTTGCTGCAGGGAGCAGGGCGAGTGGGGAATGCAAGGGGAGAGCTGTGCAAAAGGAGCAGAGCAGTCAGATGCAGCCCCACAGCTCTCTGCTGCTCGCTCATTCTGCGCTCTCTCCTTCTGCACCGATGCATGCTTTCATGTGGTTTGGCCTAATCCATTTCCAAGTCATCGCATTAAAAGCCTTAATTCCTTTGTCATACGCACATGAAGTGGTCGTGCTGTCTCCTCGATGAGCGGTGCATGCTGAAAAGGCGGCCGCCCGCAGTTCCGCAGCAGCGCAGAGCCTTTCCGTGCCCTTTGGGAGCTGCATCTTGCAGCGGGGACAACCCCAATATTTTTTTGGGGTGCTGTGCTCACAGCTCTGCCTGGCCACACCTCCACCCAGGGCCGTGGTGCGGCCAGCTCTGCCCAACAGGAGCTGGAGAACAGCAGCACAAGGGGGTTTTTCTGGCGGCGATGCTGACGGCGCTGTTTGCCCCGCAGATGTCATGGCGCCCGCAGTACCGCAGCTCCAAATTCCGCAATGTCTACGGGAAGGTGGCGAGCAGGGAGCACTGCTTCGATGGCATCCCCATCACCAAGAACGTGCACGACAATCACTTCTGCGCCGTCAACGCCCGCTTCCTCGCCATCGTCACCGAGAGTGCCGGCGGCGGCTCCTTCCTCGTCATCCCACTGGAGCAGGTGAGTGCCATGCTCCTGCTCGGAGCATCCCAGCTGTCCTGCAGCATGTGCCCGGCTCTGATCTCCTTAGTGGGGCTTCTTCTGTGGCAAAGTCAGGATTTATGGTTGCCTTAGGGAACTGGATTTGTTCTTTAGGAAGAAAATGCAGCATTTGGACTCCATGGTCTTTGTAGGTCTCTTCCAACTGAAAATATTCCATCCTATCCTATCCTATCCTATCCTATCCTATCCTATCCTATCCTATCCTATCCTATCCTATCCTATCCTATCCTATCCATTCCATTCCATTCCATTCCATTCCATTCCACTCCACTCCACTCCATTCCACTCCATTCCATTCCACTCTACCCTTCCCTACTCCACTCTGTTCTATTCTAGTCTATTCACCCCATTCCATCCCCCATCCCATCCCACCCCACCCCACCCCATCCCACCCCACCCCACCCCATCCCATCCCATCCCATCCCATCCCATCCCATCCCATCCCATCCCATCCCATCCCATGTGCTCCGCCCCAAAGCTTGGTGCTCTGGGCAGCCAGATAGGGGGAGTACAGCTCTGCGCCTGGGTTTTCTGCTGCAAAATCCCCATGCAAGGCCTGCAGACAAGCTCTGCTTCCTCAGCCAGCACAGCCGAGCTGAGCCTGCGTCTGCCCAGGTCCTGGCTGTGACTCATCTGCAGCAGCAACCTGACAGCTCCAGAAATGCCATTTTTGACGTCACCTCATTGTTAAGAGCTGGCGAGAGGAGGATGAGGAGGAACAAAAATACACCAGTACATCAGCACTCCTCCATTCACATTGGCTCTCCAGCCTGCCACTGGGGTGAGGGCACACTTCTGTGCTACGGACGCAATCAGAGCATGTACTCCTTCCCCCTGCAGCACTGTGCTTTCAGAAGCTTCCCTCCGCTTCTTGCATGAGTGCCCAAACCAATCTGCACATCCCCCGTTCATGCAATTTTAAACCCTTGGAAATTCAGCTGATTCCCCAAAACTGCCTTCTGAGAGCACAGTGCAGGATGCGGAGCTGTGGGCAACGGCTGCTTCTCTCCCAGACGTTTCCCCACGTAACATCCACATCTCTCCTTCCTTTTTATTTAATTTCCCGAGTAGCATCAGCTACAGATGGAAGAAATCATAATCAGCATTTTAATTGCGGCACGCAGCTTGACTCTTATTAATATTCTGCAAACAAGGAGCTTTGGCGGAGCTGCATCGCTGCCTCCTGCCTGCGCCCCGAGCTCAGAGAGCACCCATCCACGCCCCATGCGGCCATCCCAAACCCTGAGCCATAACCCTAATTTGCCAGCAAATTACTCTTCCTTTTCACTTCTTTTTTTCTTCCTGGCAAATGGAGCACAATGCCAGGCTGTCATTTGCAACCTGTTCTGAAGGGATGGTTGGCCCACAGAGAAGCCCAGCGCTGCGGTGCACTGCTGCTGCCGGATGGTCCCCACTGGAGCCCCCTTGGCTCTCCGTGTCAGATGGCTGCACGCTCCTTTGTACAACCTAATAATTTCATTATTTTTCTTAAATAGGAGCTGATTAGCTCATTAAGAGTAAACTAATTTTCTTTGGAAATCAGCAGCCACCTAATTAATTGGCATCCATATTTAGCTGAACATAATTAAGGTAACCTAGATACTGCGCATCTACTCGGGGTCTGATTTGCTGCCATTTTTCCTTCTTCTTCTTCTTCTTCATTTTTTTTTTAATATAAATTTTATTTTTACATTTCTGCCCTCTGTTCTCGCCAGAAATCTTCCCCAGAAAAATGCTCTGCTTTGTGCTGCGAGCACCAATGTGAATGTGTTTGCATATGCTGGGCCATATGTTCCTCTGCACACCAGAAATTCAGCTCCTTGCAACTGAAAGCCTTTGGGTGCTCGGCAGGAGCAGAACCCTCCTCGAGAGCAAACAATGTGCAGACAATTCCCAGGCCTGACCTGGGGCTCAGAAAAGCAGAAGTTGTGGAACTGGGAAGGAAATCCCATGTATTTTTCTGGGAGCACCTCCCTCTTTCATCCTGGAAGGAGGGCTGTGGATGATGGGTGAGAGGGAGCCACAGAGCAGTAGGAAAAATGGGATTTGGAGGTGACATGTCTGCCTTCTTCTTCCTTTCCCTCTCCTTCATCCTCTTCTTTTCCTTCTTCTTCTCCTCTTCCTTCCTTTTTTCCTTCTTTTTCCTCTTCTTCTTTTCCTTCTTTTCCTTCATCTGGTGGAGAATGGGCTTAACTGCGCTGTTAGAGCCGAGAGCCTTTATGCATCTTCTGGGTTTGGAATCAAAGCTCACACAATAGGAGGAGGCTTTGTTTACATGTAGGGAGCCAGAACCCAGGGCTGCTGCTCACGGCAGGGCTGCTGCTTGCAGTCTGTGCTGTGCCTTTAGCTGTGTCCCCACTGCCCATGGGCATCCATCCCTCGTGCTGAGCTCCGAATGGCCCCACAGCACCCCAGGATGCTTCTGCATTGCCCATAACCCAAACTGAAAGGAAGAGCTCTGTGGGCAGACCGTTCCTGCAGCCCCCTGGGAGCAGTCCTGCCGTATCCCCCATCCTGCCCCCCATCCCATTCCCATCCTGTCCCCAACCACAGTGACAGCTGTTGAGCGGAGCAGCAGGCACAGTGCCCAGGGCAGCCATCCGCCCCCACTGTGCCTTTGTTGGCCTGGGGAGCCGATGGCATCTGCTCAGCTGTGTGCCAGTGGCATTGCCCTGGGGACAGCCACTGATGGTGGCAGGGAAGGGGATACTCAGCGCGAGGATGCTCTGCTCGCTCCTTGGGGCTTTCTGCAAAGAAAATAATGCGTGGATTTCAGTATTTCTCTTCAATATGAAGCGGTGCCCTGAGGGCTTTTTCTGCCTAAAAGCTCAGGGCTCGGAACTCTCGTCTGGTTTGTACCATACTTTGGTTTTCTGTCGATTTTTCCAGACCTGATTTTGGTCTGAAGGAGCCATCTGCTTGTAACCTCGAGACGGGGAAGGAAGGAAGGCAGCAGTCCGGGCTGGTGGCAGCGATGTCCCAGCATTTCTGCACGCACTGCCCCGAGCGCGGCGGGGGGAGCGGGCCAGGGAGCCGACCTGCACGCAAGTGCCTGCACCCTCTGCCGGCTGAAACAGAAACCCCGTCCTGGGTGCCCAGCAAACAAGGGTTTGGTTTTAGTTTTTAGTGCCCGTCGTCCCATCTAACGGTAGCACTGCATGGGTTTTTGCCTCTTTAATTAAACAAGCTCGATTCCAGCTGCTGCTTTTATGGGGCAGGTGAACACTGCTGCGGCAAAGCTGCTGCTTTGAACCAGTGCAAAGTGCTGTCGGAGCTCCCGTGTGCCCTACTTTGGCCTTCAGAGCACAAGGCTCTGGGTCTGCTGTGTCTGGAGAAGTAGCTGTTACCCAAAATACAGATTATGGATGTGCTGCAGTGAGGCTGGGCAGGAGATGGACGTTTATAGCCTATAAATGTATTTATATCCAAGGAGGGGGAGTGACGGATATTTCAGCCTTCATCCTGGCAAAAGTGCTAAGCAGCAATACTGGTTACTTCTCCTGCTCCACTTTGCATGGCTTGGCTGCAAATAGAAGGAGCCAGCAGCCCTGGGGATGCTGAGCAGCTGGTAACTGCAGTAAGAATGGAGGAGGATGGAGGCGGATGGACCTGAGCAGTGCTGGTTCCCATGGCCGTGGCCATGCAGAGACATGGTTGCTGGTGCACAAGTGCTGGAAGCTGCACGCAGCAGAAGGGAAAGCCTGCAGGCATCTGTATTTATCCAACTGTTGGACAGAAACATCTCCAAGAGTGGCATCCATCCCTCCGTGCACATAAGGGAATGGCCTTTGGGGAGACGATCTGCGCAAACGCTGAGCACAATCACTGCCTCTCAGCACAGTGCCATCACCAGCAGAGCCCAAAGCTGCCCAGTGACCAGACCAGTCCTCTCCTTGCCCTGACGACCCCCAGTGCAGACGTGCTGCCCTGCAGTGCCTGCAGCTCTCTGAGCCCCCAGCTCCGGTGCTGGCAGAGCACTGCTTCCCATGGTTGTTTTGGGTCTCTGCCAAGGATCTGTCCCGTTTCTGCCTTGCTTATGCTGCCTCAGGTGGAACTGGTTCCTAATGAAATTCGGGTCAGCTGCGGTCACCTTTGCATGTACTGAAATCAGCCCCAGGTCAGCAAAATTGGTGTGATTTTCTCCTCTCTTCTCAAGGAGGAGAGACCTCCTCTAAAGAAGGCAGCAGCAAACGTATTTACTCTTAATCTCAGCCACTAGAGACTTGTGTGTACTCAAGGATTTCCGAGGAAACCCTGCAAATCCCTGAGGCTCAGGCAGCCCTCCCTGATCCCCTAAAGCAGCACGAGAGAAGAGAGTGCAGAGGGAGGAGAAAATTCCCCTTGTCCTGGAGGTGGAAGCAGAGCCTCAACAAGGAGGAAGGATTTTCCCATCAGGACGGTCATCCCTGTCCTGCAGCAGTATGTCCATCCTGGGGTCGTGTGTCCATCCTGGTGCCACGCGTCCACCCTCTCAGAGCTCTGTGTGCCCCTGGTCCATCCGAACCATTTGTGGTAGCAGGAATTGTTTGTTGCCCCTTCTCCCTGTGAGCGTCACACGAACACTTCTCCACACAAAGCACTCCTGCCCAGTTGCTGCAGCAGCCGTGCAAGGCTCCTTCCAACCCCTGCTGTGAAAAACACCGAAGTGCTGGAGCCTGGAGGCAGAGCCCTGTATTAAGGAGCTGCTATTTGGGTCACTGAGCTTTGGGCAGTGTGGGATCCATGCAGCCTCGGAGCAGGATTAGGATTCACTGCGGTTTAGCACTGACAAGGTGCCTTCAGGAGAGGCCGCCCAGGAAGCTCTGCCCTGAATCCCTGATTTTATAATTATTGTTCTCTTTTTGTCACTGTTATTGCTGCTTCCACTCCCCCCGAGGCTCCTTCCCCTCTCTGAGGTGCCCTGGGCATGGGAACCGGCCCACTGCTGCTCCGTGTATTCAATTGGTCTTAATTAAAACTCCTGACTCCTTGCACAGAAACCATCACCAGCAACCAACCCTGCTCTGTCCTCCTGGAAGCTTAATGTACTCTGACAAAAACCCATCAAATCTACTTTGCAAAGGAAATTACTCAGCTGGTTGCTCAGAATTAAAGGGATTGCATATTAACTAAAAGCTCCGTCCTGGAATTCAGCAGCTGCTGCATGCATCCCTGCTCCAGACGCTGCGTTAATCGCGTCCTGCAAATAGGGAAATGGGGGGAAGCTGGATAATGTGAGCTGCGAGGGGAGGTGATGTCTGCTGTTGCGCTCCATGTAACAACCCATAAAGCAGAGCTGTGCATCCCATTAATTCCCAGGAGATGGCAGGAGGGAGGGGGCTGCAGGCTCAGTGCTAATGAAGCATAGCCATGCTGCATCCCCTCCGCCCCTGTGCTCCACCTCGGCTGCTGGCTCCCGGCATGGAGAGCCCAGGGGGTTCCCTGATGTCTGGGGGACAGCAGACCCCCCTGCAGTTCTGCTGTGGTGGGCAGTGCCCCATTGCCTGGTTTTGCCACTGAGTACAACAAAACTTCCTAATGCATAGGTCAAGCCTTTCTTGCTGTGTGTGCAGTTGTTGGGATGTAGGCAAAGGGAGGCGGAGGGGGACACGGCTGCAATGGCTGCGTGGTGAGGAGCAGCTTGGTGCAACTTGCAGTTGAAATGCTTGTTTTTGTGCCTGCTGAAGTGAGCTGCAGGGCTGGGGTTGAGGTGCACACACTTCATTTTCCCTCGTGCTTCCCAGTGCCTCATGCAATGGCTTTCTGCACCGCCGTGCTGCAAGTAGGCAGTACCACTGGCAGATGGAAAGCAGGCGCTGGGCCCTGTGAGCAGCCTCGCTTTGCCTTGCAATTAGCAGGCTGTGTCTTCCTGAGAGCAAATTAATTCAAATAAATCCTCCTGGCAGCAACGGTGCAAGAGTGAGCCGCTGGGCCTGATCCAGCTGCTCAGAGCACTCCTGGCCACGGCCCTGAGCTGTGGATCCTTAAAATGCAGCATGTTATCCTGCCTGTGTTCCTTTGTTCGTGTTAAATGAAGCCAGGAGCTCGATACTCCGAAAGGTCAGAGCTGGGAGGGCTATGAAATATTTAGTGGCTGTGTCGCGCTGACCTACTTATCCTGCACGCTCCGAAGCTCACCACCACCTCCTGGGTGCCAGGGGTGCAGAAAGGGCCAGAATGGGATGTGGAGGAGCTGTGGGGTCCTGGTGCGGCTGCAGGAGCGCTTGATTCTATGATTCTGTGGTTGTGTGGTTCTTTGGCCCTGTGATTCTATGGCTCTATGGCTCTTGGGCTCTATGATTCTATTTTTCTCTGTCTATGACTCTATGATTCTATGCTTCTATGCATCTGGGGTTCTTTGGCTCTATGATCCTATGGTTCTGTAGTTCTATGGTTCTATGACTCCATTACTATGAGTCAATCGTTCTGTGGTTCTACAGCTCTGTAGTTCTACGATTCTATGGTTCTACGGTTCTGTGACTCTATGATTCCATGGCTCTATAGCTCTATGACTCTATGGTTCCATGGTTCTATGACTCCATGGTTCTGTGACTATGACTCTATGACTCCATGATTCTGTAGTTCTATGACTCTATGGTTCTGTAGTTCTGTGACTCTATGGTTCTATAGTTCCATGACTGCATGGTTCTATAGTTCTATGACTCCATGGTTCTGTAGTTCTATGACTCTATGGTTCTATAGTTCCATGACTGCATGGTTCTATAGTTCTATGACTCTATGGTTCTGTAGTTCCATGACTCTATGGTTCTATAGTTCTATGACTCCATGGTTCTGTAGTTCCATGACTCTATGGTTCTGTAGTTCTATGACTCCATGGTTCTATAGTTCCATGACTCCATGGTTCTATAGTTCCATGACTCCATGGTTCTATAGTTCCATGACTCTATGGTTCTATAGTTCCATGACTCTATGGTTCTATAGTTCCATGACTCCATGGTTCTATAGTTCTATGACTCTATGGTTCCATAGTTCCATGACTCCATGGTTCTATAGTTCTATGACTCCATGGTTCTATAGTTCCATGACTCTATGGTTCTGTAGTTCTATGACTCTATGGTTCTATAGTTCCATGACTCTATGGTTCTATAGTTCTATGACTCTATGGTTCTATAGTTCCATGACTCCATGGTTCTGTAGTTCTATGACTCCATGGTTCTATGGTTCTATGACTCCATGGTTCTATGGTTCTATGACTCCATGGTTCTATAGTTCCATGACTCTATGGTTCTATAGTTCCATGACTCTATGGTTCTATAGTTCTATGACTCCATGGTTCTATAGTTCTGTGACTCCATGGTTCTATAGTTCTATGACTCTATGGTTCTATAGTTCCATGACTCCATGGTTCTATAGTTCCATGACTCTATGGTTCTATAGTTCTATGACTCCATGGTTCTATAGTTCTGTGACTCCATGGTTCTATAGTTCTATGACTCTATGGTTCTATAGTTCCATGACTCCATGGTTCTATAGTTCCATGACTCTATGGTTCTATAGTTCTATGACTCCATGGTTCTATAGTTCCATGACTCTATGGTTCTATAGTTCTATGACTCTATGGTTCTATAGTTCCATGACTCCATGGTTCTATAGTTCCATGACTCTATGGTTCTATAGTTCTATGACTCCATGGTTCTATAGTTCCATGACTCTATGGTTCTATAGTTCCATGACTCCATGGTTCTATAGTTCCATGACTCTATGGTTCTATAGTTCTATGACTCTATGGTTCTATAGTTCCATGACTCCATGGTTCAATGGTTCTATGACTCTATGGTTCTATTATGACTCTGTGATTCTATGGTTTTATGACTTTGACTTCATAGTTCTATGACTGATTCTGACAGCAGTGCATGGGGTTTGCACGACCAACCTGCAATGGGAACCAGCATCAGGCTGTACCAGGAGCTGTGTGCTGTTTTCTGCTGCAGCTTCCCTCACCCAGCTGACAAGCGTCGACCATTCGAAAGGTCTTGAAGGGTTTCCATCCATGTGAAAGGAGCACATCAACTGGCCTGGGATAGCTGCTGCGTTATTAGCATCATTAAGCAAGAGAGTTCATGTTACTAAAGTCACTGGGGATTTGATAACTGGAATATCATGGACACATGGACCATGGCTGAGATTACTTGCAAAGTTTGGGAGGAAAATACCATCTGTTTCCTAATTCACCTCATGGTTGATCTGCCCAGGGTTGAGGTTGGTGCCTCTCCAGTCCCAGCTATTTGCCTGTGGTTTCAAGTGGTCATACAGAGATTTCTTACCAAACCCCCCCGCTAGTGGTGCAGGAGCTCATGTGGAACAGCCCTGTGTTTGCAAAAACCTCTTAGCCTGCAGGGTTCAACTGAGCCTTCCCAGGGAAAGAGCACCCTGGTGAGCTAGGGGCTGCCTCCTGCTAGGGCTCCAGCCTTAAAAAGACAGGGCTGTTTTACTGAATTTTCTCTCTCGTTTTTAATCACAGACAGGCCGGATCGAGCCAAACTACCCCAAAGTCTGCGGCCACCAGGGCAATGTGCTCGACATCAAGTGGAACCCCTTCATTGAGAACATCATCGCCTCGTGCTCCGAGGACACCTCGGTGAGTGCTGCGCTGCCCTGCTGATGGCTCAGCGAGCAAAGAGTGGGCAACACGAAGACTGTGTAAATCCACAGCTGCGTGGCACACTGTGCACATCTGCAGCTCGTGTGCCATCAGTGTAGGGGCTGCTGCTGGTGATCAGCCCCTCTGCTGTGCCCCGTGCCATGTGGCATTGAGTGCTGCTCTTTCTGTGTCCCTGCACAGCTGTGCACAGTGATGGCTTTTTGCAAGCCCAACAGCAGTGCTATTATTAATCCTTCCTGCTAGCAGAGACCGCAGGGCTGCGGCTGCGCTCGTGTCCTGGTGCATGCAGCAGTGTGAGCCAAGGGCAGCCCTGCCACTGGGGGGACACTGAATCAGGTCATCTGTATCAGATGACATCTGCCTCCCCCTCATTTGCTGGATGCACACGAGTCCATCCCAAAGAGTGTAACGGAAAGGAAAAAGGCTCTACAAGGGAGCGGAGCGTGGCCCATTCTGCACGGCAGAAGCCAGGCTTTGGGGTGACCCAGTTTTTGACAGCTCACAAAGACACTGCGTTTCACTGAATGCTGTCACCCAACAACTCGTCCTCTCCTTCAGCACCACTTATTGGCATTTTTTTGGTCACTGAGAGCTTGTCAAGGAAGTGTTTCAATGGGGAAGAAATGCAGATCATGGCTATGAATCATGGGGAGCTGTCTCCCACCTTAGATAATAACTTCTATACATTGCTAGGGGGGATTGCCCTCCTGCTGGGGATATGACCTCCCAATATGTGTCCTGTGCAGGTGCGGATATGGGAAATCCCAGAGGGGGGCCTGAAGAGGAACATGACGGAGGCGGTGCTGGAGCTGTATGGGCACAGCCGGCGCGTTGGCTTGGTCGAGTGGCACCCCACCACCAACAACATCCTCTTCAGCGCCGGCTATGACTACAAGGTGAGCCCAGGGAACTGCATGCAAACAGCTCCTGGTGTCCAAAACGCAACCATGCACCGTGCCTTGCACCCTCCTGTAGGCGTTGGTTTTGCACAAGGGGTGACCCCATAAAGATGGGCTAAGGGCTTTGGAAGCCGATGAGCAAGTGGTTTCAGCACCCAGATGAATTTTAGGATGGCCCAAAACACAGCCTCACCCCCTCCACAGGTCCTCATCTGGAACTTGGACATCGGGGAGCCCGTCAAGATGATCGACTGCCACACGGATGTCATCCTGTGCATGTCCTTCAACACGGATGGCAGCCTGCTGGCCACCTCCTGCAAGGACAAGAAGCTGCGGGTGGTAGAGCCGCGCTCCGGCCGGGTGCTGCAGGTGAGGGGTCTGGAAGGGTCTGCAAATGGGGGCACAGGAGGGATCCCCAGTCACATCACAGCCCTTTGGGTGGAACGCAATAGAAGCTAAGAACAGGCAGCAATAGGAATGGAGGTGGGAAGGTGCGTGGCCTGGGGGAAGGCAGTGGTTTCCTGGCGGTGTTCATCTCCTGCCCTGTCCTGCAGGAAGCCAGCTGCAAGAACCACCGTGTCAACCGCGTGGTCTTCCTGGGCAGCACGAAGCGGTTGCTCACCACTGGGGTCTCGCGCTGGAACACACGGCAGATTGCGCTCTGGGACCAGGTTGGTGGCTGGGACTCCCTTTCAGGGTACCACAGCTAAAGGTGGTCCCAAAATGCCCAGACCGGGGGGCTGGGAGAGCCCTGCCTGTGGCAAACCTCACTGGGGATGCCCTGCTCTGCATCCCTGGATGGGAGCCAGGGCATCTCCAACCTCCAGCACCACGTTGGAAGGTGGTGGGCTTATCCCAGTGCAATGCAAACCCTGTGACATCTCCATCGCTGTACGGTTAAAAGCAATTTTTCCCATTGTGCAGGAAGATCTCTCCATGCCCCTCATTGAGGAGGAGATCGATGGGCTCTCGGGGCTGCTCTTCCCTTTCTACGACGCAGACACTCACATGCTGTATTTAGCTGGCAAGGTCTGTGGGCTTGGTGCCGGCACGGCAATGCTGGGAGCTGGTGCTGCAAACACCAGAACAAATCCCCTGCAGGTCGGGGCCAGGGGATGTTAGCATGATCTGTACTCAGTGCAGCACTAATCTCACTCTTCTCACTCCAGGGTGACGGCAACATTCGGTACTATGAGATTGGCTCAGAGAAGCCTTACCTGAGCTACCTGATGGAGTTTCGCTCCCCTGCCCCGCAGAAAGGACTGGGTAAGGATGGCAGCTCACCCTGCTGCTGAGCCTTCCTGTGCAGAAGGTCAACCACAGGAGTGCTTAATGAAATGATGCTGGTAGATGCATCCTGCAAAGCAGACATGAGGGGGGGCTGGATGCCATGGGGCAGCCAATGGAGGGTTAATCCAAAGCATCCCATTGCTGAGTCTCTTTCCACTGATGCTAAGCCTGGGTCCCTGCCAGGAGCACTCACTTGTTCCTCAATCAAAGCTGCTCATCCCTTTCGCACTGTCCCTACAAAAGCCCCGCTCTGCCCCACTGGGATGCATTCAGCCACACGTGGGTCTTGTAATGATGTGACCCACAGCCTTTTGGGGTCCTGGCTGGCTGGGTCTCAGCGTTTGCAGCACTGGGGGTTATTACAGGGGAGTTATTTCACTCACCATTTGCAGGGGTGATGCCGAAGCATGGGCTGGATGTGTCTGCCTGTGAGGTCTTCCGCTTCTACAAGCTGGTCACCCTGAAGGGACTCATCGAGCCCATCTCCATGATCGTGCCAAGGAGGGTGAGTGCCCTAGGGGTGGACATCCTATCCAGCAGGTGGGTCTTCTTTGGTCCAGCCTCGGACCTTCCCATGGTAACATTTCCAACACACGCAGTTCCCAGTGGGTGGAGTTTGACCTGTGGGTAAGATGGGGACATCTTCAAAAGGTGCATTTCTGCACACTTCTGCCCTTGGCTGCTGCTTTTTGCTGCGAGAATGCTCAGCATCCATCAGCCCTCAGTTGAGTGCTGTAGCCCAGAGCAGAGCTCAGGGCCCTTTGGGAGCTTTCCAGCTCTGTTGTCATCCTGATGGGTGACATTCATTTATTCTGCCTGCTGTAGACCAAATGCATCCTGTGGCCTCCACAGCGTGGCACTGGGCAGGGACAAAGGTGAAAGTCCTGTACAGCCCTGCACAGCCCTGGGATCGCTGCCTTGCAGAGCATGAGCTCAGTGCACAGCCCTGGGATGCTTTCTTTCTGGTTTGACTCAGCACAGCAAACGTGGGTTTGTTGTTTTTCCTGGATGCTGCCACGTGGCTGCATTATTGCACGCTGATGGAGGGAGGGAGCAATTGCAGTGCATGGATGGGATCCTTTACGGAGCTCGGTGCTTTTATTTCCCTGTTCTGTAGTCGGAGACGTACCAAGAGGACATTTACCCCATGACCCCGGGCACGGAGCCGGCCCTCACGCCAGACGAGTGGCTGAGCGGGGTGAACAGAGGTAAAAGAATGAACCACAGCCCTGGAGGCGTCTGTGGCTCAGTCCTGGCAGTGGGGGGAGCCCCAAAAGCAGCCCTCGCTCAGCCCCTGCTCTGCCCCCAGACCCCATCCTGATGTCACTGAAGGAGGGCTACAAGAGAACATCCAAAATCGTCTTCAAGGCACCAGTGAGAGAGAAGAAGAGCGTGGTGGTGAATGGCATTGACCTGCTGGAGAACGTGCCGCCCCGCACCGAGAACGAGGTGGGGAACACCGTGCCGTTAGCGTGGCCCCAGGCTGGTCGTTTGGGTCCTTCTGGGGCATTTTGGGGGGTAAGGTTCGTCTGCAGCCCAACCAGCTGCTGCGTTCTGGCTCTCTGCTCCCAGTTGTGCATTCCTGGGGCACCCCGCTTTAAACCTGGTGGATGCACCCAAACGAGCAGTGTGACGCTCCTGATTTTTCTTTTAATTAAATCCTCCTGGAACAACACTGGGAAATGCTGGGGAAACATAGAGGAAGCTGGCTTTCTCGCAGGGTGCATGCACAGGGTAAGGAAATGCAACCCTAGCAAGGAGGAAGTGCGTTGCTGCCGTCGCATTGCAAGAGCAGCAGAGTTGCAAAAGCAACGTGGTTGGAAAACAGAAGGGTTGCAAAGCAGGAGGTTATGCAGCAGCCCCGCTGCAGCTCCGCTCCCATCTCCTTGCAGCTCCTTCGGATGTTCTTCCGGCAGCAGGACGAGATCCGGCGGCTGAAGGACGAGCTCTCGCAGAAAGACATTCGGATCCGCCAGCTACAGCTGGAGCTGAAGAATTTACGCAACAGCCCGAAGAATAATTAACTTCCAGGGACGTTTTATAAATAAACTCTCTTTGTTTATACTCGCTCTTTAATTTTATTGTATCCACTTACACAGAATACGAGCCAGAAGTCAAGTGACCTGCCAAGAGCCCACTGCTAACTGGAAACAAGTCCTCGTTGCCTCGTCTGCACTCAATGCAGCTCCAGCACAAAGGAGGGGAGCTGGGTGCACCGGCTGCCCTGGAGCTGGCAGAGGGCACCGTGGTTCCTTGCTGTTAATCTTTTTCCTATGCAAAACGTGACAGAGATTCCCTCGGCTGCTAAACTGGAACTGGGTTAGCACAGCGCGGGAGCTGCAAATGGTGTTTGTGCGCGTGGTCACGCAGCACTTCCTTTAAACGTTGAAAGAAAAACATTGAGAGCAGTACGGCTGGATGTCCTAACCACAGAGGTATTTTTGCTCCTTCCCCTCCACGGAGGGACCTGACCTCCTCCTTTGGCCCTGGACAAGGGCGTGAGGGCACAGCACACCCACGTGTACAATCACAGGTTGTGAATTAGGCCTTTAGCGCACACCAAATACTGCTAGTTCCTCTCTTTTCACTAAATCAAGTCGCTGAGTCGCCTAGCACTACCTGTGCAATGGTTTCTCCCTGTTGATTTTCGTTGTGCCCCATACCCGACGCTTCCCCGTCTTTACATTCCATGTGCTGTCATTGCCTATTATTTATGCTATCACGGACTAGTGACAAAATAAAATGTTTTCAAGATAGCAAAACCTTGCTGCCTGCTTCTTTCTTCAAATCACAAGCGACCAAGAGTCCTGGGCACGGGTCCCAAAAGGCTTTTCTTTATAGGGATGAGAAATTCAACCCATGCCATCGCTTCCCCAGCACCATCCTGGTCCTGCGTGCGGTTATCCACCCCTGCGCCCTTACCCGAAGGCAGCAGGCTAGCACTTCTTTAATTCACCTTTTGCATGGGAAGATGGATTGTTTCTCCCAAGCCCTTGGAATCCACGTGAAATGAGCCCAATTATGGCTGCAGGTTGGGGATGATTAATGAGGTCATCAGCATATCCGCGCACATCAGCACAAACCCAGCAGGTTTGGTGCCTGCATTGAGGGGGGGATGTGGGTGCCCGCCCTGCCTCCTACTGCCCAGCTCCTCCCAGCCCTATGAAAGCCCCACAGACAGACAAGCCCTGGTTCTGCAGTTTCTAGGGCAAACCCCGGGTGAGGCTATTGCTGCTCCTGCGCTTGCACCTTTTCCTCCAGCTCCCTCCTCTCAGTAACAGCTTGAATTCTTCCTGACATCTCCTCTCGCGCCATCTGGGTGCTATTTAAAGCAGAAAGGCCCGTTTTGGGGAACTCGAGCCATTCAGTTTTAGCGCTGAGCTCCCTGTGCTGCTCCAACCTTATGGCTCACCATAAGGACCAGCCCAATCTCCCCTTGTCCCTGCAGGATGGGGCCATGAGACAGCTTCTGCACTGAGCTGCATCCCAGCTGCCTGCTCTGCTCTGCTTTTGGGGCTGGGGGGTGTTTCAGCACTTCTGGGCAGTCTGCAGTGTTTTACCAGGGTCTAAATAAGACCCATGACATAAAGCTCCCAGTTATTTTTTCCATTTCTCTTGCAAGCGTTACAATCTGCTTAAAGCCTAAAGATGCTTCCCTTGCATCCTGGGATGCACAGCACCTCCAGGACCTTTTGCAACCTCAGCAATTCTGAAACACCTGATTTAGCTGCAGGATTTTCCAGGCTCTCCCCACACAAATCCAAGCAGAAGGCTCACCCTTCATTCGTGCTGCTGATGGCACAGCTTCAGGGACAGTGGGTTAGAAGGAGAAAGGATTCAGAACTCAGCCGCCAGCAGCAGCAGCCGGCCCTTTCCCAGTGCAGCCCTAGCCAGGGATGTTTCCTTCCTGCTCTGCTTTCCCCATCCGTGCTCAGCCTTATCACCCTGACCTACTTTCTGCTTCCTGGAGGTTGTGCTCTGTCGGAGGCAAACGCTTGGCTTGGCCGTGTGGTGCTTCCCATCCTTCGCATTATTGGTTCCAGCATCTTCGGAGCGAGCGCCTGCTGGAAAAGATCTCCTTGATTGAGCCCCTTTAACGTGCAGACAATGTAAGAACTGCTTTCTGAAAGCAAAAATTGAGCAATTTAAGAAAAGAAGAGCCCCTGTGTTTTTGCCTGTCAGTTAAATCAGTGGAGTTTCCCATCAATGAGCTGAGGGTGCTGCTGGCCCTGCCTTCCCCACCGCCCCGAGGCTCCGCGTGCTCAGGGCTGCCCTTGGGAGCTCAGATTTCTCATAGCTAAAAAGAAGAAAAAAACAAAACAACCCACATTTTCAAAACGATGCACTGCTGCTTTCTGACCCAAAGCAAGACCCCCTGCGAGGAGGCTTTCAAACACAGCCAGGGCTCAGCATGGGAACATTCCATCCCCTGCAATATTGCCCGGCAGCACTGAGCTCGGAGTGCTTTGCAGCAGAATTACAATTGTAGCAAAGGTGCTCCAGGAAGGTGTTAGAAGTAAAAGGTGGTGGTTTTCTCACAGGAGGGATGTTCCAAGAGCTTGGCTGGTTCTCCCTCTGCCGATGCTTCCATTCTCCGTGCACGTTTTGCACTGGTGCAGCTTCCAATTGTAACAGAAAAACAGAAACTCCAAACAGAAGATTGTTAAAGCCAGAAATTCTCCACTGGGTTTTTGTTGGCTCTGGGAAGGAGGAGTGAAAGCAGCAGCGTCAACAAACAACTGATAGCAGAAAAGGAGCACGATGCCATTCTCCAGCCCAAACACTCAGAGGAGAAAGTGGGAACGGCCAAGCTGAGGAAAACAGGCATTTGAATGAGCTGCAGCCGTTTGTTATTTATTTTTACTTTTTCTTGGGCTTTCCTGCTGATCTGTCACCAAATGCCAGGCTCTGGGTGGTTTTTTTTCCCCATGAGGAGGCTGTAAGTTGGTACCTATAGCTGCTTGGGAAACAAGCCCCTGGCATGCAGCACGTCAATGCCACGCTTAGAGAAACAATGAGGAAATCAGCCACATTAAGCAAAGCTCCGTTTTGCCCTCAGTGGTGGCAGCAAAGCCTTGCAGCACCCCCTTCCCAGCACAAAGGTGCAACCATAATCCTGCTTCCTACCTGCAGTCAGTGTACCAGCAGTGCTAGACCATGCACAGGGCTCTGCCGCAGCAAGCAGGCAGTAAACAGTGGCCCTGCATTAGCAGCAGGCTCACTGCTGCACCTCTCTTTGGGAAACCTCATTAATTTCAAAGTAAGCTTTGAGATAATCAGCAGTACAAAGAGAAGTGTCACTTAATTGACACCTGGGTCAGTCACTGCTTATGAAAGGGAAGAGCTTAGGGGTGTCTGCACGTTTCCCAGATGAAAGCGAGAGCTGCTTTGCAAGGCAGCGGTGGCTCGCTAGAGCCCATGGGTGACAAAGGTTAAAACAAATGTCACTCCAGCACTGCCACGTGAAGCCGTGCTGCTGCATCTTCTGCATGCAAAGGGGCACAGGGAGGCAGTGTGCTCATTTCCAAGTCTCTGGCTCGTTCTGGAGGAAGGGTCAGGTCCAGCTGCTGCTGAATGCTTTGAATAGCTTGAGAGAAAACTTCCACCTTCAGAAAAACGCTCAGAGGCCGAGCTTGCCAGTACAAAGCTCACCTGGAACCTTTGAATTTGAAGCTGGTTCAATGACACAAAGGCTCTGTTTGGGTTGGAGCTTGTGAGCTCTTCAGTTTGTCTTTGCTGCTGGTTGCTGCTGTTTGCTTTGCAGGACTATGACCCTGCCTGGCCAGGCTATGGCTTTGGCTTTGCAGCAGCAGACCCCGGCTGGGGTGGGAGCAACAGTTTGCCTGCTTCTCAAAAACAAACAGCCAAAAAAAAAGAGCCCACAAACAAAACCCCAACCCACCACCACCAGCAGCCTGCCTGTTACAACAAGATTTGTTCAAAGAGACCCGATGAAGGATGAGCGTACGATGCTCTGCAGCTCCTCGCTCTCCTCTCGCACGGCACACAAACATGCTCAAGTGCTCAAAAAACACAGCCTGCTCTGCCAACAACTCTTTGAAAGAGGGAAATGCAGAGGCTTTGCTGAGGACTGGCTGAGAGGAACAGGAGGCTGGCTGTGGGTGAGAGCGTGGCATGTTCCTCAGGCCCCAGACACACTGACCTGGGGCTCACACAGAGCCTCACTTGGATGAAGGGAACCAAGAGTTCTTTCTTCTGGGCCCGGATAAACAGGGGTGGGATTAAACAGACAGCAGGAACGAACGCGCCGGGCTGCGCTGATCACGTTGCTCACTGAAAAAACCCGCTTGTTCTGAAAGAAAAACGGCATGCTATTATTTACAGCAAAGTCAGAACCTCTCCCTTGGTTTCACCCAACCGTGGCTAACAGTTCTGTAGAGCAAAACATATCATCCAGCTACTAAAAACATCAGGGCGGCTACCAGAATAACTTACTGAGTGCCTTTTGGGAAAGGCGTGCAGTTCATTCCCAGTGGCACATTTGACTCAAATAAGCCACAGAAAAAAAAAAATTGTATAAAAAGATTTATTGAAATTCATCAATGACAAACAGACATAAAACTCAAAGTTTGGCTCTTCTGGGGAAAAAAAAAAAAACAAAAACAAAAAAAACTGTTGCAAATGTATTTATACAGATGAAATATTGACTAGGAAATACAAGTCACTTCTAAAGCTATTTTAAAGAGGGATATGAAAGTAAAACTGTACATTCACTAGGTATTTTCAGTCATTTTACTGACTTCCACTAGGTAAGAAAATACAATTTCGTATTAGTATCTCGTGCTTGAGTGTATGAAAAGAAACTTTCTACCCTACATGCTGTACTGCCTCCTGTATTTAGGTTTGTAAAAATTTTCCAAGTATATAGCACAAGTGGAAGTAGTTTCTCATCACTTAAAATTGACTAGGTGTTATATATTACAGACCAAAATAGTACACACCTTATTTAAAAGGGTTGAAACATTTTTTTTTATTACAATTGTCAAAGTCATTTCACTAGTAACTCAGGAATTAGGAACACTTTTTATATATATTTATATATATATACTTAAATGCCTGCCATTTTCAGTGTATTGGCTGTACCCTTGCCATAAACAACCAAACAAAACAACCAAAGAACAGAAAGGAAAGAAGAACACAACACGCAGGGGGAGGGAGGGGACTGCAAATTCACCCCACAAACCAGATCCAAAGGAACACCCCAAAAAAACCCCCCGAAACATTTGGTCACTATTTACAGACAGCGAAAGAAAAGGTACCTACAAAAAGCAGGGAAAGCAATGGCTGAAAATGGCAGTCATTCACGGACAGGCAACAAAGAAATCACTTTATCCATATGCCATTCTCACACCTGTTGCTGCAGAGGGGTGCTTTGCCTAGATTAGGAGCACCCCCAGAAATGCTTACAATGTATTTTGTGACTGGCAGAGGTGGAAAACTTCAGCAACCGAGGATATCCAGCTGTCTCAGAACAAAGCATGTGTATTTGGGGTATATCCACTGATTTTAAAACTCTTTTTCTTTAGGGATGTCAAACTATCCACTCCGATAATAAGAAACAAATTACCACTTGGTTTATACTTACTATTGCAGTTACAGGGACTAAAAGAGGGACAAAAAGAAAAAAATATATATATTAAATGAATAGGAGGAGGAGTGGCAGTAAAAATAGTATTTTATTCCCTTGCCCACCCGGTCTGCTTCTCCCTCTCATTCCCACAGCAACATTACAATCAGGAGGGAAAAAAAAAAAAAAAAAAGAAAAGAAAAATAAAAAGAAAAAAGGTTGGGGGTGTGGGGAGGGGAAATACAGGGTAAAAACAGTCAAATCACAATAGGAAATTTTCAAAATAGGTTATTCAGTTTAGTCATCTTCATCTCCTTCGTCTTCGGGTTCTCGTTTCCTCTTCTGTCCCCGTTCTTCATCTGAAAAAATGAAACACAACTTGAGTGACACGAGAGCTTCCACAAGTGGCTGAGATGCTGGGCAAGTTCAGTGAGTTCTGCTCTACTGCCAAGTGGCCAAAGGAGCAGGAATGAAAACACAAGCCTGCTTTTTAGAAAGTTGATCCATCTATCTATCTCTTTTTTTTTAATCTCAAGGAAAAAGTGGATTACTGCCATACCAGGTTCTTCTTCATCTTCATCATCATCTACGTCACCATCATTATAGCCTTCCTCGTCCTCCTGGAAAAACAACAACAATAGGTAAGAAAGTTGGTTTCGGCTCAGAATCTTTCACAATTTGGTGAAGTTTAGAAAGTCCTTGAAGCATCTTAGAAACCAAACAAAAGGCAGACACTTCCCACACATTTATATAAGTGCAGTTGTTGGAAGTTTTCTTCTGCAGCATAACTGGACTCTGGCCCAAGTTTCAGTGCAGAAAATCACAGCACCACTTCTAGCTTCAACTCCTCAGCAAGTAAGTGGTTCCACACTTCAGATGATAAGTAGCTGCAAATTTTGTTATGATGCCCTGAGTTCAGTAAAACTTGATGACTGCTACTTATGATTGCTCAGCAGGAGAAGGCACACATTGGGTGGGTAAGGAGTTACAACATGGACAGGCACCTCAGATTCTGAGTGGCTAGCCTCCCACAGACAAATTTCAGCCCCCTTCCCAGTGGTTCTGTTAACAGTGAAGCCTCAGCAGAACGTGGCCAGCGTGTCATACCCCACACACAGCAGCAGGGCGATGCTAAGAATTCAAGCATCCCAAAGAATCACAAGGCACACATACAGAGAAGAACCTCAGACTAAGGTCACAAGGCCAATAACTCATGTCCCACTCCTGCCTGTAAACCCAGCCACTCAGAGGCCCATATGCTACGTCTGCAGACATTTCTGATAGTACTTTTGACATCAGCAAAACCAGAATGACTTCATGTCAGTGGTCACTAGATGGCAGCTGGCTCACAGACAGGCAGTCCTCAAAGACACCCTCGCTGTGATGCTTCTCAGGTGCAAACAGACAGCATGCGATTGCTTTATGGAAAAGGCCTGCAGCCTTCTGTCCATTGTGTGCCCAGCTATTCCCAGTTACGGAATGTTCACTTCATACCATTATTAGCTGCATAAATCCTCACCTCTTCCTCTCCGCTTACGTCCTCCTCTTCTCCTTCCTCTTCTTCCTCCTCATCCTCTTCATCTTCTACTACCTGAGCATCATCATCATACTCCTCTTCTATATAGTAAAACAAGATTAATTACTCAGACATTTAGAACTTATTTTTTCAACGCTGCCTTAAGATACAGGATCTCTAATTGACACAAGGAGCAAACAAAGCACTGCTTACACGCAATACAGAATCAAAGGCTCTCCTGCTGCTGGGCAGGAACAGGCACAGTTCTTCTGCTCCTCTTTAGCCAGGCAACAGGGTAGTGGGGCAGCTGTCTCTACGAATGGAGCTGCTCCAGGGCTGCAGGATGCTTGACAGCAAGTCACAGCAGCCTCAGGACTGGTTCAGCTGCTCCAGTTCCCACTACTGAAATGCGTTTTAGAGCTTGTGCAGCTTTGCAGCTTTTCAACTGCAAGCGTCCATCTTTTTCCAACAGGAATGGGATAGAAGTTTTTACAAGCCAACTGCGCAGTGGGAACTCTCCCCAGGGGAAGCACCTTGCCTTCATGCAGGAAAACAAAGGGGGTCACAATCCACCATAAGAATTTGCAATTTGTTTTCAAGAAGAAAGTACTTAAATGCAACCGGCCCAAGCAACAAGCCAAGAATGTTTCTCATGCTGCAGGAATGGTGTTTTGGGAGCTTTGTCATGCATTTCAGCACAGGCTCAGACTTGTGCTCTGATGAAGAGAACCTGTCCATGCTGAACCTTTGTGCTGCTGGATGAATGCACCAGTCTGCCTGGCATTGCTGCAGCTCTCACCCCTTTCACCAGGGCTCACATTCAGCACTCAAGGGAAAAGTGCAAGTCCAGCTATTCTGCTTTTGCTGTGCAGCTGGGTTTGAAGAGTCTAGCAAATTCCCCAAAGTCAGCCTGATACTCATCCAACCAGCACACTGATGCCTCTGAGTGCAGGGAGTTCTGCCTCTGCTAGGGAGGCAGAACGGCACCTACAGCACACTGGAACCCACAGTTCATTTTCCTATTATTAAAAAGTTGCTTGCTGCTTCATTAGTGCCTTTCACAGAGATTGCCTCAGGCAAGCTTCAACACATACGTTCTCCACTCTTTTCCTGATCCCAATCAGATCAGTTCGTCCTCAAAGACAAGCTATAACCTCCCCCTAGCAATGCTTTAGCTTCTCTACTTGATCCCTTGACTCAGCTACTCTTTTCTAGGCCCACTCTGGTTTCCTGCTCTGCCCTTCTCTGCCAGGGTCTATGCAACCACACACACTTCCCTGATGGTTCCTGGAAAACTGAAGGGTGTGCATCTCATCTTTTCTTATGTTTCTCCCTGACATACTCATCCCCTGATGGTTACTGTTCCCTTAACTGTTCTGGTGTCCTTACTGCCTGTCTTCTTCCTTCTGACCCCTTTAGTCTGGAGCCTTTCACTCCCCATCTTTCAGCTGAAATAAGCTTGAGAAAAAAGCTCTCAGGCCCTGCCCATCTCCATTCCCCTTGCTAGGACTGAAGCACTTCTCTTTTACATCACTCAGCTAGGAGTTGCTGAGAACACCTTTCTCTCGCCAATAAGCCAGAGCTGGAAGCAAAACATACCACACAGCACATCAACCTTCCAGCTCAGGTACACCCAGCAGCACAATTCACATACCATCTTCATCTTCCTCCTCGTCGTCCAAGCCCTCCACGTAGCCCTCTGCGTCAGAGTCCGGTGCTTCTTTGTCATCCCGATCTTTCACTAGAGATAAGACTGAGAAAGTTGTTCTTTCAGGCCCTGACCACCTCCTTTCCCCTCTTTCCTTCAGGACACTGAGGTACTTCTCCTTTACATCAGTCAGGAAGAAGCTGCTGAGAACACCCTTCTCTTGCCAACAAGTCAGAGCTGGAAGCAATACGTACTAGGCAGCTTATTGCTCTTTTAACCTACACACACTAAGTAGCACAATTCACATACCATCTTCATCTTCCTCCTCGTCGTCCAAGCCCTCCACGTAGCCCTCTGCATCAGAGTCTGGTGCTTCTTTGTCATCCCGATCGTAGCCATCGAGGTATGTGAGTTGTGGGAGGAGCTTGAATACGTTTTCTCTATAATCATTCAAGTTGGTTACCTCGCAATTGAAAAGATCTAAACTCTTCAGGTTTTCTAACTTTTTCTGCAAGGAAAGAAAAGTCTCTGAAGTTCAGTGCTGCAATAAAACTCTACAGGACAGACACTTTAACAAGAGCTGGTTAATGTGTTCAAGAGCTTCTCGGGACAAAAGGGGTCATTTCAGCCTCTGCCTACGAAACTGGGGCAGAAGAGAAATCTGCAGTGCCTGGGAGTGCTGCTGCAGAGCCTGTGAGTGGAAAAGACTCTCTCTTAAGTTAAGCACCTTGCAAGTGGAAGACCGAGATTTGGAAAGAGGTAATGGTACAAAAATCACATGTGTTGTGAGGGACCAAGTTAAGAATAACTAGCAGAGCAGGGAGTTATCCTAGGACTACTGTTTACAGTGGAAAAGGAAACAAACCATTCTTTAGACACAAGAATTTTACTAGAAGAGATTTTAAATATTTTGATGATTGTATCTTTGATTTTGGAAGAATGAGAAAAGGACTCAGAAATCCAAAAGGGAATTTTTTGTTGTTTTGGATAAGAGGTCTGCATCACCAGCAGCACTTCAAAGTACTAACAATAAAAGTGCAAGCAGAGCAGTTAAGGATTTGTATCAAGCCTTATGAAATATCTCTCTTCCAGAGTTTAGCATGTACAGCAATGGTGACAAGAAAACGAGTCTGAAACCAGGAATAGTTATAATCCTCTCTCATCTGTTTGCTATATGAGTTTAGTGCTCTGCTTTCCTCTCCCGCTGGAGGGAAGGAGAGCCAAGGGCTCATTTGAAAGATGCTCTTCAAGACATTTAGGAGCAAGTATTTGGGAAGTGGGCATGAGTTGAAAGCCTTCATTTCTGGACAAAAAGGGCACACAGTACTATTTCCTAATTTTTGGTTTAAAAAGCACTGTTAGAATCAATAGTCGAATGGTTTTGGGAAGGAGCTGGAAATTCAGCTAGAAGCTGCTTCTTGCTCACTGCCTCCTCTCGATCATCACGGCGCAGCACTGCTCTGCTTCTCAAGGCAGCCCATAGGTGACGCCACCCCCGCGGGGCTGTCCCTGTGTCCCACACCGCCCAAAGCCCGGACAGCCCCGGGTGCTCCGGGCGGAGCGCTGGCCGCTAGGGGGGAGCAGCGGCTCACGCTCCCCGCGGGGACGCCCGGCTCCGGCTGCTCGGAGCCCCGCAGGTGTCCGGCAGCAAGGGCCGCCAGGCTGCGGGGACGAGCACAGGGGCTGAAGGCATTCAATTGAAAGCGGGCGCAGAACGTCAAAACCCTGAGCGTCGTCTCTGCCGAGCCAGCGCTTTGCCCCTTCTCTTCACAAAATTAGTTTTCGTTTTGCTCTATCCACCGACTTACCAGAGGTTCTATTGTACCAAGATCTTTTATTTTGTTGCCACTTAGATTTAGATGCGTGAGGTTTGGACACTTTTCTGCCAACACTTCCAGTCCTCCTGAGACTCTGTTGTCACTTAGCTCGAGCTAAAAGGCACAAAAACACCTTCAGTTTCTAGTGCAAACATGCATCACAAAGCAGCTTGGTCAGTCATAAATCACATTTTTATGCAGACAACCATTTTACATTCCGCATATTACAAAGAGGAGGAGAAAGGATATACTTACCTTCTTAAGTTTGTTTAACTTTGGTAAGTTTGCAACTGAGGTTAAGCCTACGTTGATTGTACTCAAGAATTCCAGCTCTTCAAACTCATCTGTGAGGCCTTCAATTTTGCCTTCGTATGACCTACAGTTGTCAAGAACAAGTTCCTTAACCTGGAAAGAGAGCAATGCAAAATGCACATGAGCAGCTCTGTATGGAGGATAAAGAGTTCACTCACAAGCAAAGGACAGCGCAAAAAATGAAACTTATTCCATGGCAAGTTGGCAAGTATGCAAAAGGTTATTTTCTGCGCCTGATCCCTAATTTTGCTAGCATGCCAGTTAAGCAGAGTTTCACAAACACAGATATTTAGCTTTGCTTCAACTGCTCACCTCTGTATTGTTCTGTAAAAAGCGAAACCAGTTCAAAAACATTAATCCTGGCTTGAAAGATTTGGTTGTTAGAGCTGTTTATTGCAAATGTAAGCAATAATCATTGTTTAAAAAAAAAAAAAAGAAAAATTAAATGAACCTACCACCCTGACACTGTAATACACAGTGGGCTACAATATCCTACAATGTCCTCGCTTATTAAAACAGCTTCTTTCTACATGTAGGGGTGACTGAAGAAGCACAGAGAGATCAGTGTCTGTTCTGAAAACCCAAACTTGGGCTCTGGCAATCCTATCCCAGGCAGCCAGAGCCCACCTGCATCCCTGCTCCCTGGGGCTGCTGTAGGGGCAGATGTGTCCCATGGTGGCACCTGAATGTTGGGGAACGGCAAGGAGTGCTGCAGGTGATGCTGGAAGGGGAGGTTTGGTGAGCATTGCTGCTGCTGCAGCCTCTTGGCCTCTTATCTCGCCTGCCCCATGCAGCGAGCAGCTCAGTGGGAGGGGTGGAGATAATGAACCACAGTGCGGAGCAGCACAGCACTGCCTGGGAAGGGGTGGCTGTGTTTGCTTTTGTCTGAAAAACTGATGCCCACTCTCCTTGCAGGTGTTATCTCCAAGGGACATTGAACAGCAGCGTTCATGCACTTGCGAAGCTGAACGATGCCCCACCCTGAGCAAGGCTGCTGTTTTTCACCCTAGGGCCAGGGCAGCCTTACTGGACTCGAGACCATTAGCAGCAAATGGGCTTTTCTGGGCTCTCTGTGACTCCCCAGGAAGGTCCCACCCACTGGGAGAACACTCAGACATTTTCACACCAATGAATAATTTCTGGGGGTTATTTGGTCCCCACATACAAACACCTGGAACAGCAGAACAGCACACCTCTCTGCACCAGGCAGCCAGAGGCCTCCAGCTCTGCGGCTTGTTTAGAGGTCTGTAAAAGACAGGGTGCTGCTGTTTGCTGGGAGGATGGGATAAAGGGAAGTTTGCAAAAAGGGGGTATTTGGAAGCGTGAAGCAACTATTCAGGTCACACCGAGGACAGTTAACATGCAAATATTTCTTTTTTTAAATTACTGTGGCCCTGCTGCACAGAGAAGAATCCTATGCAGTTTTATAGTTCCAAATAACATCCCGAGATTTCTAATTAAATCCCAGGCACTGAAGTCAATAGGGAAGTCAGCCCAAAGCAACACGAGAGTACAAGTGATTCATTGAGTAGGAGGACCAGAGTTAGACAGGAAATACGTTTCCCAAGACTCCACAGTTTTCCTAGAAGAATGATGATAGGGAATGACTACACAAAGCTCTTCCAGCAGAACTTCAGGCTGGCTAGAAGAAACTGAAAAACAAGTCAAACGCTCCAGATTCCCCATACATCCATTCCACCAAAGATTAAAAACAAACAAACACTTTCTTTAACATACAGACAGCAGGAAAGCGGTTTTAAAGGCACATATGCATATCTCGTTCCTGTAACCGTATGTAACTATCGGGGTCCTGCAGCAAGACCCTTCCAGGCGCGCACACGCTCAGTTGCCTCAGCCATCTGTTCCATAGGCACACAGAGCTCCCGCCAAAAAGTTTAAAAAACAAAAGCAAAAAAAGAGAAAAGTGAAGCGAAAGGCTCCAGCCCAACCCCAGCAGCTGCACCCCGCGCCTATCTGCCCGTGCCCTTGCTCAGCAGCCTGCAAAGCCCTTCGCCTGCCCTGCTATCTCTGCGGGTCAGTGCCCACCCATGCACAGGAGCAGCAATCCTCCCTCCCCCTTTGAGGCTGCTGCCCATGCAGGGTCCTTTTGGTGTTATTCTCTTTGCAAAAGGCCAGAAGAGGAAGCTGGCGAGAGTGCAAGGAGAAAGATGAAGCAAAGCAGGGGAGTGCATGAGCGGTAATGCTCACGGCCTGCAGCCAGCACAGCTCTGCACTCGGTGTCAGCCACAGCTCTAAGCTACGCACACCAAAGCGTGAAGTGAAGTGAAGCAGCACTGAGCCCCAACAGGCAAAAGCATCATTCGTCCTCGCCTCGTAAAGGAGGAACACCCCTTCCATCCCACCCAAGGGCAGGATGGAGAAACAGCAAATGGGGAACAGGGCAAAGCTTCCTCCAGTGTAGAGAGATTGGAAGGGGAGTGGGAAATAGCAATGTGTGTAAAAGAAAAACTCTTCAATATGGTGGCACAGAACTGGTGACCATTCTAGTATGGTGGCCAACTGGATTCTACTCTCAGTCTGCACCTTCTACAGCAAGACTGATGTTCCCTGTCTTTCAGAAAACTTTGGTTTTGATTCAGAATTGCAACACTCTTCTCCTTGCTGTGGAGAGAAGCAAAAGGTGACCTTAGGAGAGCTGCATTCCACACAGAACAGCTCGCTGCCACGAGGGGAGGATTACACACCTATTTGTTTTCAGAAGTCTTCAAAATCTGAAATGGAAATTCCACTCCGAGTCGCTCTTCAAACATCCACCTGACTTCCCATGAACACCTGACAGTGCGCAGCAAGACTGTAATGTTACCTGTCTCTTTCCTCACACTGTGTCACCAAAACACAGAATCAGCCCTTGATGATGGAAGCACCCTTCCTGAGTCTTGCTATAAGCCCGAGCCAGATGAGTAGGCTTCAACTGGTCTGAACCAATCTGGCTGTGTCACACTGCAGTCTGCTTAATAGCATGCATGTAGATGAACAGTTGGAACTAAGGGCAATAGCATGAACCTGTTTGGAGAGACAGAAGGTAATAAGTGTAATAAGTGCCCTGAGCTAGCTTGTGTTTAGCTGCAAAGACAGGAAGACCCAACTTGGTCAACCTTACTACTGCACACATCACAACGTGAAGCTGCTCAAACGAACTGGAGTGAGGACCAACCGAGGCAGTGCTAACACAAGACAGGCCTCTGCTCGTCATTCCCTCTCTCCCCAGAGTACTGCCATACAGCAAGAAACAGCAGAAGAGCAACATGCCATAGGCAACCAACGACTGCAGATGACACTGTGATACTTACCTAAACAGCTAAGAAGGCACCTACAGATGAGTGCCTAGCAGAAAACCTAACATGCATGTAGCCACATTAGGTCCTGTAGCAAACAACCACGTCTTCAACAGCACCTTCGCCTGCTTGGGATGTTCCACAGCTTCATCTACCCAGAGCTCCTTGGCCAGCCAGGAGCCTGCCTTCTTGCTCAGCTCACGTTCAGCCCTGCACCTCCTCGCTCTGTCCAATGGATGCCAGCTGCTCAGGCAGGTGATCCTGCTGCCCTGTGCACTGCCACTGCAGCGCTGTGGTTTGCTGGTCCACCCCTACGTTTTCACACATGTGCACGTAAGCAGATTGCAGCTTCTTCAACAAATCCTGAGCCAGTGTGCCTTGGACCTCTTCCCCTGAGGCCATGCCAGTTTCTGTTTGCCAGGGTCTCAGAGGCTTTCAGAAGATGACATCATGCTGCTGTTAACACATGCTGCGCTGCTGGCTGCAGATTACTGCATGCTCTGTATCTCTTCAGGACTTTCATGACATCACACCCTGTACTACTGCCTAATTGATAACCAAGGACTCTTATCTCTTTCCTAGTATGGTTACCACATTAAGCTGTATGCCCAGCTGTATGGTGTTCTTAATGTAGCCACGTGTACTGCAGGACTCTAACCTATTCCTAGGCCAAGTACAGGCAGTCACGTGTAAGCCATGACTGAATTTCATGGCAGCACTAGCAAGAAGATCCCCAGCTCGCTCACTCCTTTTCTGTGACCATACTCTAAATGCACAATCAAGGGAATATAGCTACAGACAGCTACTGTGCACCACAAGGAATCACCTTAGCCCTTAATCTGCATCTCCACAGGAGCATGTAAAAAAGGCTTTCTGAAGTAGAGACTTTCTCTACAGCCCCTGGGCAGGGAGACCCAGAAGTGGGACTAAGCTCCTGACTCCAGGTCTGTGATTGAAGGCTTAACAATGCACAGAAGGACACAGCTGTGAATGCAATTTTTTAAAAGATAAAAGGCAAATTTACAAGTACAAGTACCATTCTGTGGCTTCACAAGCAGAACTGCTAAGACTGTAACATCTCATTTTCAGCACAATGGATCAGATGCTTTTGAAGGTTTGCTGTATGTGGTGCCCCTAGGATAGGGGTAGCTCAGCGTGTGGCATCTTAACCCCCCAGAAACAGGAAAAGATGAGGGTGTTAACTCTGTCTTGCTCTGTTCCCAGCCAAATGCCAGGGGAACACTGAGATAAGTCCTTCACACCTATCAGCCCAATGGAAACTTCATCTGGAACAAGGCAGAGAGTTGAAAGTAGGGAGGGGAAACCAAGGGAAGCCAGTTGTGGTAGGTGGAAGCCACGCACAAATCACTTGTGAAAGCAGCGTTTTATTCTCTCCCAGTCGTGCAGACATTTCTTCAAGGCACTTGGGTTCGTGTCTCCAGGACTTTCTGCTCTCAGAAGCATGCTCTGTCTGTGCAAAGCCCTGCATCTCTCCACGGAAAAGATAATGAGAGACCTTTGCTGTCTGTCGTAACCAATCCGACAAAGACTGAGCTCCTTCCAGTTCCTGGATCCGTACCCATATAGAGCTGGCGATCCTCCAGCAGAAATTGATCTCTTTGGGTTTCCATTCCACTCAGTTTGTGCCCCAAAGCTGCAGAGCCACCAGCCCTCTGCAGTCAGGATGTTCTCATGTGCTGGGGGCAGAACGCATCCAACCAGGCTCAAGATCTTGCACAAGTCCCCACAGAGCGCGTTGTTTTAGCTGCACGAGGCTGGTATGATGCTTTTCACAGATAATTTTTACAAGGTTCCCTCGAAGTTACTTTGGAAGTAACCTTTGGATCAATGCTGCAAAAATCTCTGTTTCAGATGCTACCCAGACCGTCACTAGGTCAAAAAACGCTCGAACAAAACAGCCTACTCTGTGCCGTGCGGGAATGAAGTTGCTCTCAATGATCATAGACAGGACTCAACTTCTCCAAGATGGTCACCACAACACACCCCGTGCAAAGAACTCACTTCTAACAAATACCTTTTTAAATAAAGATAGCACCACATGCCATTTGCCACTCGCGTACACGACAGAGCTTCAGCCACCTTCAAGTATCCCATGATACAACCAAACAGCAAAGCCTGTCTGCGCAGAGGTCACCTCCTGATGGAAGAACACAGAACAGTTTCTGGCTCAAATCAGGACTGCTGTGTGCCAGTTAAGACACTTACAGAGCTGCTCAGCTATCCTAGGCTCACTGGATCACCACATGCCCTGGGTGTGCTGCCCACATCCAGCGATGCAGAGGAGGGATGGACAGCAGGATGTGACTGTGTACTTTTTTGTTTTTCTACCACCAATTTAACAGGGAAGGAAAAACTCCAACAGTGTCAGCAGCTTCCAACCTGCCCATCAATTTACACACATAGAAAGACAGCCAGAACAGAGCTCACAGGCACCAGCTGCAGGTGACAGTAGCAAAGTTGTTTTTTCCTTACCAGAACAACTTTTGACATTGGATTTTGATGCATCTCCTCAAGGTTTCACTATGAGCAGCTGAGACGCAATAAATGAATAGGTTTTTACTTGCTTGAATTGTCTTAAACAATGAAAGTTAGTTAGCCAACTACCATTTACCTTGCACAGGCTCTGCATTGGACAGAAATCTGCAAAGCTTGGAACAAGGAGAAACACAGCTCAAAAAAAAGGGCCACAGAACACAAATCCCTGCCCCGAGATACAGCAGGACATGCAGCAGGCAGAGCACTCGAGAATCATGTCACCAGAGGCAGTGAGCAACAGCTGGGAAGAGATGGAATGCAATTAATGCGTGGCCCTTGTCACTGTGAACACCAGGTATGGTTATGGACAGCAGGTACCTGAGCAGAGCTCAGCCTTGCCAAACACTTGGTGTGCATCAGAGCTGCAGAGCAGTTGAGGCTGAAGCTTGCAGAGTTCCCCACAAAACACTCTCCAAATCCTAACACAGCTGGCCCTTCTGAAACAACGCAGTTTGCAGGCGGTGAGCAAACAGCGTCCAGTGCAGGCTGGTCCAATGGCAACCTGTTCCACTTCTGCTAATTCTGCCCATTCTGTGTTCAGCTGAGCTGGAACTCCAAAGTCTTGCAACAAGGTCATGTGAAACTACTGCCGGGCTCTGAAATTCATCTAGGCTTCCTCCTAATGACGCAACCCCAAACTTTCATGTTTGAATTCATCTTCTGCATTTCTTTTTCAGAAACTCAGTGTGCCAGGACTGCATCACCGCTACCTCAGGAACAGGGAAGGAGCAGAAGAGAGATAAGAAAACATTTCAATAACTTGTGTTATTGAAACTACTCTCTCTTCTGAGGCGGTCTGAGACTGCCTGTGTAGCTCTGAGATCTTTACCTCTTCTACCCTCTAACGTTTCACACACCACAGTTACAGGACCCGAGAGCAACACATTTGGCTCCAGCCAACTTCGTGCCCCCTCACACTGCACCTGAGAGAAAGCTAACAGAGCAAGTGAAATATGTGGGCAGGAGAAGGGTTAAGAGTCTTAATGATCCTGACTACACCTTTGTATCTAATTAAGAAGCATCTCCAGAATCAAAAACCTCCAGGAAAAAAAACAAACAAGAACCTTCTGCTGCCTTTCTCAAGAAAGAGCACCCCAGCAAGAAACCCCGTGGGTCACATAAAGATACTTTAAACACTTACAAGGTCAATGCAGCCATATGCATAAGCAGCACACTAATTAATAAATTGAGAACACGCTCTGGGGACACAGAAAGCTCCTTCATTCAAAAGCACAGAACTAGTTTTCATTTTCGTTTCTAGCATTAGCAGCAAAACTCTTAAAGAATCCAAATATTTATTTAGACAGTGACTGCTTCAAATCTGTAAGTGATTAAATCGCTCAATCTTCGTGTTAAATGCCTGCTAAAATTCACACTGATTTCTTCTCCTTTTTCATTGGCCAAGCACTTTGCCCTGCTCCTGGCTGGGGCAGGTGACTTCACAGGGAGCTCCATGTCCCAGCTTCCCTGTTGGAGAGCCACCATGCCTGACAGCACATCCAAGGCGCTCTTCAGTCACTGCCAGCTGCTGTTAAATAAAACAACCCAACAGTAGATCACATCACAACTTTCATTTAAAAACTCTGCAGTTAGAAGTGGAAAGTATTTAGCCGAACCACTTCACTTTGCTCAGCTGCATCAAACTGCCCTCTGCAACAAAGTGACGTGCGTAAAAAAGAAACGCCGTATTTAAATTAACACTAATTTCAAGAGCTGCACAGTTTATACAGAAAGCAGCCTCTGAAGATGTTAGCTGCTACAGAGCGCATTAGCAAATCACATCTACAGAAGATAAGCTGCTCCCAGCATTTTTATGGCTTTCGAGGGGAAGTGTTCAACTGACCCAGTCGATGGACATACAAGAACTCCCCTAGAGAACACAACTTGCACAGCGATATGGAGGCAAACACTGAGGACTCTATTTCAAAACGTCACCCTTATGTACGCAGGGACTCCACGACTGATTTGAGCAACATAGTGATAAACCCACAAGCTCTGCTGTACCAGCTATTTTGTCTGAAGGGCTGCAGTGCAAGCACAGAGACCAAAAAAATCGTACGCACAGTGCAGTGGTGTCATACAAATAGCTGGGGGGCATCCATCACACTGAGCACAACAAACAACTGCTCCCCTCTGAGACCTGCAGCAGCCACAGAGCCCTGCTGGGCCCGTCCAGGTGAGCTGCCAGCCTATGAAGGCTGCTGAGTGCAGCCCAGCACACCACGCTGCCATCCCTGGCTCTTTAGGGCACCAGCCCTGCTCTACCCTTACTTCACTCGGAAGCATTCAGTACAGAGCACCTACTCACATTCTGCAGGTGCAGTTCTTTTCAGGCTTCTCTAAGTGAACAACACCCGTATCCTCAGGTTAGGAGGATGGTGTGGAGGAAAGAGCACTCCACAGAAGGAACAAAATGGGAAGAAGCCAGCCTTCTGGCCTGCATTTATCACCATTTGAATGAACATTTAAAAACGCATCACTGATTCAATCCTTTGATATATAATGCACAAATTTTGCTGCAAGGACAGACAAAATAGTCACACACTGAACTCAGCCACAGCACCTACACCCCAGGAGATTGATGCTAAGAAACTTCCCATCTGGCTTACATACCGTCAGGTGGTTGCTTTGTTGTTGTTGTTGTTTTTCTTAATTTTAATTTTTAATTTTATATTCATAGTTCCTCTCACATGCTTAAACTTGGTCCAGGTTAAGAGGATTTGCCAGTCATCAGCTGAGAAGGTAGCCTACATTTCAGTGAGGACAGCTCACACTCATCACACCCATCCTGCAAGCCTGATGTCTGTGGGTTGCAGCTCCTCCAAGACGAACACCCATCCGTCCACCCAGGCTTCAGAGGTTTGCATCTAAAAATTCAGAGCCTTGAAAAGCAGCTATTATACAAACCCAGGAAGCTGGCAAAAAACCCCCAGCTACTTCTTTGTTACATTTACACCCTGCTGTCAGCTACATAAGTGGTTAAGTGATTCGAGTCTGCAAAAATCCATGCTAAGCTGTACGTTCAGCAGAGTTTCTACATGCTGGTTGCACAGCACCGCACGCTACAGTGCGACCAGCTTGTCCCACTGCTGCTAACCTGCAGCACATCCCTGTTCCATTTGTATGCTATTCAGCAGGGGATGAGTAAACGTGTGTATCCTGACCCACTTACCAAATTCCAATACCAGAACTTTTTCAAATGCAGGTCTTTGAAGCGATGTTATTGTGAGTATCACACCAACTAACTAGCTTGAGAAGAGAGCTCTCTTATTTATATTCTTCATACAAGAGAATGCTTCACATAGACACTTGCACTGTAATTCCCTTCAATGTTAAAACCTACAGTAAACTAGAGGGAAATCACAATTCAAATAAGTTTTAAAGTGAAAGAGAAAGTTAGAAAAACTGTAAGAAATACCCAACGTTGCAGGCAGTGCTTTATGACTGTCATAAATCTGTGCTGATAAAGCTCTCAAAAGCAGCACTAAATCCTCAGACTAAGTGAACTGGTGTGGGTAGCACTAAGCCACCAAAGATGAGTTTTGTGCATAACTTCTAAACGCTGCCTCTATGCCCCGTGGCTGAGAAATCCCCCTTCACACCAACCTCGTTGCACAGCCCGTGTGAACAGCTGAGCTGGGTTACAGACAACAGGAACGAGCAACAACACCCACCAAGGCACCCAGCTCCCCGTGCTGTCACAAGTTACACCACTACGGGCTGATGGCCTGAAGAAAACCCACATCAAATGGTTGGATCTCACCGATTTCTAGCAGGCACTTTTACGTAATATAATAGAAGATGGTAATGATAAGATCAGCAAAGTGTCAAAGGCCACAGCATGTGCACTGCCCTGAGCAAACGTTAACATAATGGGTTAAAAAAAAAGTGGAAATACCTGCAAGGCAGATGTGAGAGCTCAGCTCTAGCCCTACGACAAGGAAAAACAAGTTTCAGGCACCACAAACAGATTTCCCACCAACACACACAAACACAACATCCACCGAATTTCAGGCACTGTAACCCCAGACTGCTCACCAACGCTGACTTCATGTAAAACAGCAGCAGTCTGAGGAAGAAATAGCTACTATAGAATCCACTTTGAGACATTTATATCACCTTTTATTGGCTAACATGTAACCTTGCAGGGTTATGTAACTGAGCAACTGAAGTAGCTAGCTGTACAGTATTACATAGTATTTGACACAACTGTATTAGCCCAAAGCATAAAACAGTAACAGGGGCTTTCTGAGCTCAAACACCTTATCAACATTCCCTTATCAAAGCTTGATTTACAGAACGTTTCGATTCTGCAAGCTCTGAGAACAGAATAAACCAAATGTGAGAGGCACTGCAAACTTCAGCACACATACAGTAACGGCTCCAAGAAAAAGTGAACACGCTTCCATTTGTGCCCTTGTTCCCACCAAGATTTATCTACGCTACATTTAAAGCTTTGAAAACAACAATCCATCACGGATCATTCAAGAAACACCGCCTGCCTATCAGAGCAGAGATTAACACAATATCCAGAACCATCTTGTTCATGCCCCACATCTTAATAAAATCCATGAATCAATGACACCTGGCATTATATTTACACTAAAACTCAGCTTCAAACGTCTTCTCTGGAGTACTAGCTGGATTTAGCTGCATTTTCTTCTAACAGGGACTTTAGAGAAACGGAGTTCAAACTGCACCCTTAGCTCCCCACAGCACAAGAGCACGTGGAAGCATCTGTGATCAATGGTTCTGCAGGAGTGACTGTAAACAGAGCAGCACTCCCAAAGGGCAGCTCCCCTTTGTATGCAGGCGCAACTGTTTGCCTATAGGACGGATCGTGATCCCATTTGTTACCTCGGGAAGAGGAACACGGCGATAGAATTAAAGGTTAAGAGGTTTAAAAAAAAAAAAAAAAAAAAAAAAAAAAAAAAAAGACGTGTCAGGTTAAACAGGCATTATTTCACAACAGCGCAGATTGCTGAGCTGCGGAAGGGGAACAACACGGCGGCGAGTTGGGGTTCTCTACGCAATGAACCAGCACCAAAGCGGGGCTCTCAGGGCACTGAACCAGCACCAAACTGGGGCTCTCAGGGCACTGAACCAGCACTCAACGTGGGCTCTGTGAACTTCCGTTAAGTCAGAGCAGGACCTGAACCAGATATAGTGATGGGGAGAGCCCAGCTTGCACCCAGCACGCTCGGGATCAAGGCTGAGTCCACACAGAACGCTGAATCTGAGCCTCCAGCAGCACAAGCGGTAGAGAGACAAAAACTAAAACAAATGAACGCGAAAAAAAAAAAACCACCACAAAACCAAAGTAAAGACAAAAAATACTTCCAAGATAACGACGGTAACAATAAAAACAACAAAGCCGCGCCGGGCGCTACGCAAAGCGCATCCCCCGCCCCCCCCCCCCCCCCCCCGACACTCCCCAGAGGAGAAAAAAAAGCGCTGTAAAAAGGTGAATCCGGAAGGGAAAGGGTGTGGGAGAGGAGCAGGCCGCGCTTTACCCTCCGCTCGTCCCGCCGCCGCGTCTCGCCGCCAGGAACCTCCGCCCGCCCGGCGACAGCGGCGACAAAATGGCAGACGGCGGCGGTCCGTCATGGAGGAGCCCCTCCGCGCCCCGGCCGCCCCCGCCGCGCCCCCTGAGGGGAGGGGAGGGCCGCGCTCCGCTATGGCGCGCCCAGACCCCCGCACAGCTCCCCCCCAACAACCGCCACCGCCGAGCGGCTCGAGGGCTCCGAAGCGGCCCCGGCTGAGGGGAACCCCCACCCGGCGCGGAGAGGAGCGCGGAGCGGCGGGGAGGGCCCGACCGCCCTGCTTCCTCCTCCTCCTCCTCCTCCTCCCTCAGAGCTCGGGAGGGGAAAAAAAAAAAAAAAACATGGCGCCGCGTCCTACTTGCGCTGCCCGCGCCTGGAGACGGCCCCGGGAGCGGTTCGGCAATCCGCCCGCTTTGTGCCCCCGCGCAGGGGACGCAACGAGCCCCGCGGGATGGCCGCGCCGCGTGCCCTCCTCCTCCCGGCCCAGGACTTTTTAAAGTTTAAAGAGCAGCTTCCATCCATCCATCCGCCTCCGCCCTCCTCCCCGAGAGGTACGTTCCATTCAGCCGCGCTACCCCCCCCCCCCCCCCCCCCCCGCCCTCGGCGCGGACCCCACCGCCGCCCTCAGCCTCCGCGGCCGCAGCGAGAGGCGGGGGGCGCAGCGCTCGGGGCCGCGGGTTCGAAACCCGCCGCCGCCGCCGCCGCCACCTTCGGAGCGGAGCTCGGGCTGGGGGCCGCCCGCCTCGGGGCACCCCCCGGGCGCCGACCATTTTCGTCCTGACAAAGTTTCTCGGCCGCTTTGCTCGGGGAGAGGCCGAACCGCGGCCCCGAGGTGCGGGGACAGGGGTTAAAAATAATGCTAAAAAAGAGGAAAACACGCACACACACACACACGCACCCGGCCCTTCTGTGCGTGCGGGGATGGAGAGGTGCGGAGCGCATTCTCTTCCTCGCAATCGTTGTTTTTATTACCGCTTCCTTCCTTCATTCCCCGCTCCCCCACCGCCACGCGAGCGCTCCCCAGAACCCTTTTCCCCTTTCCCCCGCTCAGCATCGGCAGGGAGAGAGGAGGAGAGAGAAAGGGCGCGTTCATGAGCACCACAAAGTTACAAATATGGCTCCCCAGCCTCCGCGCCCGCCCGCCGCGCACACACCCGCCGCGCTCCGGACCCCCCGGCACAACTCGCCCTCCCCCCCTCGGCGCCACGACCCGGCCGTTCCCCCCCCCCGGCCCCGCTCCAGGATCGCCCCCCAGGTGCGAGGTGCGAGGTGAGGACCCCCACCTCCCTAACCCCCCCCCCCTCCCGCCCCACGCAGGAGGCAGCGCCCGGCCCGCGGCCCTCGGGCACGGAGCTTTGAAGGCGACCCCCCCCCCCACCCCCCCCCTTCCCCTTTAAAAAAAATAATAATAAAAAAAATATAGATAGATGAGCTGCCTTTTTTTTTTTTTTTTTTTTTTTTGCCTTTTTTTTTTTTTTTTTTTTTTTTTTTTTTTTTTTTTTGCTTACATCTGAGGGCGTCCTGTTCCGCAGCTCTAAGTGGATCCTTTTCTTCATGTCCATGGCCGCGGCTGGCGGGAGGCGCTCGCTGTCCCCGGCTCCGCTCCGTGTGGTGACACCGCCGCAGACCCCCCCTCAGCCCGCGCGGTAATGAGGGACTTTGAGGGCTCAACCAGCGCCGCTCGGAATCCCGAGCCCCAGCGCCGCGGCGAACACTAACCTGATAACTGCGGAGGTGGGGGCTCCGGATTGATTGACAGCCGATCCAGCCAATCGCCTCGCCTCGCCGCTTGGCTGCAGCCAATAGGAGGGAGCGAGGCGCGGTGGGAGCCAATAGGGGAGCGGCACAGCCGGCCAGGGGGACAGCCCGGCTGGGAGCGGAGGATCATTCCGTGCTGGTGGCTGATGGGGAAGGAGCGGCGCGGCTCCGCGGTGGGGCTGGGGCGCGCCGTGCTCCCCCCCTCACCGCTCTCCCCCCGCCGCTCTGCCGGATCCTGGGGGAGGCGCCGAGGGGCGGGGAGCGGCGCTTACAGCCGGAGCCGCCCGGGGAAGGGGCGCGCAGCCAGGAGGGAGGGAAAGGTGCGGAGCGGGGCGGCAGAGGGGCGGCTGAGGGGAATGGCGCGCGGGCCGACGGCGGGTGGGGGGGGAATGGGCGGGAAGAGCGCGGGGCGGGGCGGAGCGGAGCGGAGCCGGCGGGGGAGGGGGAGGGGGCGCCCTGTGAGGGGAGGAGGAGGTGCCGCTGTGGGGGGGTGGGGGGGCTGTGGGGGCTCGGCGCGGTGCGGTGCGGTGCGGTGCAGTGCTGAGCTGAGCTGAGCTGAGGCGATGTCCGGTTGAGGAGGCGGTGGCGGTGCTGTGAAGGCCCAGGCCGGGCGGCTTCCTCTGTGTAAAGGCGCTGCCGAGCTGCTAACGGTGCGGTGAACGGAAGGGTCGCGCGAAGCCCGGCTCCGTGCGGCCCAGGGCCCGCGTTGCCAATAAGAAGTGCGTTCTCTCGTATCTTTGGCCGGGCGGGCTGCTCAAACGAGGTGTCGGAAATGTCCTGGCACGGTTCGATGGCTGTGTTGGGTCCGGCCTGGCCCTGCTGTGCTGGAGGCCGGCAGCACGCAGAGAAGAGCAGCACGAGGCCCTTGGCGGGGTTCCCTGTGTGCTCAGGAGGCGGTGAGAAGGCCGTGAGAGTGGTTTGGTGTTTGTCATCAAAAGGTGAGAATTGCTGCCAGCCTGTTACCGTAATATTTTCATTTGTAGGGTATTTATCTTACCCGCGTTGTTTGGAGGAGCTGCAGTGGGTGCAGCTCAGTGTGAATTCTGTGGGACTGAGTGAGCTGGCAGAGATGGAGCTGGATCCAATGTAAGGTAAAAAACAATAATCTTAATTCCACAGCTCTCCTTATTTGCAGCAGGTGAATGTTTTTGTGATAAAGGCTGTAGGGAGATCTTATTGCAGCCCTGCAATGCTTGAAGGGAGTTCATAAGCAGGAGGGGGTATAACTATTTAAACTGCATGATAGTGATGGGGTAAGGAGAAATGTCTTTAAACTTAAAGAGGGGAGACTTAAGTTAGTTGTTGGGAAGCAATTCTTCTTTCAGATGACGGTGAGGTCAGGCTGGTGCATGCTGAGCAGAGAACTGTGGGTGCCCCATCCCTGCAGTGCCCAAGGCTGTGCTGAATGGGGCCCTGGGCAGCCTGATCTGGTGGGGTCACGAGGGGTTGGAAATGGATGATCTTTAAGGTTCCTTCCAACCTGAGCTCAGTTCTATGATATAACTGAGACAGGGGAGGTTTAGGTTGGATATTTGGAGGAAGTTTTTCACCCAGAGGGTGGTGAGGCACTGGAACAGGTTGCCCAAGGAGGCTGTGGATGTCCCATCCCCAGAGGTATTTAAGGCCAGGCTGGATGTGGCTCTGGGCAGCCTGGGCTGCTGGTTGGTGACCCTGCATACAGCAGGGGGTTGAAACTGGATGAGCACTGTGCTCCTTTGCAACCGAGGCCATTCTGTGATTCTACAGTACAAGTCTCTCCATGGTTTAGCTGTTAGAGACATTGGATTTCTGCTTTCTCTGCAGCATGGATGAGTTGTTTTATTTACTGTTTGATAACATTGGTTTCAGTGTGCTAAAAGTTACTAAGCAGTGTTTTAGGATGTAAACTTGGCAGTTTTCAAACTTCTGGCTTATGGTGAATTTTATTTTACTTCTGTTTTAAATTCTTCTTTACAGGCGTGAACAAAGGTGATCCCTAGGTTGAAGTTTCACCAAGGAGGTCTCGGTCTGGAATGTGGTTTAATGGCACAGGTGAAGATCTTGGAAAAGCAGAGCATCTATAGGTGTGTGATAACCATTGAGTCCTGGCCTGAAGCACCGACTGAGCAGCTGGGGAATGGACTGGTCAGCCCTGGAGCACAGGTGAAGGCAATTCAACTGTGAGACAGGAAGGGGTGGAGCCTGGCTGCACCTCTCTTAGGCCTCATTTAAAGACTGACTGCCACTGGGCCAGGATCTCTGGTTGGGGATCCCTTCCTTGTGGAGTCTGTTTTGTGAGCCTAGATCCTCGGAGATGGGTGAGCACCTTTCCGTCTGCGCTGCTCCCTTTGCTGTTATGCTCCTGGTCCACTGTGCTGACCTTTCTGATTGGAACAATAGCTGTCAATTATCACCATGGGAAAAAATAAGTTTCTGAGGATCTAGAGAAATTTTTTTTTTTATTCTTTTGCATTTTTTGGAAAATAAGAATGTGTTCTTTAAATTTTAAACTGCTCCCCTCCAAAACACAGGGAGAAATTTATTCAAAGTTCAAAGCCAAAAGGAAAAGTTTAAATGTTGATTCTTTCTCTCTGCCCCATGCAAGCATGTGCTGCTTGTGTTGCAAGGATTTTAGAAGACTTAAAATAGTTGGGAGAACTAAAAATGCATGGAAATACTCTGGGGATCAGATATTGAAGTGTCCTCTCAAAACAGTGCGTGCATTTTGAGTAACTGTGCGGAGTGCAGCTTTTCTTAAAAGCAAACAATGCCCAGTCACTGGTTTGACTGTTAGATTTAAGGCATGAGAAAAATTAATTAGCTTAGAAACTGATATGATTGTGCCATAAAGACTCAGGTTTGCTGTTTTGGTAATAGAGGAAAAAAAATGTTACATCTTGGTGCAGGAATGCTAAGTCTTAATGGGGGAATTATTGTGCCTTTCAGTGAAGGAAACAGTTGCCTCTATCTGTTGTAGATGTCACTGATTGGAAATGCTGTGTGCTGACAAACCTATGGAATCCTGTCTTGTCAGAGTCCCTACGGAGCTGGGCAGCAGTGCTGGGCTGAGCTCAGCTCACCATGGTGGGAAGTGGTCGTGGGGAGCCGTGGTCAGTGTCCTGCTGGAAGATGAAGATACCCTGTTCTTGTCTGTGCCTTCTGGTTTTTTACGTTTGAGTACAGAGAAGTTGATGTTGTGAGTAATCAGTGCAGTTCATGTTTGATTTTGAATGTGGTTCACATATGTATCCAGTTCCTTCAGTGCCGAAAGTCATCTGTTGTTAATTATGAGACCATCAAATTCTAAGTACAGGTTTGCACGTAGAAGCTGATTGTGTGTCAGGATCTTTGGCCCAAATCTGGAATGCTAAAGGCACTCACTGTGGAAGATGCTAAGGCTTTACTGAGTTACATTTTTACAAGCTTCTTTATGATCATCTTTTAGGTATTTTCTGATCTAACATTGAAAAGCTATTTAGCGTGACTGCAATTAGGTGATTGCATCCCAAATTCTTATTTTGCTGTGCACATCTCTCCCCCTTTTCTCTTTTTAATGTGAAGTGCTACAGCTTTACTTCAGCATAAGTTTTATATGAGAAGCAGCAGGAGGATTTCCCATGTCTGTAAACTTACTGAGTAGTTGAGCGTTTGCTGAAATGAGCTGCCAATTGTTTTCTGTCTTATAATACTCCTTTGTGGACCTGCTGGTATCTGGCTTGTCCCTGCTGCATCTGTACAATGCGTTCCTTCATGTTTTGTGTCACATCTTCCTCAGTCATTTCTGTGCATGTAAATACAGAAACTGGAAAGAGAAAATTCTGTTTGTGAATTGTCCCTCTTCCTGCCCTCACTTCTCCATCCTTCCAGTGAAGGTTGGTCATGAGCAGGAAATGAGAACAACATTGATCACTGGTATCCAGGAGTTCTGAGGAAAAAACAAGCTTTGGAAAACAATCTGTGTGTTTTGACAACACAGATTTATGCTTTGAGACCCTCAGTATGGGAGTGCTGTAGATAGAAAAAGCAAATGAAGACCTCAGGGTGTTGGTTGCAGGGGCATCAAAGCTGACTGCCGTTGTAAGAGGCTTGGGTGTTGGTTCTGTGCCTTCTGTTGCTCGTTCAGTTAGTTAAATCTCTCCTCATAGTGGTTAGTGAGGTGCAAGCAGAGTGAATCTTAGACCCAGAAGGGTTTTGTCTCCTATTATTTGCCTTTTTTAGCTTGCCTAACTCAAGGGAGAATTATATTAAAACAAAGTATCTCTCAGTGCTGACATCTGTGACTGTCTAACTCCTGGCACATGAGTGATTAGTGGTGATTTCTGCACTTATCATTTGCAGGTGCTGCACGTTTGTGTCACAATGTTCTGTGTTCAAACCCTGTTTCAAGTAGGAGAAAAGAACTAAAAAAAAAGTAAAGTGATGTACTTAATGGGAAGTAGTTGTTTTAAGGTGCCCAGCTGAGAAGAGAAGAGACTTCTGGTATGTCTCAAAACTAGTTTTGTTCCCCAATTGCTCAGCGTACAGCGTTATCTCCCCTTTATTTGCACAGGATCTGGCATACCAGCAGAGCCTGGGAATTCATCATGTTTAGCAAAATGAGGAAAGAAATCAAAAGTCACCCATTTTTGCTGTTTGCAGCAATAGCCTGATCAACACTTACCCTTCAGCCTGCCTCCTTCCATAACTTTGGCACTAGTTTTTAAAACCACTTTCTGCAGCCGTTTGTCCCCAGTCTCTGGTTGCTACATGTGTTGTTTTTTTTCCTTCTTGGGCAAACCAGCTGTTGTTACTGCCTGCTTATTGGAGAGAGCTTAGCTGAGTTTTGGGGGTGTATTTAGCAGCAGGTGTACTACTGAGTGTTGTCCTTCTTCTTGTGACAGTGCTTAAGAGTATTTAAGTGTATCCTTCAGCATTTGACAGGTGACCAAGCTGTTCTTTGTTTATATTCTGAAGCATTGAACATTTTGTTAGGAAGATAGGCTGATATTATTACAGATAAGTGCTTTTGTTGGTGGCTTTGATGCTTAGCTTGCTGTGAGAAAGATCCCTGTGCAGGGCTCAATAAATATCTGTGGAGGGCAGTGGTTCCACTTCCTGTGCACGTGCCACTGATTTTTGTAAACAAGCATTCAGCCGTTGTATGGCTGCTGTCTTCCTTTTGAAAGCTGTCCTGTGCGTGACCAACTTCAAAACTCTTGTAACACCTCGGGAATTAGTCGATGTTGTGAACTGAAAGCATTAGACAGACTTTCAGAATTATTTGGAAGGGGAAAATATGTGTATGTGAAGTGAAGGAATAGCCTGGCTCTGAGTCAAATGAGCAGGCTGTGCAGCTTTCCTCAGGCTTGTGAAAAATCAAAATGCAGTGACTTGTTAGACCTGTGTGAGGAGGAATAGAGAATGTATATTTCTAGGCAGGCAAAGAGCTGTGTGTGGATTAACACAGCAGCAGGAAAAGAGCCTCAGATTCTTGCAGAAGTGTGACAAAACTCCTTTGCAAAACCTGATGAACTCAGCTGTAGTGTGGTGGGATTAAACAAAATCAGAGGTGGGGGGAAAATGACAATTCATGGTACAAAGAGTTTAAGAAGTTGAAGTATTCGAAGAAAATACATTTTGTAACTTCAGTAGAAAATGAAGTGAAACAGTTTACACTGAAGTTTATCAAAGAGTCTGCAGGAAGTTCCTGAAGATGACAAGAGATCTGGAGAATTCTCCTGAAAGTAGAAAATCCAGTTTTCTTACCTAAGCTGTGTACTTTGGAATAAACAGAAAGTTTTTGTTTCATTTTTTTTTACAGCAGCCATTTGGGTAACCTAAAGCACGAAGATCATGATGCTGGTATTTACGAGGCCTGCACACCAGGACTGTGAGTGCAATTGGAGCCAAAGGAGCCTTGCTGTTCTGCTGGGGCTTTATGAAAACTTCAGGAGCATTTGAAAAGTTCTACTCTATCCAGTGGGAGGAAAAAAAGGAAATGTAGTTTTTATGCTTCACAGAATCATTAGGTTTTAATTTAGCACAAGTATCCCAGACCAACTCAGAGTATTTCTTTCTTAGAGTCAAAATAAGAAGCATCTATGGTAGAAAGAGAGTACTGTGCAAAACTTGCTCCAGTGGGTATGAGAGCTTTTCAGTCTGACAGTTTAAGTAGCGAAGAGGAAAGTGAGGACAGTTCTTGGGCAGGGGACTCGAAGAGGAATGTGATTCATGGGGCACAGTGGCTGGTGTAATTAGCAGTGCAGCTGCTGCAGTGCCCTGTGCCAGTGCTAAAAAAGCCTGTCGTGGCCTGTGCTCTGCTGCTCGAGTGGCAGTGATAACGATGGCCGCAGCAGTGCCAGCTCCAGGCTGCTGTATGGGAGTGGAGCAGTTTCTGCTGGGTTTCAAATTGGCATAGAACCATCATAGGGTTTCCTGAGGTGTTCAGGCTGAGGAAAAACTCTGGAATTGGAAGTGGCAGAGTTTTGTTTTATGTTCTCTGTAAAAAATAGTAAAAGAGTAGCGATACAGAGGGATTGAATTAATCTGGTGATGAGTAAAACCTGTCAAATTCAGGCAAGGAAAACCAAAGACTTGAACACCTTCAGTTTTAACATTTTCAGCACGTGAAGTTTTATTTCTGTAATAAATGCATTTGTTTCAGTGCCCTATTAAATGAGGTTTAAAACTTCTTGCTGTGATAACTGTCATTCTGCAATATCTGAAGCATCTGACCTATGGTTTGGTGTTTGTTTCCATTTATGCTGAGTGACACATTTCAGACTTGACCCAGAGTGGAATTTGGAGCGTGGAGCTCTTGAAGCGTTGGGACAAGGAGAGTGGGAAGGAATGTTCTGCTGGAGCCAGGCTTCTTTCTCTAAATGGCTGGACCAAGTGAGGATGAGCTTTCACTGGAGAGTGAGGGGAATTTTGAAATACTAACCACAAAATGTTACATTCTGTCACTAATGTGCACCATCAGAACTCACTTCTCTAGCACTCGACAAATGCAATTTGCATTTAAAATTGAAGTGGATTCCCCAAAGTCTTACATCAGTCTTGCATCAAAGACAGCAGAATTTCCTAGAATTCAGGGACTCTGATGCTTACTGTCAGAGCAATCTGTTTAACTGCATTGCCCCAACATCTGCGTTAGCATCTCCTAACATGCCACCTGTGCAGTAGAAGTAATCATTTTGTCCTATTTGAGAGAACACTTAGCTTCCTTCCTAGCTGTTCCAAGTGTAGTACAACCATAAATACATACGCACGCAGTGCTTCTAATTTCTTTGCCTTCCTTATCCTCTTCAAAGGGTTTCTTGCTCTTTTTCAGCCTTTTCCTTGTCTTTGATTTCGTTTCTGTCAATTCCATCTCCTTAGTCCTCCTGCCTCCCTCAAGTTTGTTTGGCATTCTTCAGCAACGGTGTTTATGGCTCGATTCAAGAGATTAAAGAGGGAATCACAAGTTCCTGCATCCTGAGGTATCGAAGGTTGTTAGCTAATTTACAAAAACATGCTGTAATCATTCCTCATTGTCCCTGCTGACTGATGGTACGAGTTCCACAGGCTTAAATCCAGGCACAAAGATGAGTCCTAAAATAACACTGCAGGGTTTCTCCTTGTGCAGTAAGAGACTCTGTGCTCGACCCAAGCACCTGCTGACTGCAACCTGAGTGACAGCAAGTAGTGTAGTTCTGTGGCTTGTGTGTCCAGCACGTATAGATGTGTACCCTGGGGCTCAGCACTAATAAAGTCACCTTTTGTGAAAGCTGTATTGCATATTGTCTTTGTCATAGGTGGCTATCGATTTATGGAACGACAGTCACATGGTGTTCTTGGAAATGCCATTACATACTAAGAATCTCAGTTTGCTTGAAGATTGTGGAGGTTGTTTTGGTTTTAATAACAAAAATCTCAAGCCTGAGAATGGTTCAGTCCTTTTCCCATGGCATCTTTGAGCCTTTTTCCAATATGATAAGCAGGGTGAGAAGTGATTGTTTTAAAAAATTAAAATAATCTCCATTTAAAGCCTATGAAGTAAAAATAGTTGTAGTTTTAAAATGAAAAATACTATTTCAGATGTTACAAAAGGTTTGTTCACCTCAGAGCTGACTCTTCCCTCTCCTCAACAATTAGATATTCACAGCCTCCAGAGGAGGTTAGCAAATAGACTGGTTTGATTGGAAGGGGCCTACAAAGGTAACCATGTCCATTTGCATCACACCTTAGGGCTGACCAAAAGCTAGAGCAGGTTTTGAGTGTCTTTTAGTGTGTTTGGGTTTTGTTTTGTTTGCTTGGGTTTTTTTGGCTGATGTGTAGAGTAGTGTGATGTGTGCCCACTGCTTTTTTTGCTTAGTTAAATAATTCAGCAGTTAAACTCCAGGGTAAATCACAGGTGGGAATGGGATATGAAACTTGTTTTACCCAGCTCCCTCAGTAACACGGGGTGCTGCAGTTTTTAGTGGCTCAAAATGTCGTTGAGGGAGATGTGACCAATGGATTGATAACTGAGTAACACCCGTGAGATGGACAGAGTAGGAGGAAGAACTGAGTCTGTTTTAACGATGAGTAAATTGAGGTAAGTGATCTGCATGTCATGTGGGAAACCTGGATATATATTATATATATATATATATATATACACAAATGTGAGCAGACCACAAACTTCTATCCATCTGAAAGTGCCTGGTGCTGCTTGGAGGTGCAGGCTGGGCTCTGCATATTCCGTGTGCCTTCTGCCATTTTCTTGCCCAGTTACAGAAGTAGATGCAGCTGCTCTTAAGACATTTGGGAAGAAAATGAAAATTCAACAGATTGAAGACTTATGCTAGAGTATGTGGGTGTTGCCTTTGTTCAAAGGGAGAGTGAAAGGGAAGGAAGTAAACTCTTTAGCCCGGAAGTTATCAAAACAGAGTTAATTTTGAAGTAGAAGGGTGTTTTTAGAAACCTACAGGGCAGGATTCTTCTATTGTATATTGATCTGCACCAGGAATGCCTTTAAGGGGGAAGTATTGTACTGGAATAAGTAGAATAAATTGGTGTAGTGGAGGAGGCTGAACAGGTACCAGGTGTGGTGGCCTGGCTTGTATTGTTGATGGAATCATTGCCATTGACCTCATGAGCATTTTGATTTTGGCTTGTGAGCCGCTTGCAGTTCCATTCCTGCAGTGAGGATAAAGAGCAATCAACAGATTTGCACAGAAGCTGCTGATAGACATCAGCCATGAGATCTAGCCTGGCATTTAAATAAAGCTTAATTAAACATATGTTTTTCTGGAAATATTTGAGAGTTTCTGGTGGTCACACTGGCATTTTTCCTATGGTGCACGTGGAGTCTGCAATCAGCAAAAGCAGTTTTATGGGGAGTATGCACTGTGTGTCCTCTAAAGCTGTAATTCAACTGTGTTTCGAGTCTGCTGAAGCAGGGTAGCTACAGGGGTGAGGCAGGACTTGGGCAAATAACGTGCACTTTTACTGCAGTCAGTGCTGGGGTGAGGGTCCCTACCTCCTTCCCCATGGTACCCTAACCTGGGGAGCACTGAAATGGAGGCCTTCACAGGAAGATAAACCTCAGTGTGCTTCTCCAGTGAAATGTATTACACATTTGTTAGCTTTTGGGTAACAGCCAAATCATTCGTTGTCCCTCCCCACACACGCTTCCATTTATAAATGAAGTCTTCAGTCTTTTGAATGTCATACAAAACTGTTCGAAACCAGACTTGAGCAATTGAGATTCAATTAGTTCAATCAGAGCGATTCAATTGACACAGCTGAGTTCTGCGATCCGAACAAAAGATTCTGCTGTAATTGTGTAGGAATATATAAATGCTGATACGATTGTCTTGTCCTCAGCCCTCCAGAAGGATGCATTGCATTTTAAAACTTACTGCCATGCGCCCCGTTTCCTACTGGATGCTTCTGTGGTGCCTCAGCCCCTTATTGAATTGGAGGTGGACACAATCCAGTGGAATACAGGAAAGTGTGCTTCCTGTGGGCAAACCTGCTGAATGTTGGGCATTAACATGTAATGCATTGCTAACTTGGTGAACTGAGTTGGTCATCCGGTCTGTCTTGAGACATGGTCTTGTATTACCCATTTGCAGATGATGTTTCTGATGAATCATTTGAGGCTGTGATTCACAGCTTGACTGTAGTGATGTTCAAGTCAAAAAATGCACTTTATCTCAGAGCAGGAAGGGCTATGCTGTCTGCTTTTCTTGAGTCTACACCTGTCAGTCTGCAATGTGCAACTGAGTGCAAAGCCAAGAAAAAAACAAGAAGTTTACTCACCAGTATGAGAGCCAAGAAGCAGCAGTTTCCTTGGTCATCTTGCTTCTGCCACAAGCAGCCATGTCCTTAGACCTGTTTTCCAATGGTTCTATGACAGGTTGTCACCAGGTTTTTTTCTGCACCTTCCTACTTCTTTCTTGACCATGTCAGGTTTGTCCCTCTTAAGGTTTTCTGTAGGTGATGGAAGACCAGAATCGTTCATCTCACATCCCTCATTTTTGCATGAGCATGAAACCAATGGTCTTACCAGCAGTTCTGGTGTTACCTAGCTCTGTTTTCTGTCAGAAGTTAAAATCTCATGTTGTCTGTGTAAATGAAGCATCAGCTCATGCATCACGTAATTAAAGCAGAGATTCTCATCTTCCTCTGCCAGTCCTCCTTCATCACTGTCTCAGGCACAGCAGATGAAACAGCCTTATTTGCTTATCATGCAAATTCAAATCAGGCATCGTCTGAAATAAGACTCTCTAATCCTTCCTAGGGTTGTCTAGACTTCCATATTTCTATGTGAGATTTTAGAGATGAATTCCTTGGCCATCTGCACATGTAAAACTTCTGCAATGTTTCACTGTCTAATTAATCACTCCTTCCAACGTTGTTTTCCCTAACACGACATATTTACTCCACGCAGGGTGGTGTTGTGCAGGGTAGTGGTTTGACAGTGCAGCCCTTTCTTGTCCCAGATTGCAGCGTGCCAGCCTCTGTTCTCTGCCTGTTGCATGTAAGATCATTATTTTCATATGAGGAAGAATATCACAAGCAGCCTCTTCTCCTAAGCAACCTTAGCTTTCCTGTAAGCAGACGTCCTTGGTTATCTCCTTCCACGCAGCTGGGACTGCTCAGCGCTGCCTTGCTGCTTCCTTGGGTATTCCTACCTGTCTATTCTGCTGTTATCTCTTGTGTTACATTCTCGCGCCTCTTGTGGAATTTCTCTCACATGTTTATTCTGCCCCAGGACCTGGCGTGACTCAGAGGTTGGACTTGATAGACATGATAGTAAAACAAATAATGATGGAACATGAAAAAATCAGACCTTGGCTGGCAAGTATGGAGAGTGAGCTGGTGTGTAATTCCATTCAGGGCAGGGTCAGCACAGTGTTCTTCTGTGTTCCGAGCAGATGTTTGTGTGGGCTGCTCTTGGAGGTCCCTGATAATGGAATTTCTGCTCCCCAGCCATTTGTTCCGTTACCTTGCTGTCCTCACTCGTCATATTGTCTGACCTGAATCTTCCCTTTCTTTTCAAATGGGCGATGAATGGGAAAAAGGCGTTTCCATTTCCTTTTGGAGCTGTTAATATTTAGTTGAAAGTACTGACAGATTTTGTGGTCTCTTTGTCAGGGCAGCCACCTCTGTTTCTCCATTCTCTCCCTGCACGCTGTTTTCTGAACAGGCACTTGCTCTGACTGGCTTTCTGGCTGTAAGCTGTGTGAAGCAGGCTTAGGGCACAGCATTCAAAGCTGGGTGCTCTACTCCAATGAGATCTAGCTTGTGTATGTCTTTGTTCCCCACATAGTGCAGTGCTGCTGTCAAGCTGAAAAAATCACCACTGTTGACTCATGCACACCTGTAATTTCTCTTTTTTTCCTGCAGTGTTCTTTCTGCAGTGGAAGTGGCAGCAATGATAAGTTGGAGGTAATTCTCGATGAGGATCCGAGTCTGGCCGGTCAATGTGTCAGTGCCAAACTATCTGATTGGCATGAGGAAACTGCGTGGCTTTGGGCTGGGAACACAACTGGAAAAGATGCTGAGGCTGTCCAGAAGTCCATGGTGGGATGTAAGGTGTCTGATCTTTTTCATGGTGTTCTGGATTTATCCTTGCAGCAGCGTTATCTGTTATTTCAAAAACCATTCCTTCTCTGACACTTGTCCCTTAGGTAGCGTAGGTAGGAGGAGGAATTTTATCCTTTTTCAACCTCCACTTTTGGGAACCTGAGCAAAAGCAAAGCACCTGTGTACATGATAGCATCCATTACCAAGGTAACGCTAGTTTGTTCTTCTCTGGACTTGTTCCTTGCTAGCAAGAATAATTACTTACTCATTTTTCTTAACTATCTCATCCTGGGTCTCATTCACAATGTGAGGGATCCCAGTTTAATTGCTGAATCTTGAATTTTAGAGACAACACAAACAAATGCAACTGTATCAGATGCTTTGAAGAGTCTGCAGGCTGAAATGCGTCCTTCCCATCCACACAACTCAGTGCTGAGGCAGCTGAGGAGCATGCTCTGCCAATACCAGGCCAAGCAAAACCTCACCAGGATTCTCAGACTGATAAAACCAATACTGGAGGAAATGGAGAAAAATCTGAATAGAATTTCTTATTATTAACTGCTATCTGTACTGAGTGCAGTATTACTATTCTAGGCCTTCGAAAATGACATGTTATTTTCCTTTCCTTTTAAACATGACAAAAGCAAGCCTCAGACTAAGTAGCAGATATTAAATATTGAATATTCCAAAAGGATTTTTCATCTGTTAAACATAAAGACTTCTCTCCAAAAAGAAGCAGGCTGGTTAGGCCATATATGTTTGTTTTTCTCCATGCAGGATGCGTTTTCCCACTTCAGCTTAAGCTGGATAAACAGTTGAGTAAATGGAAGCACTTTCTCTTAACAGAAATGCTATTACTAAAAACAGTCAGTGATTTAATCAATTGAGTTTCACAGTATTCACAGTTCACCCTCTTGTGTGCTAGAGTTCAGCACTGTACAAACAGGATCAGAAATTCTTTGCTTACCTAGCAGCAAACTGGCTGCTTAGTCAGACACGCAGAGCACACTGTTGAGCGTTCAGTGCTGAAATAAAGTTTTGATAATCGAGCTTTCTCCTGCAGCACCATTTGTTGTGGGGTCGGATTCTTCAGGTAGCAGCTGTGCAAAGCGCCTCAGCTGCTGTGTCCTCTGAACGAAGTGCAAACACTGATCTTTGCATGGAATGGGTGGTGGGAGATGAGCTGGGGAAATACTCAGAGGCTTCCAACGTTATTGCTGCTCATGGGCTGCATTTCTCTTTTTGAAGATTCCCAGAGCTTGCAATATATGGTGTATATTCAAAAGCCTCGTGAGGATGGGAATAAAACACATTTTTCTTTCTTTTCTCCGTACTTCACGAATTGCTCCTTTCTTGAAAGCCACAAATGATGGAACCTTGTTTGTTTTCTTACATCCATTTCTGCTGTTTTCACAGTCGTCTTAAAAACGTTCTGTTTCTGTCATTGTTCCTTAAATATTTGCTTTCCAATCTCGGATGGCCTTATGAATGGAAACCCATAGGAAATGAATGTTTGTGTTTATTAACGCTTCAACTTCTGCTGGTTAAGAGCTCTGGAAAATAGAGCAGCATGGGCAAAACAGTAAGAGGTGCATTTTGAAATGCTGTTTGTGCAAGTGCTGTGGTTGCTGTCTGTTTCCTCCAAGGCAGCTTTAGGAGTCAAGGGGGTGTTCAAAACTGACAGTTAATTTGAGTGAAAATAGATGCAAAAAGTGTCTGTTGGCAGCTGTGGGATGTCTTAACTAGAAAGTACAGCAAGTGTGGATGAGAATGCGTGTTTGTAAAGAAAGGTGGGTGTGCACCTGGACAGAATCAGGTTCTGGAATACAAAAAGGTTGAATTAACATGTGCAGGTATGTGGAACTGCATTCCAATGTGTGTCCTCACTCACAGTGACCAAGCAAACCGAGCTGCTGTGTATGCTGGGCTTGTTTTACTGTGCCTGAACCTAAACCACTCAGAAGTTCGGGATAAATGAGTGTACAGAGGAGAAGAAAAATGACTTGAGTGTTTGTATTCTATTTGCATTCAGTAGTGTGTCTATGAGCCTTAAAAAAGCCAACAAAACGAAGTTTCAGACAATGCATTTCTGCATACAGGTTAGTGAAGGTAAGGTCTGGTGTACAGGGAAAGTCAGTGCAAGGAAAGTACTTGTTATTGTGATAGGAATCAATCATTTTTTATTCTGTGAGGCTGGAAAAAAAAAAAAAAAGGATTCTAGTATGATATTCACTACCTTGGGTGAATGCTAGAGGGGGATTTTTGTTCCTCTGCAATGAAGGCAGTGGCTCAGCAACTAATAGTTCTCACAAACACCAACAAAACCTTTTCCCCTTGATCTCATCTTAGAATCTCCAGCCTTCCTCTTCCTTCTGTCAATACTTGTGTCTTTCTCTTCTTCTCTGACTGCAAAGGAAGCATGGGTGCAACTTACAGCTAGGAGTAGGAAATGAATTTAAGCAAAGCGAGGTGCTGCTTGGATAATACACACATTTCTGCAAAGGGCTTCCATCACAAACCCATCTTAGAATCATGAGCATCATGTTTGATTAAATGAACTCCAACAAAGAGAAGAGAAAAGGCAATGAAGGAGGCGCAGAAGGATTTGAGTTAACTAGGGCATCCTATTGAGAACCTCAAACAGCGATGAAAGGCCTGCACTACTGAACAGGCAAAGTAAAATAATCTGAGTATAACTGCAGTCTGTGGAATTGTGGTGCTCCAAAGGGGCTGTGAGTGGGCTCCTGCCATCCTCTTGCATTGCTGCTTGCTCTCCCTGATCTGTTGTTTGCTCAAATCAAACCCGAGGTCAGGAAAACACGTGCTGCTGTTGTGAGGTAAATGCTGGGCAAGCGGTCAAACGACGGAGGCAGATCCAACCACCTGCTGGCTATTGAGGCCCCCTGGTCTTTTTATTCCACTGCTGGGATTGCAGGCAGTGCCTTGTGATAGCGGAGCAGAAGCTGGACGTTTGGCTGGTGATACGGATGGGAAGAACCAGTTTGGGTTAAGCCAGCACTGCCTTGTGTTGCAGAGCATTTCTTCTTCCGATGCAGTAATAATCGTACCTGCTGCTTAGCTTGTTCACTGATAGGGATGAGTACATGCCTTATCCTTTTAAGGTAGAACAGCAAACACTAGATGTGTATTTGGTCAGCATTAAGTGTCACGTTGTGTTTTATCCGTATTTCTTCTTGTGTCAAGGTAAGTAGATGTGACTTGGCTGTTAATGTGGCTGTAACTGAGCCCTAAAATGGAGCTGTTGCCTAACATGCATAGTCAGACAGTCCAAAACCAACACAGTGCTCTTGTCTTTGTGTAGATGACTGTATGGGGACGTCACTGATGTTTAAGGGCTTTTAACTTGTTGCCCAACAAGCACGTGTTGTGGCAGCGCTTTGTTAGCATACCCAATGCTGCTTCCAGGATCTTATCTTCTGTTTCTGGCTCTGGAATTCTGCATCTCTGGATTTCTAGAAACCAGATTTGTTGGTCTTCCATGAATTTAGTAAATATGTATCACCAAACAGACTTCATTTTGTATTATCCCTGATAAGATAAAATGGGGGAAAAAAAAGGTAAAATCCTTAGCAGGTACCAGCGTGGGCCAGGAGGTGTTTGAGTGCTGTGAAGTTCGGATGCAAGGACTGTTTTTCAGTTCAGACAGATTTTCAGTCTGTCTCATTTATATAAAATCATGTTTAACAGATGTATTCCTAGGATTTTTGCTCTGAAATTTCTCTTTAGCAGCGCACCATGATTTCTGTATGCATTTCCTCAGTGCAAGAAACTAACTTTCTGCTTTGTAATGCCGCTATTAGAAACTGCAGAGGTAGTGATAGGTCACCACTTTCTACAACTTTGCCATTCCTCTGGTGCTGATCTTTGCCACAAATAGGTGCAACAGGTCTGAGAATTGAGGAGCACCTGGTGTAGCACTCAGCTGCAAGCAGGAGGAAGGAACAAAGTGATGGAGCAGTGAGTGCTGCTGCATGCTGAGGCTTCTCCAGGTGTGTCTTGTGGCCCCTTGCCCCCTGAAGGGGTGGTGTGTGACCTAAAGAGGCACTGATCTGCTCCTGGGCTCCTCAGCAGCCTGTGACGTCCTCTTAAGGCCATTCTGTCAATGAATATGCCAATGATAAAGTGTTTTGGGTTTTTTTGTGCCTTGCATTTCACCGGGGAGGTGTGTTGTCACTCATTACCTTGCTGGGCAGGTTTAATGGGGTGGAGGTTCTGGGAGAACTGGTGGGACTGGAAGTAAGTCATACTCCTTCAGTATTAAAATTGAGCTAGGCTTCTGAATTAAAAGTGGTTATTTGCCTGATTTCCCTTCAGATGCTCTAATATACCCAGGGAGCCAAGGCTAATTGTCTGTTGCATTGCTTTTGGTTGGCTCAGATGCAGACCTCAGAGTGGGAGGAGAGCAAGGAAAGACCTATGGGTGGGAAATCAGGGAAGTAGCACACTTTGGAACCTTTTAATCCCTTCCTCCTAAAGTAAATGAATGAATTTGTAATATTTTCTTTGAGCAGAGTTCCTTGTGTCTGTTCTGTAGGCTGTTGTGTCGTCCAAAGACTTCTAAACCTTCTGCAGACCTAGCACACTGCTTAGGAAAACGTGCACAGCTGTGCATGCACTTAGGCATAGCAGTTGTGCTTTTATGAACTGTCTTTGTACAAATGTAATGACACCAATACAGGCAAGTTTAATGAATGAACTGGGTTTGTTTTCAGATAACCTCAGTTGTGTCAGTACAAAACCTGTGCACAGACAAACCTTTGCTTTCGCTACTTACACGGCAGTACAGAGGTGAGATGTGCTCTGCAAGGTGTATCGTGCTGCTTTCCTTAATCAAGAGGAAACTGAGGAGATGGTGCGAGGCACTTCAGGAAAAAGTGGCAGTAGAGAGGTCTTGAGGTGCTTTGCTTATTCTTTTCTGGATTGGGAGAATAGAGGGCTCTGGATATCAAGGAAGAAGCGTGCTTGGCAGCCACTCAGAGATTGTTTCAAGGGTACCGTAGTGGCATTGCCAGCATCAGGCATCAAAGCTGGCCTTCTGCATCCAGTTTCCAATCAGCCCCATGCAGTACAGCTGTAAGCATTCGTTGTGCTGCTACCACCTGGCTGTGGCTGGGTCTGATTCAACTCTGCTACTTGACCTAAAAGGGATAATTAGCCTGTGTTTTAATTTAACTGAACAGGAAAGGTTCAGGTAGGCCAAAGCCTGTGCCGCCAACTCTCAACAAAGACAACTTTTATTTTGAGAGGAATGCATTTTAAAAGCCCTGTCTTTCCTGTGCCAACTTCCCTCCAGCTGCTTTGCTGGTAGCAGGATCCTAATTAGAACTCTCCTGGCACAGAATTCCTGTTCTAACGCACGTGTGTTGCCATTGATTTTCACAAGGCTGCTCAGGTGAGGTTAAATAGCCACAGAGTGATACTAAGCTCACAGCTGCAAGCCTGCAATAGGTTAAAAGCACCCGGTCAGACTGTGGATAGTGAATCCTGGTTGTAATGAAACGGCTGGTAACTTCTGGGGAAAGCAGGGGTGGCATTTCCCCTGTGTCTTTCAGTGGCAGCATTTCCTAAGGGGTGCGGATTCACTTTGCCATTTAAAACTATTTGGAATCCTTCCACCAACCATCAGTGGTGTCACACTGGGCCGTACTGCTGTGCCATGACATACAGCGCCCAAATATCTGGGGCTGCCCCAAGGAACCCCAAGTGCTGATGCAGGCAGCCCAGCATGGCAAATCCTACAGCTGTGCTGCTGCTGACCTTGGCCTGCTGCCTGCTGCGCCTCCAGCCCCAAAGCTCCTTGGATCTCCTTGGCTTGCCTGGATCTCCAACAATCTCTTGGCAGGTGAAAATGGCTTACTTTGAAGGAGAGGCAGATTCTCCTTTGGTCTGCAGTACACTGCACCAGCACCCACCTTGCAGCGCGTGTTTGCTCCCAGCCTGGTGCCTCTGCTGTGCTCTGAACGTTCCTCCTTTAATGAAGTTCTTTAATTACTGTTTTTCTTTGTGGAATGCCTCATGGTCTCTTGGTCTTTTGATACCATCAGACTGAAAGGGAGAAGAAAATCCTTTAAATAATTTTCTGACTCCCCCTAGAGGATTTCCTTCTGGGCCCAGCACTGGCCACGCAATGGGAGCAGCAGAGCAGTGGCTCACTGTGTCTGCACAGCTGGGTTTCAGCACAGGCTGCATTTTTCCAGCACCCACAGAGTGCTTTTCTCTTCCTGTCAGTTCCTGCTAATGTCTCCCTGACTTTATTCCCACTGTTCTTTAAATATAAATGCTCACAGGCCATTTTTCCTCAGGCAACACAGGCCTGGCATTCTCTGCCAAAGGATCCCACTGCAGCTGTTGCAGCCTGGAGAATGGCTGTTCTCACATCTACTGATTCCTCTGGACCAAACTTTGGGATGCTCCTCATCTCTCCCATCACACCATTGAGTCTCAGCGCCCGCTGCAGGTGACTGCTCATTTCCGTGATACCATCTTTTCCCCCTGTCCCATCTAAGGGTGCCCATAGGTTGCTTGCATTTCTGCACAGTCCTTCCTATTGCTGCCCACTGTGTCATGCCCCACCTGCTGAGAAATGCCATTCGAGTGGAACAGGGGATGTGGCTTCTTTACAAAAGGCGCAGGAAGGGTCACAGCTTTGTGATACACCATCTGAATGTGGGCCTTCCCAGAAAGGTGCCAACTTTGTGCCCATGGAAAGGAAAATCCTCCACGGTGCTCTGCATGAACGCCTTCTGGTGAGTGTTCAAACAGTAAGGGGCTCACACTGTTCCAGATGTGTTGTCTGTTTAACCGCTCAGTCCCCATCACTTGATGACATCAGGGGAATGCTGTTGCAGCAGCAGGAAAAAGCCGTTCTGGCTCTCTGCTCTTCCCCTTCTTGGCTCCAAATCCCTTTGTTCTCTTCCTTAGCACGCAGCCATGGGTCAGGAGCTGGGTTAGTGCTGCACTGAGCCACGCTCGGTTTGACAGGGGTGTTGCAGCCACCCCTCATTACCTAAAGGAGCTGTTAATCAGAGGATGGTCAGTACCACGGGGGGAGGCGATCCTCCCCTCTGCTCTGCCCTGCTGAAGCCACGTATACAATCCGCTGCCCAATTCTGGGCTCCCCACTTCAAAACAGCCCAGGCTATCCAGGAAACAGCCCAGAGGAGGGACGCAAAGATACACAGAGCATCTCCCGACGTGGGAAGGCTGAAGTCCCTGGGTCTGTTCAGCCTGGGAGCGATTTGATCCAATATCCGACGGGGCTCCGCAACAACCCTGCGCCCCTCTGAGCCCCCCGGGGCGAAGCACGCAGCGCCGCTCCCAGCCGCGGCCTCCCGACGCCATGCCCTGCAGCTGCTGTGCGCATGCGCACAACGGGCAGCGCCGCCATGGCGTTGGGGCTGCGGGTGATGCGGGTAGCGCTGCTGCTGCTGCTGCTGCCGCCGCCCGGCGGTGAGGGGCAGCCGGCCGTGCTGAGCAAGGGCCGTTTTGTAGGGGGTGTTCCCCAGCCCAGCGCTGTTAGTCTGGGGTAACGTTTGCTGTCGGTTTTGTTTGCAGCTCCGTTACTGGTTTGTGGTTCCTCCTGCTGGGGAGGGGGTTCTCATAAGGGCAGGTGGCGACAGGGTGGGGGAAAATGGCTTCAAACTGGAAGAGAGTCGGTTTAGGGCAGATATCGGGAGGAAAATCTTTACTGTGAGGGCAGTGAGGCACGGGCACAGGTTGGCCAGAGGTTGTGGATGCCTTCTCCCTGTGCATATTCAAGGCCAGGATGGATGGGGCTGTGAACAACCTGGTCTGGTGGGAGGGGTCCCCACCTGTAGCAGGGGTTGGAACTGGGTGGTCGTAAAAGTTCCTTTCAACCCAAACCGTTCAGCACCAAACCGTTGGTGCTGGAACAGCTGCCCAGAGAGGCTGTGGATGCCCTGTCCATCCCTGCAGGTGTTTGGGGCCAGGTTGGATGGGGCTCTGAGCAGCCTGGGCTGCTATGAAATGGGGAGGTTGGTGGCCCTGCACGTGGCAGGGGGTTGGAGATTCGTGATCCTTGGGGTCCCTTCCAACCCTGGCCGTTCTGTGATTCTGTGATCTGCCATCGTTCGTATCTCAGAAAACACAGAATTAGGAGATAACGTGAAGGGGTTTAGGTTGAGCAGTTACTGTATGATAGGTGTTGCCTTTGATGTTTTTCTCTTTGTGCGTCTTTAATTATTCACCCGTTCAGGAAAGCATACCACCTCGTATGGCAGCATTAACATATCTTGTGTAAATAGGAAGAGAACAATAATTCTAGCATGAGTGCATTTGTACTGAAGTTTGCTACCGGTGATGGGGGGGTGAGCAAAGCAAACATGCACCATTTACACACTGTAAAAGCCATTTAATTCTCTTACAGCATCAGGGACAGCCCTGTCCAGGCCAGGAGAAGCAGCAAAGGATGAAACCCTGGGGCACCTGCTGGCTGTTCTGCACCACGCTGCACGAGCTCAGCACGCAGCAGGAGCTGCCACCCCCAGCAATGGCACAACTGCTCCTTGGCTGCAAGCATGCAGGAGGAGGGCTGGGGAGCAAAAAGAGCTGGTGAGGGGCACGGTGAGAAGGAAACCTGCTGTGCCAGCAACGCCATCCCCTCTGCCTCAGCCAGATGTTTCTGTTGCTTTGTGTGGGTTTGAGTCTGCACAGCTGGCAGCAGCCATGGCAGAGCTGGCATCAGCATTGCAGACTGGGGGTGCAAAAAGGGAGAATGGCATTCTTGATCAGTTGAAGAATGGATTCGGTGACGTCTTTAAGGAGTGTTCTTGAAGAAGCCGTGCTAAAAATCACACTGAAGCTTCGAAACTCCAAACCTGCTGCGAAATGATGATGAAGGTTGCTCAGTGGGCTTCTCCAGACTGCAGGGGTGCCTATGGGCGTGCAGGATGACAAGGCAGTCACATGTGGACTATCAGCAGTTACACACAACGTTCTGTGCAAATGTGATGAGAATAAATTGGCTCCAGCAATTCTTCTTTCTCTTCTTCTTTACTTTTAGGCGGACATATTTTCATTTCTGATCACTGGAAAGCAAGTTTGTACTGGTGCTATTTTTATTTCCTGCTGCTGGTTGCCAGATTTGTGGAGCTGTATATTATGTCTGTTTTCTTTCTGCTGGTTTCAGTAAAATTCCTAGAAAGCTTCTGTCAGCTATTGCTCTTCCTTGAAGCTCAGCCCTCTGCACGGGCTCAGGGCTGGAGATGGGAGCTCACTTTTCTTTTGGCATAAAGGCTCTTTTAAACTCAATCTGTTCAGCTGTGTGGTTTTGAGTTCAGTATCCAGGACATCCTCCTCCATCCTTTTTGGTCATTAGAATGGATTCATGCCACGATTCTGTTTAAAGTTTGGCGTATTTGGTTAAAATATTTCCTTAAACCTTTTTTTTCCTTCTGCCCAGTGGAAGTTAGCAGTCCATGTTCCTGCCGTGGGTCGCCGAGGCTGCGGAGCAGGGAAGTCAGGAGCAGTGAATGCATTTTGAATACGGAACCAATGGTCTGCGGTGTGTGGGCCGACGGTTGGATCACAGCCTTTCAGAGAAACAAATGTGCCCTTTTATTTTTTCAGAGTGTTTCGGTGGGGATCCGTAAAGGCAGCGTCAGATCAGTTCTAAACTAAGGAGGTCATTGTGGGAACGTCGCAGCCAGATGCTCCTTAATGGTTCTGTTGAAATCCATTTTTGTTTTGATTTGACGTGAAAAGCTTCAGCAGGACTGAATGAGCATCAGCCTTTAAAAGGGTACGGAGGGGCTGCAGCTCCTCGGGGAGAGCGCTGGGGCTGAGCTGCATCCAGCGTGTGATTGAAGGTGAGCAGTGCGGGTTTGGGCCTCTGTGGTTTGTAGCTCTGCAGGTGAGGTGTGTCGATAGCAAAGCGGCTCAGCACAGGTGGGCAGATTGCAATGTTGGCAGCGCTGGGTGCCATCCCCTGTGCTCTGAGGCTCAACAGGATGGCAGGAGCTCCCGAGGGCCCCAGTGCTCCCAGCCATCCCCATCCCACTGCTCGCCCTGCAGGCTTCCGGCACCATGAGCACAGCTGAGGATGCAGCGTGGCTGAGCTGGGTGACGGAGCGGTTCCAGAGCATCGCAGGGCAGGGTGAGGAAATCGGCCTGGAGGAGTTCAAGGCGGCCCTTCAGGTGAAGGAGGTGGGCGCTGGACCCTGCATTGATCTCCACTCATCAGTGAGGCTGAGCACTGCTGGCAGCGGGAGCTCACTTTGCAGTACAGGCTCTGGGCTGTGCAGAGCATCCCAGAGCTGCCCCAGCACATCCATCCTCTGCAGTCCTTCTTTGCTGAGCGTTTCTTCGCGCTGTTTGACGTGGATGGCAGTGGTACCATCAGCCTGGGGGAGCTGCACAGCGCCCTGAGATTGCTGCTGCACGGCACTGCTGCTGACAAGCTGCGCTTCCTCTTCCAAGTCTACGACGTCGATGGTGAGAGGGTGGCTCGGTGCACCCAGCCCTGAATAGTGCTCTTCTGTCCCGTCGGGATGGGAGTAGCACCCATCTGTAAGGCAGCAAATGCACCGGCCTTGTTAGCTTTGCTTGCGGAGAGACAGCCGTGCATTGTGTTCCCTGCTGCCCTTGGTGGAGGGGAGAAGCCCCGTGGCAGCATCGGAATGGGAATGAATTTTAGATCAGAATTCTCTCCAATTCCCCCAAACCAACGTGCTGGTGAAGGATGGCATCGCTGTGGGTCGGTGCAGCTGTCCCTTCAGGCAGGAGGGGATGGCACTGCAGTGGAGGAGCTTGAGGCCGGGCTGTGAGGCGGTGCTGCTCTCCCTGCAGGCAGCGGCTCCATCGACACGGCTGAGCTGCTCCTGGTGCTGCAGGCCTGCCTGCGTGAGAGCGAGATCTCACTGCCACCACAGCGCCTGCACGACATGGCCGGGGTGCTGCTGGAGGCAGCCGACAAGGATGGCAACGGCTCCATCACCTTCCAGGAGCTGCAGCAGCAGCTGGAGGCCTTCCCGGGGCTGATGGAGAGCCTGACCATCAGGTAGGGATGTGGTTCCGTGGGGCGCTCTTCCCTCTGTGAGAGCCTCTTCCCTCCTGCTGTGCTGTGGGGCTTTTGCTCTGGGGAGGCTCTCAGCAGAGCGGGGTGCCCTGCGGTGCTGCTGAGGGCATCTCATTCCTGTCCCTTTGCTCAGGAGCGTGCCAGCGTGGCTGCAGCACCTGGGCGTGGGGTGGGGACTGGGATGTGGTGCGAGGGTGGGTGAGCTGGGGTGCAGGGGTGGGCTCTGGGATGGGTAGTGGGGTCATAGGATGGGTTGTGTTGGAAGGGACCTTGATGATCACCTAGTTCCAACCCCCTGCTGCGGGCAGGGATGTGGGTGAATGGCTGGGGTAACAGGACGGTGGGCAAAGGATTTGCAAGCAGGGATGCATGCGGGGTCAGTGCCTGGATAGGTGCAGGGTTGGATGCAGGACGCCATGCGGTGCCTTGGCAGTGCTGCCAGCTGGCTGAAGCCCCCAGCACCGACACGGCAGAGCCGGCGGCCGCGCTGCCTGACTTCGTGGTACTGGCACAACCGCCGCGGCCAGCTCGCCTTCCTCGGGGGCTACGTCAGCCTCAACCTGCTGCTCTTCATCCTGGCTGCCCTGCAGCACGTCAGCCGCAGCGGGTGGGTGGCGGTGGCCAGGGGCTGCGGGCAGTGCCTCAACTTCAACTGCGCCTTCATCGCCGTGAGTGCGGAACTCTGGGTCTCGGGGAGGGGGATCGAGGCGGCGGGGTGACGCCGCTGGGCGTCCTTAAGGTCCCGAACCACCCCCCCCCCCGGCAGGTGCCGATGCTGCGGCGGTGCCTGACCCGGCTGCGTGCCACCGCCGCGGGCAGAGCGCTGCCCCTGGAGCGCTGCGTGAGCCTCCATCAGCTGCTGGGGAGCGCCGTGCTGGCGCTGGCCGTGCTGCACACCGGAGCGCACGTGGCCAACTTCGGTAAGCGGGGAGGATGCGGGGCCGGGGAGGGGCTGAGGTTGGGGTTGGGGTTGCGGTTGGAGATGCTCGCTTCGTGCGCTGCCTGCTGTCCCCCTCTAGCGGCTCTCCCAGGCGGGCAGCGCCGCAGCGGGGCCTGCAGACCTTTCCTCCCTTCCTTCCCCCGCGCCAGGAGCTCCGGTGCCCGCGGTTCCTGTGGTCCTCGCGTGGCATTTTTGCACAAGGACACATGTTTCGTTTTCAATATATCTGAGCGAACCCAGACTGTGCTTTCATACACAGCTACTCAGACCCCTCACCGCTGTTGTGCTTGCAGGCAGGCTGGCACAGGCTGGGCACGGTGCCCTCTCCGAGTTCCTGCTGATGGCACATCCCGGTGGTGGGGGGCTCGGTGGCACAGCCCCACAGACCGGGCTGGCCCTGCAGGTGCTGCTGTTTGCCATGCTCACCTTCTCCAGCCCCTGCGTCCGCCGTGGTGGGCACTTCGAGGTACATCAATGCACACAAACACCCCAAAGGTGCCCCATCCCGTGGCACAGGGGACACTGAGCCCTGCACAGCCCGCCCCTGCTGACCCGCATCCCCTGCCTACAGCTTTTCTACTGGAGCCACCTCTCCTACATCATCGTCTGGGCTCTGCTCTTCTTCCATGCTCCCAACTTCTGGAAGTGGTTTTTGGTTCCCGGGGGCCTCTTTGTGCTGGAGAAGGCAGTGGGCACAGCTGTGTCTCGTGCCATGGGGCTGCACATCGTGGAGGTCCACCTGCTGCCTTCCCAGGTGCGTGGCCCAAACTGTGGTGTGCACAAAGGGCCCTGTGGGTTGGAGCTGGGCTCCTCCAGCCCCGCATGAGAGACTCGGGGCTCTGCATCTCCTCCCCTGCATCACAGCACTGCTGCTTTCTTTGGCTTCGGTAAGGTTGGGTGAAGTCTTCAGATTCAACTGTGCAGAGATGTGTTTTGGGGTCACTTGGCAGCATTCAGGAAATCCGCAATGTTTTGGTGAAGGATTGCAGCGAGAGGTGAAAACATCATTTCTTTGGTAAATCACCGCCTGGATGCTTTCTGCTCCTCCCAACCCAGGTCACCCACCTGGTGATCCAGCGGCCACACTCCTTCCGCTACGAACCCGGGGACTACATCTACCTGAACATCCCAGCCATTGCTGCCTATGAATGGCACCCATTCAGCATCAGCAGTGCTCCTGAGCAGCAAGGTGTGCTGGGCAGCCCAAACTGGGGCTTCTCTTTGGCATCGCCAGGATGTCCTGCATCCCATGAGCATCCCATGAGCATCCCACTGCCATCCCCCCTGTGCTCTGGTGCAGGGGTGCCGGTGCTCGGGGCATGCTGTGCTCCAGCCCTTGTGCCACCGTGATGTCCCCGTCCCACAGACACCATCTGGCTGCACATCCGCTCTCTGGGGCAGTGGACCACGCGGCTCTATGAGTTTTTCAGGCAGCCTGAGCAACTGCAGCTCCACGGGAGCCTGGAAAGGAAGAGGTGGTGGCAGCGGGTGCAGGTGGGTAAGGTTAAACCCTGCCATGTGCCATCTGCATGGTGGGGTGAGGGCAGTGCCTGTGGGTCACGGTGCTCCAGGAGCACGCAGCACAGGCTGGGCTTTTCCAAAAAAGGAATAAAAGTCAGTGACAGGTGGGTTTTTTTCTACCTTTTCTTTCCTCTTTCCTTCCCTTTCCCACCTTTTCCTCCTTTCCTCTCATTTCCGTCCTTTTTCTCCCTTTCTTCCCCTTTTCCCTCTCCCCTTCCCTTTCCCCTTTTTCCCCTTTTTTCACCCCCCCCTCCTCCCGTTTCCCCTCCCCTCCTCCCCCTTTTCCCTTCCCCTTCCCTCGCAGCCCACTCCCTGCACTACCCCAGGCACACTGGGATGCTCTGTGCCCAGCACTGGGGATGCAGCCATTGAACTGACATCGTACCGACGCAGTGGGGCACCCACCACCACCCGAGGGACCGAGGATGGGCACAGGGACCAGGACACATCCCTGCAGGTGGTTGGTGCCAGCACAGCCTCCAAACCCCTCAGACGTCCCCAGAGGGAGGGGGAGAGTCTTGCTGTCATATGGTGTCACTGCCCCAATGGCTTTGGGATTGGGGTTGGGGTCCATCAGCCTTCACTCCCACTGGGCTCAGCTCTGGGGTCTGATGGGTGCAGTTGGGGAAAAACCAACCCTGAAGCAGCCAGTAGCCAGGCTGTGGGGAATGCTGGATGCTCCTGTGGGAGCAGGGAGGAGGTGGCCACCCACTGCTGCTGATGGACATTCCACATCTGCAGGTTTCCGTGGAGCTGGGTGAGAACCAGCAGCTCTGCAGCATCAAGGTGAGCTCGGGGTGGGCGCAGCAGGGTGGGAGCTGGGAAGGGACTCAGTCCTGTGTGCTGGTTCTGCTCAGGGCTGAGCATCCTGCTTTGGTGTTGGGTTTGTCACCCCGTTTCTGGGTGCTCAGCCTCTATCTCTCCCAGTGCTACATTGATGGCCCCTACGGGACCCCGACACGCCGGATCTTCACCTCAGAGCATGCTGTGCTCATCGGTGCTGGCATTGGCATCACTCCCTTTGCATCCATCCTGCAGAGCATCATGTACAGGTTGGGGCTGTGCCACGTGCTCAGGGCTGCAGTTCCTTATTGCTGAACTTGGGACATGCAGTCACAGGGCCCTACACTGTATTGCCTTTGTGGTTAACCTTCGCCCAGGGGATTTCAGGCAGGGGGCTGGTGGGGAAGGAGGCTTGGGGTCTGTGTGGGTGCTCAGGGTGTGAGGGGTACAGTCAAGGGTTGCATTCACCCATGCAGGTACCGCCAGAGGAAGCAGAGCTGCCCCGAACGTGAGACCCTGTGGGATGAGGACATGGCACTCAGGAAGGTGGGAGCAGGCTGTGGGGTTTGCAGGGGGAATGTGGGACGCAGGCTCACATCCCGTAGGGGATATGAAATGCAGGCTTCCAGAGCCTCTCATCCTGTTGGAGATGCAGGCTCTCATCCCATCCCACGTGCTGGATGTGTCCCACGTGCTGTCAGCCTGCCCTGACACGGAGGCTGCATCCTTCCAGGTTGATTTCATCTGGATCAACCGGGACCAGCAGCACTTTGAGTGGTTCCTTGACCTGCTGGCTGCGCTGGAGCTGCAGCAGGAGGAGCAGGAGCCAGGAGGTGAGCGGGACGCAGAGCATCCCACACCCCAAATCAGCTCAGGGTGTCCCGGATCCATCCTGAGGCACAGCCGGGTCCCCCCGCCGTGTCCAGGGCGCTTCCTTGAGCTGCACCTGTACATGACATCAGCACTGGGCAGGAGTGATGTGAAGGCAGTGGGGCTGCAGCTGGCCCTGGACCTGCTGGCCGCCAAGGAGCAGAAGGACTCCATCACGGGGCTGCGCACCCGCACACAGCCCGGCCGCCCCGACTGGAGCCAGGTGAGGGCCAGGGCCTTGCTGGGCACTGCCAGCAGCGGCACAGACACGGCACCTTCCCCTTCCCTTGCAGGTGTTGGGCAGGGTGGCAGAGGAGAGGAAGGGCAAGGTGCACGTGTTCTTCTGTGGCTCGCCGGCCTTGGCCAAAGTGGTCAGAGTGCACTGCGAGCGTTTCGGCTTCCGCTTCTTCAAGGAGAACTTCTAAAGACCATCGCCATCCTCGCTGCAGGGTGACCCTTCCCAACCTGCTGGGAAGGGGCTGAGCTCGGGGCTGATGGCACTGCTGTGATGTGTGGCATCTCCTGTGCCTTGCTCCTGCAGTGCAGCTCACAGGGGGGAGACAGGGAGATGTGTGTGTGTGGGGGGGGGTGACACAGGTGAGGTGAGGGAATGGGGTCCTGCAGCCATCTGCGTGTGTCTGTAGGGGCTGTGTGGAGTATGGAGCGTTTGGAGACAGAAGGGACAGAGGAGGTGGGTGTCCCGGAGCATCCTTACAGGGTTTTTGGGGGCAAGGAGTGGTTTTCTAGAGCATTTGGGGATAGATGGATGTGCTGCGGGTGGAGGAGAAGTGCCACATGAGGGCACTGCAGCCCCGGTAAAGTGAATGGACATCTCCCTGTCTGGGCTGCGAGCAGCGGAGGAACCGGAGGGGCTCAGCCTGCCGCCCCCAGGAACCCCGGCCCCGCAGCTGTGTGCACTTTGGGTGGAAAAAAAGAGATTTCAGGGGTATCCGGGGGGCCCAGAGCAGCAAATCTGACCATCCCAAGCCATGGCTAAGGAAATCACTACTGATGCTGGCAGCCTGGATGCTTCCCAGTGCTGCATCCCACCCAGTGAGGGGCTGATGGTAATTGGGATAACATCGTACCCATCCTGCTGTGGTCCTTTTAGGGCTGTCATCCATGCTGAGCCCAAAATACACCCAAATTTCCATCGATGCACAACTGGATGGCATTGCAAGTGGAAGCTTCCTGCATATGCATGTGTGCTTCTTTTGCAATTGTGTCTAGGGGCTTGTTGGGATGGATTTGAGGGGCAGGGGATGGAGCTGACAGCATCCTTTGTGGGGTGTGTAGCCCTGCTGGCTGGGGGGAATGGGGTCCCAACACCCCCCAGCCAGCAGGGCCACGCACACCCCAAAACTGATGCTTGCAAGTGATGCTGAGCCCATAGTTTGGGATGTTCCCCAGATCCAGAGCACAGGATCTGCACCAGAAGAGCAACAGGAGGCTCCGGATAGGGCTGGAGGTTGGGTAATCACATCTCTCTCTGATTAATGCCTTCCCTTGGCTGCCTTTATTACAATGATTACGCTCCGGCTGTAGCGTAGCAACCACTAATTGTTGGTTGGATGCAAAAAAACAAAACAACAACAACAAAAAAAAACCCAACAACCATCATTGCAAAGATTCAATTCTTTTATTGAGATGTCACTGCCTTCATCTCACAACAGTGGAGGCTCCCGAGACGCTGAGGCGCCGGCTCCATTGCAGGCAATGGGGGATGTCCATTGGGCTCTGCCTTGGAGCAGGGAAGCAGGTTTCTCAGCAGCCACAGCATTCCATCACCAAGCAGCCCTGGTACATAGATATTATTCACTTAAGTAATCAATCACTGCCAACAAATTACAGGATACGGGGAATGAAATTAGCAGAATGAGCTATGGATGTAAAATTCATTTGAAATTCAATTTAGGAGCAACATTAGCTTTCAATTAGTCTGCCCAACTGTTTGAGCATCGTTTTGTCTATCAGATTTTTGTATAAACGCAATTAACCTTTGCTGTTAAATTGTTGTTGATTTCATTGATATAACTATTAGGCAGCTCCTAATATTTGGCTCGGATGACATCTCGTTAGCTGGCGGCTTCTAATTAAGGGCCGGTGGTCATTTGTGGATGCTTTGTTTCATCTCCTGGTGGGGCGGGGATGGGGACATGTTGTGGGCCAGGGTGTCACACAGCTGCACGGGGCTGCAGCCTTCATCCCTGGGCACAGCCAAGGCACGGGCACGAGGAAGCAGAGGCTCAAAGCACAGGGAGAAGGTTTGTTGGGGGTCGGGACAGCAGCTTCTTGGTGGTGGGCATCTGTGGGGTGCAGCTGGAGGGGCTGGTGGCAGCATGATCCCAGTCACTTATACTGGGAGGTGGTGATGTAAATGATGATGATGATGATAGTTTTGGTGATGGAGGTGACGACGATGATGGTGGTGGTGGCAGTGATGCTGATGAGAGATGTGGTGGCAGTGATGACCATGATGGTTTTGGTGATGGAGGTTTTGGCGGTGCTGGAAGGACATCATTGCTTTTTGTGCTTTCTCTTGCCATTTCCAGCTCTGCTGCCAGAAGCAGCGAGCAGCGCTGGCCTCTCAGCAGCACCTGTACCTAAGGACTGCCATCAGCAGAGGATGCCTGGGGCTTTTCTTCCTCTTTCCTCCCCATTCCATCGATGCAATAATCACTTTGTGGGCACCGTGGCAGGCGGAGTGCTGTGTGTGCGCCCTCAGCTCAGCCCCGCGTGTCCTGGCGCCACGGGGCTCCCCATGTGCAGAGGCTCCAGCAGCAGCTCCCATCCAGCCGTACCACCACCCCACGCAGAGTTGGACCCACAGATGTGCCATCAGCATCACCGCAGCGCGCATCCGATGCACAGCCCAGCACCTCTCTGTCCCCATGAAACTGAGACATCATCGACTGCCACTTAATTCCCACGAGCTATTTTTAACAGACACAACTTTCCCCCTCCGGCTCTATGGATGTTTGTGGGGTTGTAAATTACACCAGTGTCTGATATATATGGCTCATTCTGCTCCTATTGAGGCCGATGGAAATTTTTCCATTGACGTCAGCGGGAGCAGGATTGATCTCCATGCGTGTACCATTTGTTCCTGAGGTTTTAAGAATTCATTTCCTTCCTCCATTGCCAAAGACAGATAGCAGCCGTGGAGGTAGAGGAGTCATCTAATAACCACATATTAATACATGAATCATCAGCTCTGGGCCTGGCTCAGGAGAAGTCTGAGGGGGAAAAGCGTCCCGACGTGGGGCTGTCTGAAATAAAGGATTTCACCAGCACGGCAGCTAATCTGCAACGAGATAATAATTGCAATGTCAATTTTTTACACTGGCGTCAGGACCACGGCTTTTAAGCTCTATTTAAATGCATTATGGCGGGCGGAGCCTCAGCCGAAATCCTTTACCCAGCACTGGAACAACGGCATCCATGGTATTTGTTTGCTGTGTGCAAGTGGTTACTTTCAGACACAGCCCCAAAACAAGCAGGGGTGGTTCCTGGAGGAAAGGGAGAGTGCAGCTGTGACCTGTGGCTGTGCCAGGCTGCCTGCTCCCATGGCACGAGGCCTCTGTGCAAAAAGAGGGGAAGCCAGGAGCAGCGAGCCCCGTTATCTCCAGATCTTTTTGTGCTTCACCCCCTGATTTTGTTTTCACAGTGTGCGACAAACAGGACTGATGAATAACTGAGACAAAAGTGCAGTGTGCATCTTTGTGTCACCATGGGAACAATCTGCGGGCAATTCCAGAGGAGAGATCCTGCCCTGCAGAGCTGCAGCAGCTGAGGGCTCTGTGCAGCACGTCCCTGCCATTGGTCCATGCAATGCAGCACAAGGTCAGCATCCATCCCTTTCCTCCATGCCTGCTAAAGAGCAGCAGTGATGTGCAGAGTGATGCACACAACTGCTGCCTGGGCCAGGGCACGGCCAGGCTGGATGTGGCTCTGGGCAGCCTGGTCTGGTGGTTGGAGACCCTGCACACAGCAGGGGGGTGAAATTGGATGATCGTCGTGGTCCTTTTCAACCCAGGCCATTCTCTGATCCCATGGCCATGCTGTGCAGCAGTGCCGGGGCTTCTTTGCATTTATCCTGGAGAATGCAAGGCCGAAACTTGTGCCTTGCAATCGCAGGGTAAAACAGTGGAAGTCTCGTGGCAATGCTGGGCCTACTGTAATTACCTTCCTGGGTCTGCTAATGAGTAATGAAGATGATGCTCTAATTAAGGCACTGCTGAGCGTCTTCTTACTCCGTTAATGTTAAACCAGTGAAAGGTCACTCCCCCAGCTCCAGACAGAGCTCAGTGAGCCTGTGCAGCAGCAGGTAATCTTGAACAACACAATAATTGCAACGCACACATTTACACCAGCACTGCAACCACACCTTTTAAGCTCTATTTATATGCATCGCAGTGCATTATCTTCCTTTGCAGGAAGCTGTGTGTACCATTGTGCAAGGGGTCACAGAGGGCAGACCTGTGCAGGATCCGGCCTTTGGGCAGCCAAGTGCTATTGCACAAAGCAAAACAGGTCTGGAGATCTGCTGCTATAGCAGCAATGGGAACCTCAGCTGCCGTGCCCTAAGTAGGGATGGGAACTTGGGGTCTGGAGTGCTGAATAGGAACAGGTGATGTTCAGTTCATGCAATAAGTGCTCTTATAGCAAGAGAAAGGTACGGTAAAATTGGCAAAAGGACAAGATTGCAGGATTGCAGACATGGGCAGGTCTGAAAAGGAGTGCATGTAACGGACGGAGCCCTGGAAAAGAGGGGGATTCCTGCATCACAGCAAAACACAAACAAAGCGCCAGTTCCACAGCTGCAAAATGAATGTCCTGTTCCTGACAAACTTTTTTTTTCTGGATTTAAAAAAAAAAAAAAATGCAATTAGTTTAATTATGGGGGAAAAAAGCCTGTTTATACGCCTGATCTTCCCGGCGCCGCAGGGGTTAAAGCCGCGCCCCGCGTCCTCCCGCGCCCGCGCCGCCACGTGCACGTACCAGAGGGCGTGGTGCCGCGCAGCCAATAGGCCGCGCCCTCAGCCCGCCCGCTCCCCCATTGGTCGGCGACAAGCCCCGCCCCTTCGCTGTGCTCTCGCGGGAAGTGCGGGCGGGGCCGCACCACCCCATCCCCGGCTCTGGGGTTCCGCCAGGCCTCGCTCTCCCATTGGTCAGAGCTCTCGCCGTGCCCCGCCTTACCCCTGCGCGGCCAATAGGAGCGAAGAGAGCGAAAAGGGCGGAGCTCCCATTGGCCGCGCGGGGACGAGGCGGGGCGCGGCGCTCCCCGCTCCGTGCGCCCCCGCCTCCCCGGCGCTGGGGTTCCGCCGGCAGCCAGGGCCCGGCCCGCAGGTAGGAGCGGCGGCACCGGGCCTCTACCGGGCCGGCAGCGCGGGGCGAGAGCGGCGGGGCCGCACGGGTTAGGGACGGCGAGCCGATGGTTGCGGCCCTGCGGGTCGGGCGGTGGGGATTGCGGGGGAATCGGGGTTAAGGGCGCAGCCCCATCCCGTGCGGTGCAGGGCTGCGGCTCGGGGATCCACGCGGTGCTCGTAGGGACGTCCTGGGTGCAGGCGGGCGTGCGGGCTGTGTGTGCCAGCTGCACCGTGTCTGTGCACAGCCCTGCTCCAGGCCCTGCACGTGGGTTCCTGCAGGGTCTGTCCTGAGCGGACGGAGCCGCCTGGAGCACTTCGTATCGACTTCGCCCTACGACAACGCAGATTGGGTGCGTTTGTGCTCGGAGCTTCCTTCGGCTGTTCTCTGGTTGCCTGTCCTGGAAGGCTGCAGGGCGGTTTTGTGACGGATCTCAGTGTTAATAATAAATACAGCCTGCCTCGGAGCAAAACGTGGACGTTGCAGAGCAGATATCCCATAGGTGGGGGGAGGGGGGCATCGCTGCACGCAGAGCGAGATCTGCCAGTTCTTCTAAGCGGTGTTGGATTCAGCAGAGCCTCAGATATACGAAGAGTGGATTTCTTTGGTCGGTAGGAGCGCGGAGCATTTGGCTCCTTCCTTTAGATGCTGCCTGTGGGTAACATGCTGATTAAAAGCTCTTTGAGTACAGCTGGTCGGAGCTGGCTGAGCAGAAAGGCTTTTAAGGCTGTGATGTGCTGCTCTTGGCCTGGTTATAACGCACCTTAATTATGTTCAGTACTCCTGTAGAGGCTGCTTGCTCTGTTGGGACACAGGTAGGAAATGGGGGGGGAGGGGGGAATGCTGTGATCCGTGTGTATCTAAAGGTGTTGTTATGCTTCAGTGAAGGGCTGAGGGTTCTGATCCAAGCGGTGATCGATGTGTACAGCTGAGGCCAAAGGTTATCCAGGTGCTCTCTGTAGCCATTAGAAGAAGTGACTCCTTTGTTTCTGAGCTGGAGGATAACTGCCACAACTGCACGGTGCTGCCCTTCTCAGGCACGATGCTGTGTGAGCCTCAGCATTGGGGCGGTGTTGTGTAGCAGTGCTTCTGGAACGTTTTTTCTTCATTAAAAACCTGAAATAACCAAAAGCTGAGGTGGGAGCAGTGCCCTTTGCCTGGCCCAGCCTGGGCAGTGCAGTGCTTTGACAGTGCAAGCGGGTCCCTTTGCTACAGGAATGCTGGCAGGCAGCCCTGTGGGGGCACAGGGGAAGTTCTTTCCCTTCTCAGGAGATCATAATGTCTCTGTCTGCATTAGGGTGGCAGCAGTTCCTTTTTTCACATAGTCAATAAAAGTATCCTCCAGCAGCGGCCGGCCCACGCTGCCCCTTTGTGTCACACAGCTGAAATTGAGAAGGGACCCGAAATGATTAGAGTCTGGCTGGAGGCCCGGAGAGACGGAGAGCTGAGGCTGGCAGCGCTTGGCAGGAATTCTCTGTAAGACAAGTGTCCTCAGCGCTTTCATTTTGCAATTGATTCCTTAATAGTAGTGCTCCCATTCGTAGTGCTGCACCTACAGCTGCTCCACAGGAAGGTAGGGCTGGGCTGGGCACCGTCCCTCAGCAGCTGTGGGCTCTCTGCTGTGCAGGAATACAAAGTGGGGAATAACTGTGCACGTATTGAGCGGGAGGTGAGCTGGAGGCAGGCAGAGGTGCTGTGCTGAGGTGGAGCTGCTCTTAGGGGCAGCTCTGCCCAATGCCTCTTAGTGGTTTTCTTCTATCTTTTTTTTGTCCTCCTTGGATTTCACTGAAGTTAAATGTTCAGAGAAAGAGAGCTACTTTACATTTAATTGAGGCAGAAGATGAAAAGGCAGCTGCTTGCGGTGGTTCTGAACCGGGGAACTTTACTGCTGGGGAATGTTTTTGATGAACTCCCTTTCATGTCCGAGCAGCAGCCCAAACTTCAGGATCTCATTTCTGAAGGCTTTCAAAGCCGGTTGAGTCATCGGTCTGATCCTGCGCTGCAGACCTAAGATGTCGGAAGATGTCCCCGTTTTTGCAGTGTTATTATCTTGTGATATTAATGCTGAAATCCTCCTGCACCCCCATGAGATGTGGGGGTAAGGGCTGCCTTGATGTGCTGAAGTCCAGTGTAGGGTACAAACCAGCTCCTCTGTGGTCGCACTGGGATTTTCACGTAGCATTTTGCTGTTGTGTTGCTGCTCGCTGCGTTCTCTCCTCATCCTGCAGCTGTTCCCTGTGCAGTTTGACCCCATCCTGAGCCAAGCCCTTCCTTCCCAACCCTCTCCCTCTGCTTTTCACCTCCTTTCTGCTTTCTCCTCCTTGGCCAGCTCTGTGGCACTCAGACAAAGAGTCACCTTCCTGTGCTGTGCCCACCTGCAGCCCCCCCAGGCACTGGCAGCAGCTGCAGGGTGCAGCTCAGGGCAGGACGGTGCTGCTTTGTAACACTTGAGCTAATATTTACCCAAGCGTACTGTTGCTCCTGAGCTCTGTTTCAAACGTTAAATATTGAATTTGAAATATTGGAAGGGACAGATAAAATGCACGCTAATGAGAACCTTCCGAAGGAGGCTCACTGCTAATTCCAAAGGAAACGATGAGCTTTTAATTAGTGCCTTATCTCAAGTATGCCACCTTCTCCTTTTTTGCCTCGTTTATATTGCTCGTGTTATTAAAGGTCAGCTGGTGCCCCTGATATGGTGTCACCTGTGCCTGCTGAGCTCTGAGCAAACGCACGGACCCATGGAAGGTAATGGGGAGAGGTGGAGGGGTCTGAAGTGGGGATGCAAGGAGTGTAGCCTGAAATCTTCTCGCGAGTGGTGCCTGGTGGGGAGGGCAGAGCTTCTAAAGTGGCTTCGTTTGAGCTGTGTTTTCTACTCTGCTTCTTGCCGTGGGAAATGAAGTCTGTTACAGAGGATTAGAGGCTGGTTTTGTCCCTTGCAGTGCTGAGGATTTCGCTGTGTGCTTCAGTGATAAGTATGAAAAGGTGAATGTGTTTGTTGAGACAGAGTCCCTGTGCTGTTCCTGTGCAGGAAATGCGGCTGCTGTGTGTTTATTTTTGTCTTTTTAATTGCATTAAGGTATGGCAGGAAATTCCAGAAAGTCCCGGAACAAAGGAGAGGATTTATCAGCAGCTGATTTCCATCCATGCGTTGGTAGGGATGGCAGCAGCACCGTGACACTGCTGTGCCTCCACTCCCAAAATTTCATGGGAGAACCTGAAGGATTTTGATAGGAAAAGAAAGGAAGTCTAAATATAAACAGGATGTTTTGCCACTTATTTAATGAATGTTGGGCTTTGTATAGAAACCTTAACAATACCAGAAGGTGTGTTAGTTCATTCCTATGAAACAATGCAAGGAAATGAAGTTGGTTCCTCTCAGTCGGTTTAAGGGCAAACCTTCATCCCTTGCCTTCTTAAGAGCACGTTAATGGGTTAAAACATTCATTAATGCCTGGATAAATCCTCTGTACCCATTGTGCCCTACAGCTGCTCCTGCACTGTGCTGCTCAGTGGACCTGCAGCGTTCGGGTTGGACTTCCAACCCCACCTGAGTTGTTGAGTTCTCTTGGGATTTACCTCTTTTAATTACATATTAATTAGAATGGAGCTGTTTCAAGTAACCTTTGTGCTGTGTTTGGTGTTATGTTTTCCACCTTCCTGTTTCTCACCAGGCGCTGTTGCTTTGCCCCGTGCAGTTTGATGTCATGTGAGCAAACTGAACCAGAAGTGATGGCTGGCTGTTGGCTTCGTGTTTTCTAATGGATTGTTTTGGGCAGAATTCAAAGGGATGTAAGGATTAGTTGCTAAATGGCTTATTGGGCTGCGTCCCTAAAAACACGGTCTGCATTTGCAGCCAGTTGTCATTAATGAGCGGAGCATAACAAGCTGACCTGGATGTGCTTAATTGCTGAGATCCATGCAACTTCAGAGATGCCACACATCTCTATGGAAGCACTTCTCAAGCTGACAGACTTACCTCGAAATGGGACTGCAGTAGTTTGGATGGAGGGTTAGGGTTAGGTTAAATCTATTTATTGTCGTCGTCAGTTTGATTTCCGTTTCTGCTTTTTGGTAGGCAGCGATTTTCTCGAGTGTGCGTCGTTACAAACATCAACTTGTGATTTTTGAGATGTTGCAATTAAAATGTCCTGAAGCTGTAGCTTGTGCTGCCCTGCTGGAAGGTGCCAGGCCACAGAGCTGTGTGCTGCTCGGTGGGTTATCTCACCCTCTGCTTTTCTGAATAACTTTTTGCTTGTGAAGTGTTAACTGCGCTGTGCGTCTCGAGCCGAAGGACTCATCAGCTCTTGCTGTCCCTGCTGCTTAATGCAGGCTTTCTTAAAGCCCCTAAGAAGCTTTGCTCTCCTCACGGGGCTTTCGGTGTCTCTCCTCCTAATGATAAATGTCAACAAACGAGATCAGAGCATCTCCTGCAGCAGTGGGGGAGCAGCAGTTCTCAGTATGGTTTTTCCGATAGCCTGCTTCTCTGTGGAGCTGAGGAACCCAAATAGGTCACATAGAATCATAGAATTGCTCAGTGCAGCGGAGCTGAGTGTTCTGGGGCCCATCTGGGTGGGCTACAAGGGAAAATCCATGCATGGTTCTGCATGGGAGCAGAGCCGTCTGTCCCTGCAGTCACTGAGGGGCTCCTTTGGTGCCAGGGGCTCTTAGCAGCGATCCCAACCATGGAAGCACAGCCACAGAAAGTGCCAAAAATACCTCTCCATCATCTTGTGAGGTTTTGTGCCTCTTGGTAATGAAGGCATAATGAGCAGCGCTGTGGTTGTTCTGCAGATGATGACGATGAAGGATGAGACATCTGTGGGAGAACGGGGAGGATGGCGTCACTTGTGTGGTCACGGTATTTTTAAGGTCCGTTTTTAAATTGGGTTGTGCACCTCTGTTCTGTTCTATTTCCATGGCTGGTTTGGAGTGTGGGTTTTGTTGTCTTTTGTCCTTGAATTCTTTCTGCAGCCGCCATACAGAAGGTGAGTTGGGACACAATCTTGCTGATTCGTTGAGCCCAGAACGGAGGTGTTTGGCTGTCGTGCTGGCAGCTCAACTCCTCCACCTCTTGGTGGTCCCTGGCTCTGTTTTTCCTGCAGTCGGCATTCTTCCAGGAGAAAAAAAAAGAACCACCCAAATTTCAGAGGAAGCCGAACTGCCAATGAAGCTACTCATGTTGGGTGGGCGGCAGGAAGCACTCTGTTGTGATCTGCCATATGGTAGCACCGAGTTTAATCCCCAAACCCTACCAGCTTTGAGAGCAGTGATCTGCACTGCATGCTGCACACGCGGCTCGTCATGTCCCTATGGGCAGCCCTGGAGCTCTTCTCAAGCTGCTGTGTGGGTGCAGCTTGGCCCCAGCCCTGTGGTTCCATCCCCTGTGTTCATCCCTTGGAGCTGGTCTGGTTTGAATGAGTGCCAGCATTGCCCTGCACACACTGCATGGTGAGCAATGGCACTGAGGTGGCCTCGCCTTGGGCACAGGGTTTGGGCATCGCAGTGTAAAAAGGGCACAAAGCTGTGGGAGAGCATCCAAAGGAGGAGATGCAGGGCTGGGGGTGGGCATGGAGGGCACAGTGTGTGTGGATCAGTGAAGGTCTCTGTGTCTGGTAAGGCAGCCCTGCAGCTCCATCATAAAGTCATGGAATTGCTCAGGTTGGAAGGAAAAGACCTTCAAGATCATCAAGTCCAACCTTACTACTGTAACTCTAACAACCCACTGTTAAATCATGTCTCTGAGTGCCACATCCAGATGGTTTTTAAACACCTTTGGGGATGGCGGCCCTGTGGTTCCTCACAGGGGAGCAGAGGGGCAGATGCTGATCCAGACCTGAAGGCACAGCATGGAGCTGTCGGGGCAGGTGGGATCGGGAGCAGGCTCAGCCCCACAGGGCTGTGGGCCCAGCCCAGAGCTCGGGGAGCAGTGCACACCATTTAGGAGCTGCTCTGTGGGTCCAGGGGTTGGGTTCCATGATCCCAGCGGCTCCCCTTCAAATTGGGATGCTCAGGATTTCTCTCCCATCCGTTGGTCGTCGCTCGCTCCTGTCCTGGTTGCCACACGCAGCAAGTCCTCGGCGGCTGAAGAAAGTAGGGCAGTTATTTCTGAGCACGATGATTAATTGATAAACGCTGCCATTGTGTCGAGGCGAGGTGGAGCTGAGCGTTCCAGCAATGTGTGGCTGTTGGGAACAGAAACTCCTGGCAGTGCACAAACCCCTTTGCAGGGGAGATCCGGGAGGAAGCAGGAAGGATTGTTTGTCGGCGTTAAGCTTTGCATGTTTGGAGATATATATATTTTTTTCTTTTAATGTTAAATAGATTTAGAACAGAAAATCTTGCCTGCGTGTAATGCTTCCAAAACCCTCGCAGATGGGAAACTTTGTTTCCAAACATCAAATGCTTCAGCTGCTTAATGCGTGTTTTTAAGCACCAGCAGCCCTCTCGGAGAATGTTCACATTAAGCCTGCTGAGAATTAGGCTTTTAGAGGAAACATTTTTAATATTTTATCACAAAAAAAAAAAAAAAAAGAAAAAAAGAAAAAAGGAAGAGTTATGGAGAACAATGCAGCGCTTGGAGTAAAACGCAGCACAGTGTTGTGGTGGAAGAGGTGCTGTGATGAAGGTTGCATGGCAGCGCATAATTGTGGCATACTTCCATGTTCTCAGCTATTTGCAGAAATGAAAGACAGAGTTCTACCAACCTTCCCCCTTTTTTACTTCGCAGCTTCCCTGTGCTGGGCTGTATGGCACGCACTTCTCACGCTGTGCACATCCCCAGCTGGGTGCACGTGGCTGGAGCCAGATCTGAGCTCAGCTCTTGCTGTGGCTGCTGTTTAAGATGAGCACCTGTGACGCAGGTGGTGAGATGTTTCTTGCTCCATAAGGACCTTGGGCCATTGAAACTTTTTATTTTCTTTTCCACCAACCAGCTACAAACTAAACTGGTCCTACTGGTTCCAGCCCTGCCGTTTAATTTCCATGGGAGCGAATGGAGGAGGCTGGCTGGCTGAGATATGGCTGGTGACACACCGTGTTTTAATACCCAAGGAATTGTTAACAAGTGCCATGACTACTTTGGCAATGAATTCAAGCTCTGAGTCTGTTCATATTGCTGATGAAGAAAGAAGCAGAGTTAAGCTTTCTTCACAAAATGTTGCTGGATAAAACATATCTGAGATGGTGCTTGGCTTGACTTCTGCCATTGCTTCCTTCCTCTTTTAGCAGCTGACGTATCTGCCAGTAGGGCACTCCATAAGCATTTCCCAAAGGGGAGAAGTTCCTTGGAGTCTGCATGGGGTTTCTTATTCTCTGGTTTTTGTTTTAAAGGTGTGGGACTGTAGGGTGCACCCAGATTGGGAATTACTGGGGCTGGGAGAGAGCCTAAAGGCAGACCTTTGTGTGCCGATAACCTGCAATTTTGCTCACTGAGCGTGTAAGTATTTTCTGATGTCTGCAGGCTGTGTTGGCTTTTCCCAAGTTGTGTGGGCTTTGTGGGTGTCAAGAACTGCAGGGCAAGTCAGCTGAATGGCTGCTGAGGTGTCCTGTCATACAGCAGGGCACGCAACCAAGGCCTCTGTTGTGAGGACATCGCTCTGCTCAGTCAAGCTGCTGCATCTAGCAGGCGGCCAGCCTGCAGCGTGCCGCATGGTGAGCACAGTGTTACAGCCTTTTGAGGGCTGGGTGTTGAACCCTGCTCTCTCCAGGACGCTGCTGGCTCTGAGGTTCTCTCCCTGAATCTGAGTGCCCTCTGCTGGAGCTCCCTTCTCTTCCCTGTGATGAAGTTCTGGCTGCTGATTGCAGCAGTCCTGGATGGCGTTAGGTGCAAAGTCTGCATTCCTTGCTGCTTGTCACCCCTTGGTATCTGGGTAGTCTGCTGTTTGTGATCGTTTCTCTTGGGATGTGCTTTTAAAAGGCTGCTTCTGCTGTTTTGCACACACAGCTTCCTGCCTGGGTGGATGCAAGGCTCTATGTGCAGCCCTGGGAGCACAAGAGCGGGATGTAATGCAGCCAGCATCGCTGCGGGGCCAAAAGCTGACACTGCTGTGAGTGGGGATTCTCCTGCGTGAAGCTGAAGTCACTTCTGCTGGGCTTCTGTGCCCACACGTGGGCAGGTCTGTCTGTGCTTCTGCTCACAGGGAACCTGCCTCCAGGATCACTCCATCTGAGCGCATTTCTTGTGACCCTATCGAGAGCTGCCATGTAGAACAAGATTGCCCTGAAACAGGCACTTTTTTTTTTTTCTTTTGCTTGCTCTAAATAGCAGCTTTTGCATCGCATCACAGCCGGGAGGAGCAGACAATGTGGGGCTGAACACTGGCAATGCCAGCAGCCGGAGGTGGATGTGCATGGAGGGGATCTGCAGCTGCTCGGCGTGGGTGCAAGCGGGTGGCTGTGAGCCAGGCTGCTGCCTCCTATAGAACCCCCAAATCCTCTGTCAGCAGGAAGCGAGCTGGGGAAAGCTGAACTGCTGGTACTTAAAATGGGCAGAAATCAGAATGGAAACCGGCTGCTGAAATGCGTATTGATTTGCATGGCATTAGTGTGGCTTTGTTGCATGTGGGTTCAGGCAACACGGAGTTCCACGCCTGCTTTCAGTGTTTGAATATTAATGCCATCCTTACACAGAGCGGTTAATTGGATGCTGTTGCTTAACGACCTTGTTTCAATTGGGAAGTGCTCTCAATAAATGGCAAACATCAGCGTGAGGTTCTGCACACTGAGAGCAGCCCAGGCACCCCAAGCAATCCCCAGCCCTGGGCAGCATCCCTGAACTTTGGGACTCAGCATCAGATCTGGCTCAGATGGGAAATGAGGAAATGCAGCTGGGAGAAGTAATTGCACGCCGTGTCTGCAGGCGTGGTGCAGTGTCACGAATGCACGACAGCTGGAAATGGAGTGGGATCTTTTTTTTTCTCTTGGTGATCTCGGGCTCTGCAGGCAGCTCAGAGCTCTGCTCTGTAGGACACGGAAGGAAAATAGGGACTTTTACTGCTGTGTTCATAGGAGCAGGGTAAATTCCTGTCCTTCTACCACAAGGAATCAAAAACTTTATTTTGATGTTGAAAGCAGGTTTGGGAGAACAAATTTTATCTGTTTCCCAGGTCCCTGTGTGCGTGCTCTTGCCAGCTACTAATGACAAAGTCAGGCATTGGTAGGTGCGTGGTGCACGGCTGCTGCATTCAACTTCATCCTTCCCTTTGGTGCTTGGCAGGGCAGCATGCAGACAGCTGTCGCTTGTGCCCGTTCTGCTCCCTGTCCCCATTTGCTGCTGTCCTGATGGAGCTGGTTGTGCCCAGAGCTGCGTCCCTGTGCCGGATGCACCACAGGGATTTCTCTGTGCTGGAGCTGTGCCCTCCTCTTGCTGTGTGTGAGTGCTGCCAGGCTCGCCTTGCCTTCCTGCCAAGGGAGCCGGGTGCTGCACCTGCTTGGCTGCTCCTTTAGGCGCTCTCCTGGGTGCATTTCCAGGCTCTGCAGCTGCTCTTCCCACAAGTCAGGGGCGGATGAGAGCAGGGCTGGGCTGGGGCCACGCTCCAGGCTGCTGGGGATGCTTCCTGCTGGTCCCTGGGGGCTCAGCCCAATTCTTGGCACAGTGCAGGGATGGGGGTCTGCCCCACCTTCTGTGCAGAGGGGCAGCTGTGGGGTTTTAGCCGTGTTTTAGAGTGGAGTTGCTGATGCATAGATAGAGGAATGCTTCTGTGCACGAAGGCAAATAGCAGGCATGCCCCAATCCAAACCGCCTTTGTGTCGTCTCAGTTAGGCACATCGTGGATACTTTGATTTCTTTTAAGGGCAAAGATACAGAATCATAGAATCCTGAGGGTTGGAAGGGACTTTTGAGGGCCATCTGGTCTGACTCCATTGATGTATGGGGTTATACCTATATATATGGGCAGCATCTTCCAAATGGGTATGGATTGGGCAGAGCTTAACCTGTGCAGTGCTGGAGGCCGTTGTGCTTGAGGGACATCTGTGGGACAACCCCAAATCTGTGCCCAAGGGCTTCAGGAGGAGGAATCTGCAGGTGCAGAAGGATACTGGGCTGAGAGGTGGGCAGGGAATGAGAAAGGTGGTGAAGGAGCAGCCCCTGGAGGCCCAGCAAGCAGCCAACCCCTGTTCCTAGCCTGGATGCTGCTCCCATAGGGTGAGAGCACAAAGCCTGGGAGATGTCTTTTGAAGACAACGCTCCGAAGGATTGAATAATAAAAATGTGTCTCTTGGGGAAGGCAAGCAAAGCTTCCTGCTGGATGCAGCAGGGAAACGCTGCACAGTATTTAAAAATAGATGTTCTGTGCGGAGTGGGTCTCCTCTTCTGGAACCTGGCTGTAAGGAGAAGGCATGCGGGGCTTTGTTGGTTGGGTTTTGCTTTTGTTTGCTTCCATTTCGAAGCAAGTGCCAAGAAAATGAGTATTCTGTTGCGAAGATGTTTTCAAGGCCGTGTATTTATATTTTATTCTTTTTTAAGAGGATCGTGGAAGACAAGCTGACAATTTAATGGGGCGTGATGCGCGAATACAAGCGTCTGCGTGGCTGCGTTTAATCCATTAAAGGAGAGAAAAGAAACGGTGGTTATCAGCATTCACGAGGCAAGGCTTGGGCTTAGTGCGTGCAAAGCCTTGGAGGGAGACCGGAGGAGTGCTCCCACTGCTGCAGAAAGCTTCTGACAGGCGCAGCGTCGCTGGAAGTACGGCTGTGATTGTGAGAGCTGCCTTTGTTCGGTCCTTGGAGCCTCCAGCGAGGGATGATGGGCGCACATCGGCGCGGATGCTGAAATCCATCTCCCTGAGCTAGTGTGGGAAAAGAACGCGTGGAGGTGGTGGTTATTTTTGAATCCAGGTGTGTATCAGATAGCTTTTCTGATCAGGAAGAGCAGACTTGGGGTTCGTGAGTGAGCCTCGTCTTGTGGAGCCGGGTTTGCTCTTAGCAGAGGGTAATCCTTTTAAAACAGGAGTGCTTTGAGGCTGACTCCAACAGAAGAGTTCTTGTTCAGTTTCAGGCTGGGGATGGCGGAGGGGGCTGGCGGGGAGCTGATAATGATGTAATTCAACACGCCATCACCAAGTTGAGAAAGGGCAGAGACCGCTGAAGTGCTGCTTTAGGAGTTAATTACACGGTGTTTCCAGGCTGTATGGTGTCCTGATTCCTGCTTAATCCGCCTGTATTTAGGATGCTGAGTTCGTGGAGACCCATTGCTATTTAAAGAAAGTTTTGGCCACGTTACGAAATGCCATCCAAAACCTTCCAGCCTCAGTGGCACTGCGCCTGGTTGGGAAATATGCAAAAAGTAATAAAGGAGATGGAAACACCTCCAGAAATCTTTTGGGCCCGGTGTGTGTGCCATAAATAAAGCGCCGTGGTGGAGTTTGGTTCGTTACGAGCTCCCTTAATGACTCCAGAGCCCCTGCTGCTGCTTGGATGCAGCCAGCTGTGATGCCTTTCAAGGTTAGGCTCCGGCTTTTGCTTTATTAGCTTTTCGGTTTATGTTCTTCCACTTGTGCTGTTTCTCAAGTGAAACCAGATAATGGTTCTGCTAAACCCGAGGTCCTCCAGCACGGGCTTTAGCTTGGAACTGTGCAGGAGTGCATAATGAAGGCGCTGCGTAAGGCAGATGTTGGGATTTGCTCTGCGATTGGGGCGGATTGTGGAGGGGAGAGCAGAGCGGGTCCTGTGCTGCTGCCTGGAGGAAGTGCCATTTCTGTCTTGATCCTTCAGTGATTCCGCGTGTCAGGAGCTGAGCCTTGAGATTCTGAGCAGGCAGGGCTGAGTAAGAGGATTTCTGCGGATAGAGGAGAAATTCAGCTCCAGCGGCTGCTGCACATCCTTAAGTGCGTCAATTTTTTTTCTTTCCCTTCTTTTTTTCTTTTTTTTTTTTCCTTCCCCCCTCCCCTCCCTCTTCCACATCTCCCCTGTAGGAAATCGGAGAAGGAAATCACTTTAAATCACTAACCCCTCAATTTTGGAAGTTGAAAATACCCAAGCTGCATTAGAACTCGGAGAATCCCCTTTGCTTAAGGTAAGCAAGGAGCCAGCCCGTGCTCCTACGGGTGCATGCATCCGCTGGCACAGGGCCGGGCAGTGATGTGCTAGCAGTGTGCTGCCAATGGATAACCCCCACCGTGCAGCTGCAGGAGGCACAAGCTGTGCTGGCTGTGGGCTCTCAGCCCGCCTCGAGCTGCTGCTGGGCACTGGGGCACCTCTGTGCAGCTTCTCTCCTCTCCGTCTGGATGGTGAGTGGGTTTGGGACCTCGTGTGGGATGCAGGGGTGCGGAGGGTTCCGAACCCTTCGGGGCAGCCCTGGGTGCAGGTTGGTGCTGCAAGGGGAACCGTAAGGCAGCCCTGATGCTGTTGGCGTGGGATCCATCGATGACCGAGTGCTGGAGTGCGTAAATACGGCTGTGAATGATGGAGGGGAAGGTGGTGTGTGAGAGCAGGGCTGTGTGCTGCCAGCCTGGCTGCTTTTATGGGAGAAATATGCTAATTACCTGCTTTGGTGTGTTGTGCAATTAGCCACGCTTCAGCTCTGAGCACAGGAGGGCGGGTTTTAACCTGTTGTGCTGACCTGGGTGTTTGGGATGCCATACGAAACACAGATGTTGAGCTGAAGCTTGGCTTTCCCTGACTTTCCAGAAGAAGTTTCTCCTCTTCTCCTTTGAGCGATTATTTGCTCATTTATTTGGACTATTTGTTTGTTTATTTGGCTGGTGCGTTCATTTATTTGGGCAGTTTCTTCACCAGTAATGCTACATCCCACTGCACACAACCACAGGAGACCTAATTCAAAAGAAGCAAATTGGGGCTGGGAAACCTTTGTGGGATTTTCCCCCTTGTGTCACAGCCCAGAGATAAAAGCTCCTTTGCAGCTGAGAAGTGATTTCAAAGCACTTTGGGATGATTAAAGGAAACTTGAGGCTTCTGCCCAGTAATTAATCCACGCTGCTGCCTACCAGTGCTGGTGAGTTGTGTGTTGCAGCCTTGCTGGTTGGATGGAGCACGGTGTGTGTGCACCCAGGCTGGGAGCTGTCAGCTCGCATTATGCAGCGCGATGCTCCAGCTTCAAATCCTCCTCTTAAACGAGCAGAAAAGAGCGTTTAGCAATGCAAATCCTCACGCTGGAGCAGACAAACTCGTTGGGAAGTTATGGTGTGTTTGCACCAAGCATCCATTTTGTGCCGTGGCACCAGGCCTGCTTGCTGCTGGGTCCCTCGTGGAGTTTCGAATTGGTTGCTTGCAATGTTTGTTCTCCCATGTGTCAGCCTGTGCTGCAAGTCTGCCCTGGAATCATCTGACTTGTCAAACTCATCACCTTCCCAGCCTTTCTCCAGCTTCACTGACTGCAGAGCATGTTTTTTATTAACATCCAGGCAATAGAATGGGAGAGCACGCTCCTGTTTAGGAGGGGAATAAAGTTTTGCTGCCAGCTTTTAAATCTATATCCTCCTAAATGCACTCAGCGATCTGCTGATGTGAGCATCGCGAGGTTTTTATATTGAAAGTGAATTCTTTTTTTTTTTTTTTTTTTAGGATGAAAGTAGTTGAAGATGTGAATGGTGAGGGATGGGTGAAATTAAGCAGCAGCACCATTGATGGCAATCTGCAAAGCTTTAATGTGTTAATGCAGCTGGGTGTTATGCATATTTAACAGCAGCTTGGTTTGAATCCTGGAGAAGGACAGAGGTGTTCTGATTCGTGTCGTGATGCTTCTCTCCTGTAAGTGATGGCTGGGATGGAGCTGTGCTTTGAAGGAGATGCTGACAGTTATTTTGCTGCTGCTCCAACTGCATCAGCTATAATTGCCCCCAAGTTTGGTATTGGTTTAAGAAAACAATACTGGGAGGGTGGGTTAAAGAATGACGTTTGTAAAGTCTGCCAGCTTCGTGTTGGCCTTATTTTGCCTTTGTGAATTATTCAGTTATTCAAGGCTGCTGTAGTGCTGTATTTAATATGTTTTAAATGACATTGAATCCGTTAATGTGATGGAGGAGCAGGGCTGGGTGGACTAATAATTAATCCGCAGGGGGAAGAGCAGAAGAGAAGCTATTGCCATGGATGGAACAGCTTGTGTGGTGTGAGCAGCCAGGAAGGTGGCCCTCAGATCACCGAGGAGATCTGGATTTCATGGCTTACTATTTCTGCCTTGTTTTAATTAATTCTAATCTCAGCTAATTCTTAACAAGCAGCACATGGAAAAGTTCTTGTTTCAGGTTCTCCTTAAGACAGGCCTGAATTGGGGCATCCTGTGAGCATCCTGCTGCTGCTGAGCCCAGTTCTGCTTACCTGGTGGAATGAGACTTGGCTGCGGGCTGGTAATTGCCTCTTATATAATTCCCATGCTGGAAATGGAAGCTGCAGCTTTCCCTTCTCCTCCTTACTCTGTAAGGGTGGTGAATGGCTGCTAACTGTGTGTTAAACCACTCATTAGGAGGCTAGGGCATGGTGCTGGCGGGTAGGTGATGTTGGGCTGCAAACGCGAAGGCACAAGGAGCTCAGCAGGTGTCTGTAGCTCAAACAGAGCCAGACAGAGCCTTAAACTGTCCCACAGCTGTTAGAGCCCACAGACCATCAGCCTCAAAGTCAGCACGGACAAGAAAGCGATGACCATTTGCTGCCTGCAAAAGTGCTCCTTTGCACTTTGCAACTGCAAATCTGACACCGTCTTCCTCCTCCTGCCTTGGAGAGCACTTCTGAGCAGTGCCAAACAGTGCAGGTTGGCTGCCCCCGCAGCACACTGAAGGCTGGAAAGTGTTGTGTGCTCCTTGTGGGGGTCTTGGAGGTCCGTAAGCACATCTCGATGGCAAGGCTTAGCACTAATGGAGCAAAAGGAGCTCCTAAGAGCAGCACAGGGGAGAAGAAAGGATGCCTTCACCTGGGTGTCCCTGGTGGTGGGGAGAAGGGAGGGCATCCGTCTGTCTTCCCCCTGGCCAGGCACACATGAGACCCAACAGGAGCAGCATTCTGCCTGCCTGGCACTGGAGGACATATCCTTGACACGAGGTACCTTGAGGCTTCCAGCTAATTACATGGGCCAGGTTGTGTGTGAGTTGCAATTACATTGACTGATGGACAACAATCAGCTTTAACACACGTCTTCCATGTGTTGGAGACGCTTAATTGCTTACTGTTTTTTGACAAAGATGTTGCTGCTTTCCTAATTGGGTTTCCCCTGCCTTCTGCAAGCACCTTCATGCAGCCCACAGCCACTCCAGCAGGAGGGTGCAGCCTTTCACCTCCCCATGCACCGACAATGGATGGAGTCAGCACTCTCCAGCAGCTTTGCTAATGGCACCTTGCTCACATCACTCTGCAGTGATGGTAAATGCTCATGGTGCTCCTATGCGTATGTACATATGCACAGAATATTAAATGCTTCTAATTTAGCTGAAGATGTTGACTTTGAGAATACCTTCTATCGAGAAGCTTAGCAGAGCCACTCGCTCACAATGAGCGGTGCTGTCCTGTCTGTGCAGTGTGCTCTGCAGTGCTGCTGGATGTGTTCGGTGTAAAAAGTATCATCAGCAAAACTATTGTTGGAGCTAATTGCTAGCTGGATGGCTGTGTGTTTGCAGAAATTTTTGGCCATGCTGTCGCTGGTTGCTCGTTAGAAAAGCACTCGTGAAAGGATGATGCTGGCAGTGCTGTGTTTGTGAATGGCGGAGCTGGGATTAATAGCACCGGCGTTCTAAAGCAGCTACAAAGCAGCCATAAATCCACTGCAAACACCGAGTGCATGCAGAGCAGGTGTTGTAAAGTTCCGGATGATGCTTGCAAGTGTTTTGCTAATAAACCATTTTTATGGTGGTGCGATGAGGTGTGTCTGCGGGGTGGTTCTCATCTGAGCAGCTCCTTTGCCTGCAGCGATGCCGTGTGGTCAGGGTGAGCGGTGATGTATGGCAGCGTTGTCAGTCCCAGCACGTCTTTCTTAATTTATTTTCATTAGATGAATGCCCTTATTGTGGGACAGATGTAACCCATCTGGAAAGCAATCCCTGTGTTTGTACACGGGTGGATGCGGCGCTCCTCCCTCTGTAGCTGTGCATCTCTGGTGTACAGTGCCATGGGTGGAACCAGGGCTCACTGCTGCTTCCTGCACTGGCTGCCCCAGCTCAGCATGGTGCTCAGTGAGGCTTCAAGGCCAGCTCAGGCTGCTTCAGTGCTGCCCCTGGCCTTCCCAGTGCTGCATCCGAACTATGAAGGCCATGGTTTCCCAATAAATGAACCCTCTGAGTGAGTGTTCATCGAGCACAGACTTACTTAGGCTTCTTGAATCATAGAATCATAGAATCACAAGGTTGGAAACGACCTATAAGATCATCCAGTCCAACCGTCTCCTCATCAGCATTGCCACCACCAGCACTAAACCACATCACGCAGCTCCTCATCCAGATGCCTCTTGAACTCTGCTAGGGACGGCGACTCCACCACCTCCTTGGGCAGCCATTGCAGTGCCTGACTGCTCTCTGAGAGAAAAAGTTCTTCCTTATGTCTAAAGTTCTTCCTTACGTCTAAATGGAGCAAAAGATTTTTTTTTTTTTTTTTGAATGCAAAAGGTTTCATTCTGAATGTATTTCCCTGGAGTAAATAACTGCATTCTCTTGTAGGTTTTGCTAAGGATTATTATTGTTTTTGGTAAAAGCTTTGTCCGAATCTTGAGCCTACAGCTGAACCTCTGCCTGTCTGCAGAGCAGCTCAGGGCTTCCAGCCTTGGGATGCCCCCTGGCACTGAGCACTGCAGCTGTGCAGCTGTGGGATGCAGTGCTGGTTGGGCACGGAGCCACGCTGACCCAAGGCGTGAGAACATTCTGCTCTTAGTTTAAAGCTGAAAGCGTATTTATGCTCATGTAAGATCTGATAGTTGCATTTGTGGAACAGAGTGGGAGGAGAGGTGGGTGACCATGGATTGCTCTGTCCTATTCAGCTGCAGCGCTTGTTTGGGACTTGTGCTTTTGCTGTGCAAGTGGATGAGAGTCACGCAGAGCCAATGGAGAACATCCTCTGCGTGGGCTGCCCTGCTGCCCCAGGGTCCTGGACAGCACTTCTTGCCATTGGAAAACACGTGTTTTTGGAAAAAGCAAGCATCAGTTGAGTCATATCCAATTTGCTGCGAGTCATGCTCAAAAGGTCAAGTGTGCTGGTGTGTAGCTAAGCATCAGAATGTCCTTGGGATTGAGTTCACGTTCAGAATGAGTCTGAAAGGCCTTTGGTTTTTGTGGTCTTTTTGCTTGTAAATAGAATTTCTGCACATGTTGATTGTTTTGGAGATGCTTTGTAATGAAGGAGTTCTGAATTGGGCTCTGAAAGCTTCGAGTTCGCTTTGCTTTTCCCCAGAATAGCAAACTTGATTGCATCCTTCCTGTTTGTTCCTTTGTACTCTGAAATCTTCACATTGCTGCCATAAGCCCAATAGCTGCCTACCTTTGCGGGGGAGGAAGAATTGGGCTTGCTGATGTTTCACAGCAATTTACTTAAAATAGGGGAAAAAGAAAAAAAGCCAACTCCTACTTCTGCAAAGCCAGAAGCTGCTTTGGAAAAAAGGGGTAAGCAGCAAAAGAATTTCTTCTAGCAACAGGAACAGATGTACAAAGTGGTGTTGGAAGAGAGTGCTTTTCTCCTTGTGCTGTGTGTGCCAACACAGATCTGTCCATTCCTTGGCACGGGGGGGGATGCTGATGTGAGGTGGGTTCCAAAGGTTAAGCAGTCTCATCAGCAAGAGCTGTGGTGTCCAGTTGGGATATCTGTAACTTGTGATTTGTGGGGTTGAAGAACCACATTTATGGCTGTAATTCAGCTGGTTCAGTACTCATTACTGCGTGGAGTGATGCTGTGAGGGGAGGATGGGAAATGGGATTCTGAGTGCAGGCACAGAGCTGCTCCTCCATCTGAACTTCAGCACAGGTCTCTCTCTGCACTGTGTGAGTTGCACAGCCCTTGTTCCTCTCCACGTGGGGTGACTTCTTCCCTTCCTGCAGCTGCATGCTGCAGCTCCATGTGCTGGGCTGGGCACAGCTGCTTGTCCCCATGCTGGGTGCTTGGGGGGCTGCAGGTCACTGTGAGAGAGCAGAATCCCAGAAGGATGCAGGCTGTCCTTGCCCTGGTAAGGAGAAGGCAGCACAAGGAGCAAAGCCACGGCCCCTTAGACTGGGTTGGAATGAAACCAGCTAGGAAATGAGGTAAAATGGTCCATTCCCAAAGAAACACAACCAACCAGTTGTTCACATTGAACTGGAATCTCAGAACACAGCACAGAAGCAGTGGGCAGCAGTGCTGCCCCTCTCCCCAGTCAGTGGCTGTGGCATTCCCTGAGCTGCTCCTCCCAAAGAGAGGTGTCCCCTGGAAGTGCTTCATGTCCTCCCAGCAGTTGTTCTGACCTTTCCCTTCTCTGTGTGTGTGTGTGTGTGTGTGTGTGTTAGCTGTTTAACAGCAATCACCTTCAGTATTAAATAAACCACAGTGCAGGATGACTCGCAGCTGGAGCCGTTTGCATGGAGCGCCTTTCAGCTCGCTTTTATATCATTTCTAATTTTACTCTGCCCTCCTTTCTCATCAGCTCTTCTGAGGAGCTGAAGTAGAAAGGATTAGGAAGAAGAAAAAAAAAAGGTAGCTAAAAGGCTATCTCTCTCTTATACCTTATTACATGTTACCAGCTTTCGTGGGCTGCATTCTGGAAACCAGAACTGAAGTTACTGTGGTGCAGTACATAGAAGCTGGAGCTGCCTTTGCTGTGAGCTTCAATGAAAGCAGCATCTGTGCTTTAGCTTAGGCTTCCTGTACCAGTGCTGGGCTGCCTTGTCAGCTCTGAATAGGAAAAATAGGAAAAAAACTAGGCTAGGGTTAATGGCAGTCTGAACACGAGCTCTGGGACAGGTCGAGCAGGGGGGTTCACAGCTGTGGGCTGGAGACCTGTGGTCCCAAGCATGGTACGTGTCTGGTCCTAAAATGAGGGACCTGTGCCTGCTCCTATGGGACAGCATGGGAGCACTGGGGAGGTACTGGGAAAGCAATTGCAGTCTGAGCTTCAGAAGCTTCCTGGGAACATCGCTGTAATGAAGTTTTGCAGTGCTTATTGTTGTGCAGGTCATTTCCTTTGGAAATAGTTAATTTTGCTGCAGCTGCCATCAGTAGCTCTGCCTAAGCCATTGTCTGTGCGCAGTGCTGGCGTTTGCCTTGCGATAAAAACAGGGTGCTTTTAGCCAGTTTCTGTGACTTAAAACTTGTCTTATTTATCTGCTGTAAAGCACCGTGCTCCTTAACTTCTGCTTTTTGCATGGGGAAAGACGCAGTGATGCAGCTTTGAAATACGTAGGAGCGTGAACATGAATGCTTTGTGCTGATAGCAAAGGTGCAGCAAAGCAGCAGGTTTGGAGTTTGCAGGAGCTCCAAGGAGAGCGATGCACGGGGATGCTGCATGCACACAGGCAGGCATGCCAAATCCTTGCCAGATGTCTGAGCTGTCGTTTGGAGCACGCTCTGTGCTGGATTCTTGTAGGCACTGTCATGAGCTGGCAGCAGAAGTGCCTGCATCTCTCTGCTCCGTGGCTCTGTTGTTTGTGCATGGTGCTGGGAAGGAAAGCGTGGATCCCTGAGGTACTTCCAACTGAGGTGTCCCAGTCCCAAAAAGGTGTTGCGTGGGACGGCTGGAGCTGCAGAATGTACTGCTGATGTTTATGGAATTATGTGACAACGTTCCAACACTCCTGATGAGCCAGGAGCAGCGATGGGGCAATGTGAAATGATTGTGAAAACTCTTCTGATCCCAACTTCTGTGTTTTTCCATTGATTTGCAGTGAGGTTGCATCGCTGACAGAAGCAGCAGCAGTGCTCTCCTGCAGCAGCCACCTTGGGGGCTGTCAGAGGATCGGATGGTTTTGATGTTGCCCTCGCTTCTCAAAAGCAAGGAGAGCAAAGCTTTGCATTTTAGTTCACTCCTCGTGGGTTTGCAGTAGTAAATGCATAAGGGGTCCATGTGGCTTCGCACCCAGCTCATTGCAGCTGATACCAGGCTGATACCAGGAGTTCCCCTTGCACCAGGTCTGTGTGCTCCTGTCCCCTGCTGCTGAGGCATCCCTGTGTTCAGCTCAGCTTGTGGCTAGATGTCATCTGCTTGTGCTCTATGCTGTGATGCTGTAACTGCACTCTCCTTCCTTTTCATTATGGTTTGGCTGCTCCGTGACTCTGCCTTGACACTTCCCCACCATTGAGATGAAAGTCCTCGTGGCTGACTGCAGGCTTCCATCAGCAAGGCAGTCTGAGGATGTGAATTAGCACACTGCTGCTCAGAAACCCTGTGTATTCTTCACATTTTAACACTTCTTTGTAGCAATTCTGCATTGCAGAGCTCACATAAGGATGTTGGGACACGATGCGTTGCGAGAATCACAGCTGCTAACTGCTCTGTCTTGCACCGACTCCACCAATCACTTAAAATAACTTGTGCACAAAAATCCCTCTTGTGCTCAGATGCTGATCTGCTGGGAAAGGCCAACTGCTGCTGCATGGGCATGGCTTGGGCAGAACGTGTGAGCACGCAGTGCGCAGGTCGGCACCAGGACGAGGGCATCCCACCTATCCATGCAGGCAGCACTGCCCCTCACTACGCTTTGCAGGTGTAAAGAGAGGACCTCACCTGTGTGTTCTGGTGTTGGATCCCACGCTTCCTCCCAAAGCCTGAATGCACAGACTGGTGAAATGGTTCTATGGCGCTTTGTTAATCTGTGCGGTAACAGTGCAGTACTCAGTTTAGGAAGAGGCATTGCAATGCCTCCGTGAGCAGCAGCCAGATCTAGGAGTTATTTGTGCCGTTAGTGAGGGGTTTAATAGCTTAATCCATCTGGAAAGCAAGGAGATTGATTGGGCTGTACGATGAATGGGCTGATAATTAGCACAGCAGTCCCTCCGAACCACGCACCCCGGTAAGGCAGTGTGGCACACAGCAGGCACTGAGCTGGAGTTCTTAGCAGTGCACTATGGCACGTTTACTGGAAGAACAAAGGCACCTTGGCAGTGCTCTGATGGGTGAGTGCTGTTTCAGGTTCAGGAAAGCGGCCAGGCCAATGCACACAGAGCAGTTGTGCAAAGAAATGCCCCTGAGTGCATTGCTGGCAGTGTGGGTGGGTGCCAGCCTGCCATCCTCAGCACTCATCTGTTTCCTTGGTGTGCACTTCAGATTGCAATTACACTTTGGAGCTGCAGTTGATTTTCAGTTAGTACGGGCTGATAAACGCCCTTCAAAGCGTGCAGTGTCTGCAGGGTTTGAGAAGGAGGACCTGTGCTTGCTGTATGGGGTGAGAAAGATGAGTATTTTTGGATGCTTTGGGATTGTGCTGCGGATTTTTGTGCCAACAGCACCCCCAAAAAAGCACGATCAAAAAAGCACTGCCACCACCACCACTGACAAACAGAGCCCTATAATGAGTGCATCTGACGCTGAAATGAGATGCAAATCTCCATTTCTACCAGAGGGTCACTTGGGTGTCTGTAGGTGCTGTGCCTTTTTCAAGAGCTGCTGCACAGCAGTAGGCATTTCTCCTGGTGCTTCGTGGGTGTGTGGGTATGGATGAAGCTCTGTAAGGTTCTCGGTGCACTGGGAAGCTGTGGGGTGGCCTTGTGGCTGCAGTTTCTTGTATGTTAGATCCTTCCTGCCCAGCAATCCAGTGAGGATTATACAGCAGATCTGTGTTGAAGAGCCAGTGGAGGGGCAGAGCCGTTAGAAGGTGGAGACTTTCATCCCATTTTGAGACAGAAGAAGGCTTTGGCAAAAGGTGAGAAGTTTTGATAGAATGGTTTTCCACAGTTAGTAAAAACAAGGCCTGAGTTCTTTATTATTATGTTTTTTTTTTTGTTATGTAACACCAGCATTTCATTGCAGGAAATGGAAAAGCAGGCTGAGCCGCGTGCGTGGCCAGGTATGCCTTTAGGTCAGGGCACGTATTGAAGTTCTGCTCTTCTTTAAACATGGGGTTGAACGTGTGCACAGAACTGCCAATCTGAGGCGTTTTTTCTCTCTGTTCTCAGCAGCTCAGTGTGGCACACAGGCTTCAAAGTCAGGCGGTGCCTTATCGCAGTGCAGCAGGAACCCAGCTCCTCGCTGGGAGCAGCGCTGTGTGTCCCAGAGCTCTGCAGCTCAGTCCCTTCTGATCCTTGTTTGAGCACGGAGAATTTCCATGGGAGTGCCCTAAACTGCTGCCAGCGCCGTGGGTTGGGGAAGTAAGTCGCCTTGGGGTTTGTTTTTCTCAGTCTTCCTCAGCTCCTGTGGGGCTGGGCTGTGTGCTCAAGGCTCGTTGGTCCTGGTTGCTAAATGCTGTCTGTACAGCATGAGCAGAAATAGAAGTGAGGGCTGCGTGCCTGCCTGCCCTTGGCACACCCAGCCTTCCCACAGGAGCTTTGTGCAGGAGGAGGAATTGTGCTTTGCAATGTGGGGTAGTGGAAAGGAGACCTTCCTGCTGGAAATAAGAAGTCATTTTCTCTCCCCTTGGAAAATAAGATAGGTGCACGAAGTGCGTGTCTGTCTGCGTGCTTGTGCAGAGCAGGGTTAAAGCCGTTCCTGCTCACCATATGAGCCATGCAGATGAGCAGAGGTGTTTTGGGGTGGGACAGAATGCAAGAAAAGACCTCTTAAAACACCTTGTGTTCCATAGGGCTGATTGCTTGGGAAAAGTCCAGCAACAAAAAGCGAGCAGGCAGCACAGGAATGAGAGGGATGTCTGCTTTCCAGGGAAGCACAGCTTCTCTGCTCCCGTTTACAGGGGCTTATTGCCAGCAGCCTGCGATGCCCGGGGCTGTGGGCACCCCCATCTCTTACCAAGGATTAAAAGGTCCCTTCAGTAAATGCAGGGCTTCCTGCAGGAACTCCTTATTTATCCTTATTGTGCCAGGAATTATTATTCTGGTTTAGGTGCCATTCTTCTGTTTGCATTTCCTTTCTTCTTCCAGGACGGCTCAGCCCAGCACAGGAGCCGTCCTGTTTGGTGGATGTATGGGGCTCTGTGCAGAGCAGTGATGATAGAGGAAAGGCATCTGAGCTGCCGGGCTGGAAATTTGGCTCTGGCGTCTTGGAATTTTCCAAAAGAAACAGTCCTCATCGTGTTTTCAACCCTAAAACTCTCCAGGAAGGAATGAAATGCCAATGGTGAGAGAAGAGTTCAAGGAGAGGCTCTGATGGGCACACAGCTGGGAATGCTGATGGCGCATGTGCAGCATGGGATGCCAAAGTTTGTCCTTCCTGCAGGCAGCAGTCACAAAGCCACAGCAAAATGCAGTCAGTTTGTTTGTTTAGCCCGGTGGTTCTTGATGTCAACCCACCTTTGTAGCAGCAAATGGGAGAAAACAGCCCCCCGCCACCCCCATGCCTTGAAATGCTTTCCCATCCTGTGCTCATCCAATCCTTTAAGTATCGTCTGATGAAATGCTTTTCATAAGAGCACCGGGGGAATAGGCCCATTTAACACAGCCCCTCTGCAGCTTTAAATTACCTCTTTCTCTCATGGAAATCCTGAATTCTTTCTTCCACAGCTGGATAAAGAAATCCATCTCTCCGTGTACCACACAGTCAGCCTTTCTCCTGCACTGGCAGCTCTGGATGTTCCAGTGCCTGGCGAAATTTCATGCAGTGAAAACTCCACTTTTCTTCCCGAGTCCTCTTCAGCTCATCTGTAGCTCATAAAAGCTCAGTATCACTGCAGCTCACACTGTGCTGGAGCTGAGCATCAGCATCTCCCATTCGGGGTCCCAAAAGCTGCTGCGTGCCCCATCCCTCTGCCTTTCTGCGGTTGGGGTTTTGCTCGTGTGCTTCCAGAGCAGAACCGAGCTGAGCTAAAAGGGCTTTGAGGCAGCATGGCCAGGGACTGTGCACAGCTGGGGGAAAACACATGGGGCTGTTTGAAAACAGTCATGCACGTGGGGTAGTGGGTGTGGGAAGAGCGTGGTGGTGATGTTCCCCATCCCTTTGCCCATCCCCTGCTAATCCAGATGAGTTAATTAATGTTGAGTTTTCTAGCTAGGAGTCAGAAATGTTATTCGCTCTTTAAAGAGTGAATTATCCCCGTGTGTAAAAAGAGCAGAACGTGTTTGTTGAGGTCATCCCAAAAGCATCATCACTGAAAACCATCTGCTGATGCAGAAAATTGGATTTATTCTTATGCCAGAGTTTCCATAAAAATACAATTACATATAAATTTATGCTCTCTAAAAGCTTACAGCAAGCCAGGCTTTTGGCAAATAAGACACTTCTCTTTTCAAGTCCGGTTTTAACTGACCAGATGGTGCTTACAGTGCAGGAGCATAAGACTGGTGGGAGATAATTGATTGTTTCCATTTGAAAATAATAATAATTTAACAAAAAAAAAAAGGTGATTTTTAGCTGTGTGAACTCCAGACTTTGGTAGTGGGGCTGTTCCACTGGGAATCCTCTCGTTGCTGTGGGCACGGTGGTGGTTTTTCCATCTGAACGGTGAAGGTTTGTGGTGATGCTGTGATGGCTGCTCAGCCTCTCATTGGTGGTGAGAGCGTGGAATGGCACGGTCCTGGATGTGCAACACAATGTGGGGGACAAGAGGAAAGTCTCCTCCGCTGGAGGCTTTAAAGGCAAGGCTGGATCAGGCCCCGGGCAGCCTGATGTAACTGTGGTGTCTGTGTGCATTGCAGCGAGTTGGACTGGATGGCCTTCAGAGGTCCATTCCAACTGCAAGGATTTTATGGTTCTAAGTGGCTGAGTGATGCCTGCAGAGAGGGGCCTTGGGGTAAACTCAGCAGGGAGGAAGTTAAGAAAGGTTCTGCACCTGATGGTGGTGCGTACAGCCCTGCACTGCTGGAGCTCAGGGAGCATTGGGGCACTGCTCTTGGGCCAGCTGAGTTTACCTTGGTTTAATTCCTAGATTGCCCTGCGTAGAGTCAGGAATTGGATTTGGCATTCCTCATGGGTCCATTCCAACACAGGGTATTCTGTGATTATTTCTTTTTTAATTTGATCAAGCGTTGGAATGGACTGCTTAGGGAAGTGCTGGAGTCCCCATCCCTGGCGATATTCAGGAGCCGTGGCACCAAGGGATGGGTGATTGGACTCAGAACATCCAACTATGCATCGAGCTCAGAAATAAAACCCCCCAGTTATCCATTAAGCAAGCGAACGAAAGCAAGAAGTGCAATGGTTGGACTCGAGAGCCTCGAAGGTCTTTCCCAAGCACGTGGTTGTGTCAGTAGTTCCAGCACCAAGCCCGCTCGGCTGCGCTCCCTGAACGCCTCTCCCTTTGTTTTGCAGGTATGGTGTGAATATGCGTTGCTTGGCAGCTCGGGTCAACTACAAGACTCTGATCATCATCTGCGCTCTCTTCACGCTGGTGACGGTGCTGCTGTGGAACAGATGCTCCTCGGATGGGGCCGGCCCATTCCCCCGCAGCCCCGGTGGCCCCGAGCGCCGCGCGGCCGCTGCCAGCAGTGGCCCCGCACGGGATGTGGCCAAGCAGAGCGAGGAAGCATCACCCCAAGAACAGCAGAAGGCTCCTCCCGTCGTGGGAGGCTTTAACAAAGCCCCGGGGCTGAAGTATGAAGAGATAGACTGTCTGATCAACGACGAGCACACCATCAAAGGGAGGAGGGAAGGCAGCGAGGTCTTCCTGCCGTTCAGCTGGGTAGAGAAATACTTTGAGGTTTATGGGAAAATTGCTCAGTACGATGGTTATGACAGGTTTGAATTCTCTCATAGCTACTCCAAAGTATACACACAGAGAGCACCTTACCACCCGGATGGGGTCTTTATGTCCTTCGAGGGCTACAACGTAGAGGTTCGAGACAGAGTGAAGTGCATAAGTGGTGTTGAAGGTTTGTGCTCCACGTTTTCCTTTTTGGTTGAAATGCTTCTTGAAATTTGCTGTTGCCGTTTGAGATGCAAAGCGCTCCTAATTTTGTCACGACAGCGTGGATGAAAATGCATTGGGGATCAAGAAGTGTGGTGCAGTCTGCAGCATCACATCGACTTGTTTTTTGAGGTTACTTTGTCTTTTTCACTTGGGCATCAGCCGAACAAGCGCTTCTGGTTCAAGATCCTTTGTCCAAACGCCAAATGGGTTTCGGAGAAGGGAAAAGGACTGCTTTGGATAGGGGTAACTGTGGCGATGAAGCTGGGCTGTTAAGAGGGCTGACATCTCTCAGCTCAAGTTGTGAACTTTGCTTACACTTGTTTTTGTGGCGTGATGATGTGTGCTGGGAGCAGGGTGTAGGCAGAGCCCTCCTGGAACACCTTCATTACCAAAGGTGTGAGCGCATCCCAGTAGCTACGCATCCTCTGTGTGCAGAAGGCTGGGAAGAGGGGTTTCTTTCCTCTCATTGCAGTAATTGCTGACTGAATACAACTTAGGGAACAGGCACGTTTCACACCTGACTGTTTGGTTATTCCTCTATTGGCCTCCCTTTCTTTGCAGCAAGCGTTTTAAGAACCATCCTTGTGCCAGAGCCTGGCTATTGTAAAGGCAATAGTTAGCAGCCAGCAAACAGGGCTGAGAAATGCTTGTAGAGGAAGAGTTTGAATACTAAAACACTCAGCCAGGTTTAGCTCTTGCCTCGCATGCTTCCAGCCCTGGTAACGCTCACGTTGTTGCGTGATGAAAACCTCGTGCTGTATTTTCACCTTCTCCCTTTCTGCAAGGTTAATGCGTTGTTACGTCCTATGACCTGGAGAATTTAATCTTGTCATCTTGTATGAATTTCAAGTCAAGCTCTTCCAGCACATTTCTTTTTTTTTTTTTGCATCTTTCAGTCTCAACGAGTGCACCCTTTAACTGCAGATGCTTAGCACTAATGAGCGAGCTGGCTTCCAGGAGCAGCGATAGCACACGAGACTCAAATATTTCCTCTGATGGTTTTCTCTTCAGGCAGCAGTAAACCATCACATCCCCATCAATGATATTTATTAGGAACGTGAAGCACAGAAATATGTATGAAAATGTACCTTTTCCCATTGAGTTTAAGCAATATTTTCACTGCAGTATTAGTTTCTGAGCTTGACATTGCCAAAGGGGAGAGTGGTGCGAATTCCAACTTGTTTATTTGCCATCTTCCTTTTTCTCTTCTTACGTGCACATGAAAGCTTGCAGTGCTAAATGTGCTGCAAGGAGGTCACGACGGTGGTGTATTCCCACTTTGGGTTCTTACATTGCAATTGGGAATTTGCCCCAAACAAAATGTAGGGCTTTGGGGAATCCTGCTTTCCTCCATTCTATCCTCCTATCCTAAGCAATGTGTGTTTGCTTTGTTCTGCATGTGTGTGGCTGGGTTAATTGGCACATCCCAGCAGAGGCAGCTCGGGGTTGGGAGGTTCCTCCTTTAGCACCAAGTGACTCAAAGCACAGTCCAGCAATAACACAGCCATTGAACTTGAAAAGATGTATGCAGTGTCAAAGGGATTTGTTATATGGGATGTCGTGTGGGGGTTGGGGAGGAAAATCTGTTTTAAATGCATGTTAAAGTCAGTATGATGCATCAGGATGCAGTTAGGTGGGAGGACCACGATAAGGTCTGCTCTGCCCTTCCCATCTGCTCAGTTCTGCCCCATCGCAGATCCCAGTGCCATTGGGGGCAGTTCATTGTGTGAGTGGACTTTCCTTGAGTCCAGCTGGTGGTGAAGCCTGTTAACCTTTGTGGTTGGACTTGATGATCTTGAAGGTCTTTTCCAACCTGAGTTATTCTGTGATTCTCACGTCTGCCAGGAGTACATCGGTGGTGGGGAAGGAATGGGGAAGGCAGCGTGCAGCACTGCAAACACTGGCATGTGAAACTGTGCCAATGAAACACTCACGTTGCTCCTCTCTCCTAGGTGTGCCCTTATCCACCCAGTGGGGACCTCAGGGCTACTTCTATCCCATCCAGATCGCACAGTACGGGTTGAGTCACTACAGCAAAAACCTGACGGAGAAACCCCCGCACATCGAGGTGTACGAAACGGCTGAGGAGAAGGACAGGGGCAGCAGGGCAGCCGAGTGGACCGTGCCCAAGGGCTGCTCCCTTTCCACAGTGCCCGATAAAGCCAAGTTCACCAGTGTTAAACACTTTGTTGCTCCAGGTGGGTTATGGCAGACAGACGGTTGGCTCGCTCAGCAGAAACCATTTCCTCTGTTTTTGTTTGTATGGAGCAGCTTTCCATCCTTAAGACCTTACCTGAAAACATCATTGAGTTGTGTATTTTATTGTTTTTACTGTTTTTTCTCCGTCACTGCTCTTTGAAACATCCTTATTTTAATTAAAAGACACGTGGGTATATTGGTATATATGGGTATACTTGGGGAGGGCAGTGCAGCTCAGCAGAGCAGCTGTGCTCACATTTCCTGAGCCTGCTTGCTTCGGTCCCAGAATGGAAGCAAAGCACTCCAGCCTGCGGTGCTGGAGCATGATGCAAGAGCTGGTATGTGAAGCTGGGTATGATGTGAGATGGCAGAGAGGGGCAGTTTTCATCCCGAGCAGATGTGCCATGCAGGACTGCTGCTGGGACCCTGCATCTCTTCATTGGGATGCCACTATTTTTGCAGTTTGAGGGCCATGCAGACCTCATTCTGGTTTAACCAGGTTGCCTTAATGAGGCAGCAAGAGGGAGTGCAGGCAGTTAGGGATGACTTCTTGTGCTCTTCACCCTCTCTCAGTATAACTAAATCAGCTTCTGTGTTGCAGTGACCGTATATAGGTGATGAATATTTTTCCAAGGGAGGAAAGGAAAACCCCCTAATGGGCAGATAGGCAACAAAAGCCCCCCAACTGCTCCCAGTGTTGGTGGCATAGCCAGGCTGCAGTACCACTGCCACCAGGCCCTTGGAGGTGGCCCACCACATCCCCATAGCCTTGGCTCTGTGGGGCTGTGTGTGGGCTCTCACTGCCCATTGCACACCACATGCCTGCTGTTACCCGCTTGACTTTCCCCTGTTCTGCTTCGTCCTGAGCAGAGGTTTATTTTGAGAAGTGGATTATTTCGTGCAGGAGTTTCCTTTGTGCTCAGACAGGTTCGTTGATAAGGACGTAATGTGTTTTTCCTCAATCAATACCCATTAGAATTAATGAGTCCATTACTTACAAAGACAATGAAGTAATTTGCAGTTGGCACCTTAGGCTCAGGCCTCTGGGGAAAAGCTGCCGAACACTCTCGTGTCTTTGTAGTAGAGAAATACAGGGAGAGAGAAGGCTGAAAGAGCTGCTGTGTGTTCTGTCCTCATCCTTTATTGATGGCAGAGTGATGTGCAGGGCTGAAGGCTGCAGTCTGCATCCACTCTCTGAGATGGCTGTAAGTAATGGCTTTAGAGGCGCTGATGGCTGTGGAAAGAACACGCAGCCTTTAGGCTTCCTTCTTAAAGCTCCTTTTCCCATTATAGTTCACTTTGTTGTGGCACCAGAAGTTATTTACATGGAACTGTGCACAGCACAGCGGTACCTACGGTGCACGGTGCAGAAGTGCCCATGATATGAAATGCACTGGGAGTGGTTGGAGATGGGGAAGCCATTGCTGGTGGCCATAGCCCTCTGTTTGCTCATGATGGGATATTTTACGTGTCAGGAGGTAGAAGAATGGAAACGGTGGTCTTCCACGGGAGGGTTTTATACTATGGAAAGCTGTTAATTTAAAACATCTTTTAAGTGTTGGTCAGCCTCAAAGCTGTGGCATTTGCACGTGGTGTTACAGACACATTAGCTGCATTAGGTGCTATTGCATTAGGTGCCACCACCTGGGAGCTTTATTTATTGTTGTGTTTTAAACTGAACTGAATTTTGCCAACTGAGGGGTTAATAAGTACTTCTAATATGTTCTTCTTTCTGTGTTCCATGGGGCTATAGCACTGAGGGACGTGGGCAGGGGGCGTAGTGGGGTGGGTTGGGGATCTCAGAGGTCGTTTCCAACCGTCACGATTCTGTGGTTCTGCTAAATGATAAGATCTGTTTGTGACCGTATTTCTTAAGGTCGTACCCTACCCCAAATTCCTGGCCTGCGTCCTCCCAGCATCACCTGGAGGCGCAGCGGAATCCCCCCTGACTGTCCTTGCCTCTGCTTTCCTCTGCCCAAATCCTGGATTCCCAGCAGCAGTTGCCTGGGCTGCGTGCTGAGCCCCCGGCACGCTCAGTGACTGTGGGTTGCTCCCCGCCGCAGCCATCGCTCACGGCTTTACTTTTATGCTTAATTAAATAATAGATGTACAGAAAGCAGAGGCTGTTTGAATTATTGATCAGCTCGCCTAAAAGCATTTGAGTTTTGTCTGGTTACCTCCGGACGCCGCGCTCTGTATCTTTGATATCTTTAAAGAAATGAGCTCTTTCCCACCGAACGGTTGTTTATTTGTTTTGCAGAGAACACCGAGGGGGTTTCCCTGCAGCTCGGGAACACCAGAGATTTCATTATTTCTTTCGATCTCAAGTTCGTAACCAACGGGAGCATTTCTGTGGTGCTGGAGACCACAGAGAAGAACCAGCTCTTCACGGTGCACTACGTCTCCAACACACAGCTCATCGCCTTCAGGGAGCGCGACATCTTCTACGGCATCGGGGCCCGCACCGCCTGGAGCACCGTCACGCGGGACCTGGTGACCGACCTGCGCAAGGGCGTGGGGTTGTCCAACACCAAGGCCGTCAAGCAGACCAAAATAATGCCTAAGAAGGTGGTGAGGCTGATTGCGAAGGGGAGGGGATTCCTCGACAACGTCACCATCTCGGCCACCGCGCACATGGCGGCTTTCTTCGCGGCGAGCAACTGGCTGGTGAGGAACCAGGACGAGCGGGGCGGCTGGCCCATCATGGTGACCAGGAAGCTTGGGGAAGGCTTCAGGTCCTTGGATCCGGGCTGGTACTCGGCCATGGCGCAGGGCCAGGCCATCTCCACGCTGGTGCGGGCCTACCTGCTGACCAAGGAGCACGCCTTCCTCAGCGCCGCGCTGCGGGCCACTGCGCCCTACAAGCTGCCGTCAGAGCAGCACGGGGTGAAGGCTGTGTTCATGAACAGGCACGACTGGTACGAGGAGTACCCCACCTCGCCCAGCTCCTTTGTGCTCAACGGCTTCATGTACTCGCTCATCGGGCTCTACGACCTGAAGGAGACCGCGGGGGAGAAGCTGGGCAAGGAGGCACGGCTGCTGTATGAGCGTGGCATGGAGTCCCTGAAGGCCATGCTGCCTCTCTACGACACCGGCTCCGGGACCATCTACGACCTGCGGCACTTCATGCTGGGCACCGCTCCCAACCTGGCGCGCTGGGACTACCACACCACCCACATCAACCAGCTCCAGCTGCTCAGCACCATCGACGAGGCCCCGATTTTTAAAGAGTTTGTCAGGAGGTGGAAGAGCTACCTGCGGGGCGGCAGGGCAAAGCACAACTAGAGCTGACAACCAAAGCCCTCGTGCCCGCTGGCGGCGAAGGTTCGGGCTTCTGGAGCTCGGCGAGGGGACACCTGAAAAGGTCGCATCCTAAATTCGTTTTGAAGAAGTGATCCTTAAAACTGATCTCCTGAAATAATTGCATTCCAGTGTGAAAACCTTTGGGTCTGATGGGCAGGAATCGGGGACTTCAGCTCGCTCTCTATAGCACTCCACCGTGACGTTACCCGCACGAAGCAAAACCCATCTGTGCTCTGAGCTGGGGGACGATATTGTTTTTGCTTTTTGCAGGAAGATATTTACGGAAGCCATACAGGTCTCTAAAGTCCAGCACTTGCCTGACAAGTTAGTATGTGGCCTCTTTGAAATGGAGCTATTTGTGTATATGTTGGAACAGCGTTGCCGGTGGTGTGGTGTAATGCTGTAAACGTGTGTTTCCTTGTAGCCTGGGTAGTGGACAGCGTAGCTTTTTCAAGGTGTTCCTTTCTGTATGGATTCCCTCCCTGGGGTGACCGGCCTTTTTTATTCTCTGTCTGGAGGTCCTGTAGCCGTATGGCTTTGCGTCGCACCACGTAAGCACAAGTTGGTGGCTCATGGATGGCCCAGCGCTGCGGCTGCACCAGCCCTGACCTGGGAGCCAGGCACACGTGGGGTGCTGGCAGCTGGCAGCACTTCCCCCCCCCCAGCAGCTGGAGTCTCTTCTCGTGGAGCCCGATGTTCTGTTCTGTATTTTTTCATCACATCTGACAGGTTTCTGTAAGCGTTGGCTTGGTTCTGTAGGAGACCCGTGTTGAATTCCTGTGTGGCGTGGAGCTGGTTTTGAGTAGCGTGCAGGAAATGTAATTTGAGCACTGTCCTATGGGGGTTTTCGTTTTTAACCTGCTTTCCCAAGATCCAGCACTTGAAAAATGACAATCAGCCCATAGGGCTCTGCAGCTCCGTCTGTGCTTTAGCACTGCTCGGCCTTTGCTGCCCGACACCAGTCATCAAACAGAACCCCAACACTTCCACTGTGCTGGCAGCACGCAGAGGAGCAGATGGTCTGCATCTCGTCTTTGTGAGCCCATACCCACACCACGGGTCTGCCTTCACAGCGTGGAGGTTTCTGGAAGGGTAAAAGCGATGGCATCATCAGATGGCAATGGTGTGGTTTGGTAGCACAGCAAACACCAGCTCGTCAGCTCTGTGCAGGCTTGCTGGGCTTTGCTCTCCCATCCCATCCAGGCACGAAAGCTCCCAACACGTCCTGGCATGCTGTGATCATGTATGGCTGCGGGGCTTTTCCACTGATCCCATGACATGCTGCAGGTGTCGGTGTGCTTTGGCTTAAGGTGCTCCTACAGAGGACAGAGCTGCTTCAGACTGCAGAGAGGCTGGGCACGAGGACGGCGTGCATCTTGGCTTTTGTTTGCTTTTCTTGCTTTTTCAGTGCTTTTTTCTTGCAGATATTTGAAGCGACTTTGTAATTACTTGATCTCTGCAAACGCGTGCTGTGTGATCGTACCAGCTAATGTGAAAAGCAGACGTCGCAGGAGAAATCTCAATACCAAAGTTAGCAGAGCTGATTTTTATTTTTAGTGTTGTTGTTTTTGTGGTTCTTGTTTGTTTTTTTTTTAACACGTGTGCACAGAGAAAACAACCCAAACGACGTGCTTCCTTCCAGCGACGGTCCTCGCTGCAAGCAGAGCATCTCCCCCTGTGCATCCCCTCCGGTTTTTGCCCATTTTGGATTTGGGGAAGCAAGAGACACTTCCAGGGCGCTGCTCTGCAGCGGTGCCGGTGCCTTACCGAGGCCACCGTGCCCTCTTTTTATTATTATTTAATTACTTTCTTCTTGTTTTTCAATATCGGGTTGATAATGGCAGTGATGGTTGTGTTGGGGCGGGTCGGCCCCGGAGCGTTGGTGGCAACGCCGCTGCTCTGGGCACGCCGCGTCCTTAATGCCCACGCTGCGTTCCTGTTGGCCGTGGCACTTGTGTCACTTCATCCCGCCGCCCCCAGGGGCCGTGGGGCCACAGGGATTCGGTGTGAGGGCTCCTCTTGGGGTCGTGTTTTGCACACAGAGCTGGGAGGGGATGGTGGGACGTGGGCGCCCGTCGCTTGGCTGAAGTCAGTCGCTTTGATCCCTTTCCCAGTGGTGGACATGACGAAGGTCCTGGGGACTCAGATCAGCTCGACGTTCCCGTGATGCTCGCTGTGCACAGAGCCGACTGGAGGCGTGCTGCATGGCACACCAGTGACACACAAGCACAACCGTCCGCGTGTGGCCGTGCTGTTTTCTCAGCCATTGTGCAAGACATTCACCGAAAGCTGCTATTTCCCTTCACCTTGTAATTGTACTTTATTTTTTCTACATTTTTACATGTGGGGTATACACGCCATGTGTTAAATATGCAATAAATTGTTTACAGGATGCTCTTGTAAAGGGTGGTCCTTTGTAAAGCTGTACAGACTTTGCAGTTTAAGCACAATGTGCACATGTTAGTTTTATATACGGCGAGACGTGACTTTTTGCAGAGGGAAAGGTTCTACTATGTTTATATACAAAGTAAATGGATCAATGTTTGTGCTTCATGTAAAGCTGCTTTATAAGATTGTAAAATAAATTTCTTTTTTTTTTATCTTAAGGTAAACACTGAGTGCTTGTGTTATTTTGGTCAGTATCTTCCTCCCTCCCTATGGCTGCAGCTCATTGAGGCTGGAAGTGTCCACCACCACGTCCAGTGCATCACCAGCCATCAACCCGCCATCCTGATGGCCTTTGAGGCATCTCATCGTGGGGAATTTGGAAGGGTTTTGACTCAAAAATGAGTTTTACTCCAGCAGTCCCAATGTGCAACCTGTCACCACGATTCATTCCCCAAAAGCAGAGCTGGAGTCCTGGAAACGCACAGAGCGGAGCTGCTGGGGTCCCCTCCTGTGGGCATGGGGGAAATCAGAGATTTCCCTTTCTTTGCATGGGAAAATGGAGGAGGACTTACATATGTTGTCTTGGTGCTGGGTCTGAATGTTTGCTGCTCAGTTTGTGGTGAAAGGAGATACGTTTACCATCTGCTGAGGGCGCCTGATGGCTCCCATGGATGTGCTGCACTTCCTGAATGCTGAACAGTGGTGTCTGTGCTCTGCTCGTCTCCTGCATGGGAAGGAGCCGTTTGGGTGCCAAGCTGTGCATTGCTCTGTGTCCAATGAAGCTCACGTTTGTCATGGTGAAGTGCGAGGGCTCAAAGCCATCCTGAACACTCGCCATCAGGGCGGGGAATGTTTTAGCAGCTCCTCTTGTTTCATGGCCTCAAAGCACTTTGCTGAATGGCTCTCAGGTGGTTTAGCTGAGGATGGGCTACAGGTGGCACCTGCTGCGGCACCTAGAACCACATAGGAGTGCAATAATGGGAAAGCATCCCCTGTCCTGCACGCAGCCCCCATCCTGTGGGCCCATCACTGCCTTCTGATCCTCCCCCATCAGTGGGGCCATGGCTCTGAGCGTGTCCCCCTGCTTGCCCATTGCCAACCTGGGCTGAAGCAGTGCCATGGCCTTGAGGCACTCACTTCTAAACCATTACAGTTGAGCGGTGCCCTGTCACCCCATTGAGGAAATGCATGAGAGCCCCATGAGTGCAGTCTCTGCAGACAGAGGGCTCTAACAGAGTGCTTTCCTCACACCCTGGAATAACACAGCAGGTGATGCAGGGCTGGCTTTCCTGCACCTGCTCAATGCTTCTGCATCACCTTCCTCAGTGCTGGGGCTTCATCCTGCAGGGCAGGAGCCCGGTGGGTGCAGCACCTTGGGTTTTTTAATGGGAGAATCACAGCTGCTCTCCGACACTGGTGTGTCCAGCAGTCCTCCAGAACTGAGATCCGTGCAACCCAAGGCCCTGGGGATGCTCCTGGTGCCAGCACTGCCCCTGCTGCCTCCCAGCCCAGATACTGCAGGCACATGTGTGCAGGGAGCACCTAAACAGATTTGCTTCTGCAAAGCCCATTACCAGAGGGAAAATAACACAAAATCCAAATGGCATTGCTTGGCTGGGGAATGCTAACCCATTAATTTGATCATAAAGAGGCCTTCTTATGGAAATCCCCACTTTATCCTGAGTACCGGCACAGATTGGTGCAGATTGGATCCCATTAACCCCGAGCTGTGCTGCTGGATCTTCGTGTTTTCCCCTTCCAACAAGGCTCTGTCGGCAGAGGCAGCTGGTGAGGAGCTGCCACCTCCCCCTGCCCAGGGGCTGAGCTGCTCACAGAGCATTAACTATGGATGCAGAGCACCATAATGCTTTGAGCCCTCTGTGCATGGCAGGGCTGAGCCAGCTGTGCTGGGCACTGTGGCCAGAAGCCACTGAGGGTGAGGAGGGTGGGAGGAAGCGCTTCCCAATGCAGGGTGCCTTTGGCCCATGGGATGGGTTTTTAGGTTGTCACGTCCCCAGCTTTCGTTCGCATCGTTCTGCCCCATCCGTGGGCAAGATCCAGGTTTTGCAGGGCTGCAACTCAAGGCAGACCACGTTGATAAATTAAATGGGCATAATTAAACATGCAGGCTTGGGGCTGCATTAAATATTAACCACTTCTGCCTTGGCGCCTCCACGAGCAGTAGGTCTGCAAGGATTGGGAGCAGCGCATGGCTCCGCTCCTCCTTTGGCTGGCTTTACCCTGAGATTTTAGGCCCTTCCCATGGTTGGTCTTTGCACCTACGATGGAATTTTGAGAGAGCCCACGGTCAGATTGTGGAATTCACGTAAAGAATTTAAACAGTGGGAAAAACCAAACGTGCTCAGAGCATCATCACCATCGTCTGCGTCAGGCTGGGATGCGCGGGATGGAGGAGCACAGCTGCCCTGGGGACCCTGGGCTGTGCAGGGCTGTGCAACCCCTGCGTGGGGTTGGGGCATTGCTGGAGGGGCTGCACAGCTGTGGGGGTGTGCACAGCTGGGAGGAGTCGGTGCGCATTGGGATTGTGCACAGCTGGGGTGGGTGTGCATCTCCAGAGGGCTTTGCTGTGTCACCACGTGCTCCGTCCACGTCCCTTGCTTTGTGACCTTTATCCTACACCTGCGCTGTGCAGCCCTGCATCTTTCCCACTGCAAATGCCTTCTCCTGCTGGTTTGACTCAGCAAGCAGCAGCCCATGGCCGACGCGTGCTTGCAGCTCTTTCCAGATCCTCATGCTGTCCCGTGTGCGTGCCTGCGTGTCAGCTCCATTCCTATTTAGCTGCAAACAATGTCACGAGGGTTGTGCCCCAAGCTCGTTCAACACCTTTTACAGCTGGGGGAGTTTCCACTGGTTTCCAACTGACCTCACCGGTTGCTGCTGGGAAGCTTTGCTGTGCTGTGGGTGTGAGTGCTACTCTCCCATAAGGGGAGCTGCCAGGTTATGGTACTGGCAGGCAGCAGCTGCCGTGCAGGTGAGGGGTGAGTAGGAGCCGTCTGCATCCCCTTATAGGGCACAACGATGTCACCTCAGGGAGGGCATCGCCCAGATAAGCAGTCCCAAAAGGTGACATGGCACAGGGCTGGAGGGCACCTCAGAGCAACAACTAGGAGATGGTGTGGAGAAGAAAAAAGGCAGAATTTTGCAGGAAATGGTTCAAAGTGCACCTGAGTGCCAACAACACTTTGGGAACAGTGGCACCGGGCAGTGGGGTCAGCAGCAGCACCCCCTGGGAGCCGCACGGCTGGATGCAGGGGGGCACATCCAGCCCAGCCACCTTTGCATCCACCCTATGCTCCCAAAGCAAACCCAGACGTTTTGTTTGGAGAGGAGGGATGGCTCACACGGCTCTGGGAAATGCTTTCATGCTGTCCGTGTTGGCTGGGCTGAACGGGTTGAGACGGGTTGAGAGCATTAATTCTCCCCGTGCTGTGTGAACGGTGCATTAGGTCTGGATGCAGTGCTGAGGGTAATGGCTGTGGGTATGTCCGCATGCCATTCCTTCGGCTCTTTACAGTAATGGCCACACAGTGCTCTCCAGTGACTCCCAGTCCTCTCTCTGTCGCTCTATAAGAATGCCGTGAGCTCCGCAGAGCTGCGTGCGGAACAGGGGTCGACGCAACACCAAGGTAGCGATGCGAGGACACCTCTGGGCAGCAGCACGTCCCTCCCTACACTGCGTTTTGCACTTTTCCAGTCTCCTTGGAGACAGTTGAGCAACTTTCTGCTCTTTTCCGGTGCTAGAGCGGCGGGGCCGGGAGCTGCGCGCGGTGAGCAGCCTGGCAGCGCGCATTTTTCCTGCTTCCTCCCAGCCTGGCTGAAGCCGATCGGAGCGCGATCCGACAGAGTTTGGCTGCGGCGATTTCCGGTGGTGTTTTGTTGTGGGTTTTATTTTTTTCCCCCATTCCCTTCGCGCCCGGCCAGCGCTCCTTGGCTCCAACCCAACCGTGCGCGCTGACCTCCCCGCGTCCTTCCCGCGCCCAGCGGGATCCGTCCCCAGGCGGCCCCGTCCCGTCCCACCGTCCCCTCCCATGCAGCTCCATCGCTGGGCCATGTGGGCTCTGTTTGTACACAGATGAGCAACAGCTCGGCGCCAGCGCGGCATCGCCCAGCCCTGCGCCCGGCCGCTGTGTAAGTACGGCACGCTCGCTTCGCCCTGCTCCGCCGCTGCGCTTTGTGCTGCTATCCCAGGGGCTGCTGTGCTGCTGCGCTGCTGCTTTCCGGCTGTGCAAGGCCCGGGGATGTGTGGGTTTGTGCGTGGGGCAGATGGAACTCTTCTCTTGGTGCAGAAGTGCTGTGGGTACCCAGCTCGGCTTGGGTACCTCCGAGCTGCTTGTGCAGCCAGCGGCCCCTGCACAGCAGCTCTGCGGCTCAGCCGGTCCTGCTCCTGTGCTGCTCTAAGAAAGCTGTGAAAGTTAACAATTAACAGCTAAAATACCTCCCCCTTCATCGGCACGCACGGCTCCACGCACACACTGAGCCGACGCACCGGTGGGGACGCGTTGGGGCCGCGCATGGCCGTGGGGATGGGAAGAAAGAGGAGGAGGAGGAATAGCGGGAGGAGGAGGAGGAGAAGGGTGTGTTTGCAGCACGCCTCCAGGCTTTGCAGCTTGCTGCCACAGAGGTCGCAGTTCAACGTATGTCCGTCCTTCCCATCAGGGTGATGTCCCCCATCCCTGCCCCACTGCCTGTGTCTCACCAAATGTGCCCTTGGAGCAGGAAGGAGTGGGGCTGCAGGGTGTGCCTGCTGCTCCCGCGGCCTCAGCCCAGTGACTCATTTTGCTCATAAAAACACAAACTGGTTGTTGCAGCTGGGGAGCTCCCTGCTGAGAGAGGCAGGGTCCCTCCAGCCGTCCCCAGGCGCTGTCCCCACCACGTCACCCACAGCCAACCCACTGTGTTTCCCCCTGGGAGCAGGAAGCTTTGCAGCCACCCATCATTTTCGGTTTGTTTCTCAGTTTGCTGAAGTCACTTTGTCATCCTGAGCACCCCTATGCCACTCAGGGAAGTTATGCATGCAGTGGGGCAATGCTTGTATTGCTGTTCCTTGCATTGGGCTGTTCCTTCTAGCCAGGCAAGAGGAGAAGATGCATGGATGCACGGGCAGGCGTCCCTGTCCCCATCCCTGTCCCCATTCCTGTCTCTCTCTCCATTCCTGCCCCTGCCCCCATCCTTATTGCCATCCCTATTTTGCACTCCTGCAAACCCAGCTGCTACCCCCATGTATTTGCAGTGCAGCGTGTGCCTGGTGCCAGCTCGTCACACAGCTCGCACCTTCTTATCTCCGAGATAAGAAAAAGTATTTCTGTTCCATCCCATCTTTGAGCTCATTTGTGTTCCTATCAGTGGGGACGGGAGCAGGCAAAGCGCTGTGCCTTTGCTGGTGGAGAATGCAAATACTTGCATGCTGCTGGTGCAGTAGCCAAGAGAAAGGTCCCAACTGGAGACTAATCTTTAACTAAAGGCATTTCCAACTTCATTCCATGTCAGGTTTATTGCTCTCTCACCTCGTTAATTATTCCCTTGTTAACCACCTCCTGGCTGCTGTCCTTTCTGGGCATCCCCTGTGCACCCAGCCCCATCTGCAGGGATCAGGGCACAGCCTGGGCAGGGGCACACAGTGGGAAGCACTGGGAGAAGGGAGCAGAGGGCTTCGGTGGGGCTCTGTGGCCGCTCCGTGCAGCAGCAAGGTGTGACGAATCCCCGCTCGGGGAGGTTATGGGGAGGGCGAGGAGGAGGCGTGGGTGCAGTGGGGCTCATAGCAGGGTGCTGCCCACAGCTCTGCTGCTCTCCACCCTGGGAATTCAGCTTTCTTCACCTTTACTCCACAGCCCCGTGGTGCAGGCAGGGAGCGGAGGAACACTGCAGGCTGGGTAAGTGCTGGAGGTGCCGGGATTGCTCCGTGTTCCCCGATGTCTGATGTGGAAAGAACAGGCAGGGAGAGCCCCACATTCCCCAACCCTGTCCCCGTATGAGTGGCAGTGGGGAACCCACGAAGCCCCATGCTGGCTGCAGGGGGTGCCACCCTCCATCCCCAACATCCACGCCTTCGGCACCACTGCGTTGGACACCACAACCCCACCAGCACTTGTGTTCCCCAGGCCACCCATCCTGAGCGCAGAGCCATCGCCACGGCGCAGCCACATCCCCACCATTCCCGGTGCCGTCCCCAAGGCAGGGATGTGAGGCACCGTCCCACGGAGCCGCGGTCCCGACGGCGCAATGCTGAGCCTGAAGCTGCCACGACTGCTGAGCATCCACCAAGTGCCTAAGGTCAGAGGACAGCTTCCACCCCCTGGGGCTGGGAGGGATGTGGGACCCTCACCCTTCACACAGGGTGCTGACGGCCGGACCTCCCCTTGGGGGACGCTGCCACCACTCTGTACCTCACAGGGGTACCAGGAGCAGGGCATCCTCTGCGGGTACCGCCCCCCGAGGATCTCAGCAGCTGATTGTGTCCTCAGCGCCTTCCAGATGACCAACGAAACGCTCAACATCTGGACACACTTCCTCCCTGCATGGTGCGTCTCACGGCTGTCACCGCGTCGCCGGGGCAGGGGACGCACCGGGTGTGACGCTCACCCTATGCTCACAGGTACTTCGTGTGGATGCTGGTGGGGCGGCTGTGGGGGCCGGGGGGCCGGGACCCCCCCGCCTGGCCGCTGCTCGCCTACCTGCTGAGCTGCTGCATCTACCCGCTGGCCTCCAGCTGCGCTCACACCTTCAGCCCCATGTCGGCCCGCGCCCGGCACGTCTGCTACTTCTTTGACTACGCGGCGCTCAGCATGTACAGCTTGGGTGAGGATGGGGGGGTTCATCCTGGGATAAGGAACCTGCAGGGAATGTATTCTGTGGGGATGGGAGGGCTTGGGGTGCAGCCATGCAGCACTGCTGGCCCAAAGGCCGGTGAAATGGGATTTGGGATTTGGAGAGCCCCTGTTGGGCAGAGGGCAGCTCCTCACCACGTCCTCCCGTCCTCATCCAGGTTCGGCCCTGGCGTATTCAGCATATGTGTTCCCAGAAGAGTGGGTTGGTAGCATCTTCCACTGCTGCTATGTCCCCATCGCGGTGTTCAACACGGTGCTGAGCACCAGCCTGGCCTGCTACTCCAGGTGTGTGCCCTCTCTGTACCTCCTCAATGGCTTCAGCATAACTATTAATTAGTGTCATTAATAGGGCTTTGGGTCTGGTAGCTGTATTGTAACAAGGCAGGGGAAGAAGAGAGTTTTGTGCTGCTGCATGCTGGCACCAGGAGAGCGTGACAAACAGAATGCAGAACCACTGCTTTAATTTTGGAAAGCCCAAGAGGTATTTTTGCGTGGTGCATGGCTCCAGCCCTGTGTTACAGAGCTGCAAGGAGGGACTGCAGCCCTCCTGCATCAGTCTCACCGCACATATAGCACTTTGTGTGTGGGATTTGGCTCCCCAGCAGACTCGGATCATTTGTTTGGAATAAGTCTAAAAAATATCTCGGTGGCTCAGCTGCATTCCAGCTGCACGCTCAGTGCTGGCAGTGCTGGGCTGTTGTTTTTTTTGTAGTCAATTCCTGGCTGATCACCTCTGTCGAAGACCAGCATGGCCAGGTGGGCTGCAGTGAGCATGCATGACCTTCATGCGATTTGCCTCACAGGAGCAGCAGCCCTACAAGGGCTCCTTTCATGCCTGCGGGTTTGGAGTCTCCTGCACAGAGCAGACAAACCTGTCTGTGCTTCCTTGCTGCAGCAGAAGGCATTCCTGCCTGTGAATGGGGCCCTGTGCTGTTCCTGGCCGCCTGCCCCACGTTTTGGCACCAGGAGGTTCCGTGAGATCTGGATCCGACCAAGGAGAGCCCCACTGCTCCACTGCTGCTTTATTCTGGGGGGTGGCTCTTCAGTTACTGTGTGATTTCAGCCATTCCAGTGTTTCAGTGCTGATTTCCTGGGCAGTGCAATGCAGAATGTCACTCCCCATCCAGACATAGGCTTTCTGCCTCAGATATGGTATGATGATAACCAACAGGCTCCTACATCTATTATAAGGTTGATGCCATAAAAAAAGCAACTGATTAAGTTAATTAACTCTCAGATTTCAGTCACTCTGCGCATTCCCCGAAATGACAATTGCAGAGTCTTGGCAGGGTGTGAGACAGAAGCACACAGAGATGTTCCTTGCCTCTCAGGCACGAGCTGCAATACAGCTTAATTAACAAACATCAGTGGCTGCAGCCTGAGAGCTGCATTACCACAAAGCAAGGCAGGGCCCAAAGCAAAGCAGGGCCCAGAGCAAGGCAAAATCTAAAGCAAGGCAGGGTCCAAAGCACAGCAAGTCCCAAAGCAATGCAGGTGCATCCTGCTTGCAATCCAAGCTCTTAAAGCTTGGATAAAAAAAACAAGAGCGAAAGCTCAGTTAGCAACAGCAGGGGAGGCAGTTGTTTGCCGCTGATGGGAAACAGCAAATGAACAGCAGCAAAAATCAGCAGCAAGATCAGGAGAATAAAAAAAGAATTGCTTCCTGGTGTGCCCTAAGCGATGGATTGAAACGTGCCAAGGGTGGCAGCCAGAGAGATGGCCTCACCCTGGTCTGGGAGTCGTAGCAGGAGGGTGAGGGCATCGTGCACCTCGCTGCAGCTCTGTGATGGTGGCAGCAGTGACCCAGCACTGCTGCAGCCTCACTTGGTGCTGCTCTGCTCCCCGCAGGTTCCTGGAGCTGGAGCGACCGTGGCTCAGCAAGGCGTCCCGCACGCTGGCCTTTGTGTACCCGTATCTCTTCGACAGCATTCCACTCTTCTATAGGGTATGCTCACACGCGGGGCTGCTCAGCCTGCAAGCGTTTGGGAAAACAGGTCCTTTTTTTAAAAAAGGAAAACAAACTCCTGCAGGAAAAGAGATTTGCGTTATTTTTTCCTGCCCCCATCCAGGCGCTGCACTCATTGAAGCTGCGTGTTGCTGCCTGATCGTAGTCACAGGCTGGTGGCTTGGCTTGGGAGGAACTTGAATGTCTTTGGGGGTGGGCGTTTTGCTGGTGTGGGGCTGGTGGTGCTGGGACCCAGGGGGCCAAGAGGCTCACTCTGTCCCACCGCCACCTCCCTTAGTTCTATGTGTGCGCAGCGCGGAGCTGTGCGGATCCCACGGTCGCTGCCCACTACAGGCACACTGCCTTCGCCTTCCTCACCTGCTTCATCTTCGCCACCCACCTGCCCGAGAGGCTCGCGCCGGGACACTTTGACTACATCGGTAAGCGGCAGGAGGCTGAGCTTTGCTTCCACGTCAGGCAGAACGCACATTTATAAACACAGCTCCGGGAGGGGATTTGTCTCTGTCTCTGGCGGTCGCGTTTGAACGAAGCTTGAGTTTCCTTAAGTACTTTTGGCTTCCCCGCAGGGCACAGCCACCAGGTGTTCCACGTCTGCGGCATCCTTGGCACGCACTTCCAGCTGGAAGCCATCCTGATGGATATGAGTGAGAGGCAGGCACGGCTCCCAGCCACATCGCTGCTGCAGGTGCTGGCACCCATGGGCACGTGCATGGCCGTCGGGTTGGCGGTCATTGCACGATGCTCTGCACAGCTCTGCCAGGCACCAGAACCCTCACACAGGGAGAAGCTGCACGGGCAGTAGGGCACCTGGTCTGCAGGATGGGGGTTCCCGGTTTGCTGCTGCACAGAACGTAGGCAGCTGATGCACGGGGTGAACTCTTTGCGTTGCGCTCTATGAGCAGTGTCGGAGGGCGAAACGTATTGCACTGGTGTTTGTACATATGGCTTTCAGGCCTGGGGATGGGTTATGAAACGCTTTAATCGAGCTGATATTTCATCACCGGAAATATTTAAAATAATCTTTAACGGTTTTTCTGCAGAAAAGGGAGATTACGTGCCAATGCTTTCAGAGCAAGAGGCATTCACCGGTTCTGCCTTATGGAGAGGCACAGGTGTCCTTGCTGTCAGGGGGAGCGGTTTTAAACTGAGAAAGGAGAGATGTGGTCAGATGTTGGAGGAAATCCATTACTCAGAGGCAACGAGGCAGTAGCACTGCTGCCCGGAGCTGAGGGTGCCCCATTGCTGGAGGTGCCCAAGGCTGGAGATGGAGCTCTGGGTGACCTGCTCAACCCCTCCGTGGCAGCAGGTTGGAACTGGGTGTGCCTTGGGGTCCCTTCCACCCCAGCCGTGCTGTGATTCCATGATGCTGATCAGCAGCAGAGCCCCACGGCAGGATGTGGATGCAGTGCAAGCTGCCATGTCCCAGGGCTGAGCCCAATGTTTCTGGTGCTGGGGGTATAACCCCAACTATCTGACACTGCACCCAAGTGCCTAACCAATGTGGGGTTGGAGTGGACCACAGCCTGCCTTACATTTAGTTTTAGGGAAATACCCAGGGCACCTCGGGTGTCTGTGGATCAAACAGCCTTCCCAAGGGAATCGCTTCTCCAAGAGCACACAGAATAGCTCCGCAGGGCTTTGAGGATGCTTGCCACTGGGCCGTCAGTCGGTTTTACCCAGAACCTCGCACGTGATGCAGTGATGCCTGCTGTGGAGCACTGTCTCTCAGTAATCATACGGGTGTATAACTGGTTTTGTGTGTAATTACCTCTCGCAAGGTAGAAGAGATGCACTTTGGAGTGACAACACAGCAGCTCGTTAAAGATATTATGGGGCTACTAAGTCTTTTGATAACAAACTTTCCTTTGAAAGCTGACCAAGATATTAATATTTATAAGCACTGGAATGTAATTGTTTATTCAACACGTTGAATTCAATGTTTGTTTCATTAAGAGAGGAAACTAATAGAGCGATGGCACTGATGTATTCTAACCTGATTTGGACGGTTCTGTTTCTGCCTGTGAAAATAATTGCTTCGGAGATAATTGCTGATAATTGCAAAGCTTATTTACCTTGAGTACATGTGCAGCCGGAAAGAAACCTGGCATGATTTAGGACTCTGCCAACTTTATGTTCATCATTCTGGTTTTTTTGCTTGGTAGTTTGGCTTTGGACTCTGAGCAGGTCCTCCCAGCGTGAACAAATTAACAGGCGTGCTGCTCCTGGGGCAGCACACGTCTTGTTCACCTGGAGACGGCCTTGAGAAGCGGTTTGGTGGATTGCACTGTATTCACATCTGGAAATAAAAGCTTTGGGGCAGATTGCAATAGAGGATATTTATCGCCTCGGACAAATCTCTTTCTACAGTCCCTTCCGGGGACCGCTCCTCCACACCCCCAGCCCGACAGGGGGCGCTCTGACCGCAGGCGTCGTTACCATAGCAACGCTTGCGGCCTACGCCCCGGGGCGGGGACGGGAGGTGGCGCACCCGACGTAACGCTGCGTGATGACGTCACGCGGGCGTGCGCGCCGATTGGTTGGATTTGAACAGAACAGGCGCGCGGCCGTCGGGTGAGGCAGCGCGGAGTTTGGGCTCCGCGGCGATCGGCGTCCCCACAGCATGAAGGCGGCGTAAGTCCATCCCGGCCCCCCGGCCGTCATCTCGGTTCGGTTTGTCCCGCTCCCCCGCGGTGTCCGGGCCGCCCCTCACGCCTCGTTCCTTCCCCCAGAAGGGCCAAGACCCCACGGAGGCCGGCGCTGAAGAAGGCGTCGCCGCCCGGCCCGAAGGACCCCGTGGGGGTGAGTGCGGAGCTCCGGGGGGCGCCGGGCCGGGCCGTGCAGTGCCGGGCCGTGGCTCAGCCATGTCCTCCCACAGGTGTACTGCAGGGTGCGGCCGCTGAGCTGCCCGGACCAGGAGTGTTGCATCGAGGTGATCAACGAGAGCACGGTGCAGATCCACCCTCCCGACGGATACAGGATATTCCGCAACGGGGAGTACCGGGAGGTAACGGCCCGCGGGGCTCTTTTCCCCACTTCCGGGGCTCCTTGGGCCCGGTGCAGGCGGTGCTCTGAGAGAGGTTTCAAATTCCCTTTGGAGCAGAAATGCACCGTTGCCTTCCTTTGGCATCGGTATACAGAATCGCTGTACGGATCAGAAGAGTAGAAAAGCCCTCCGAAATCCTCGAGCCCAGCCCTCTGTGCCCACTGCTCGAGTCCCTCCGTGCCACATCTCTGTGTTGTGTGGGTGTCTCTGGGGGTGGTGACCCCAACACTGCATCACTGCTCTTATGGAGCAGAAATGTCTCCTGATATCCAGTCCAAACCTCCTCTGGTGCAACTTCAGGCCATCACCTCTCGTTGCTGTTACTTGAGAGCAGAGGCTGATCCCCACCTCACCACAGCCTCCTTTCAGGGGTTGTAGAAAGTAATGAGGTGTCCCCTGAGCCTCTCCCTGGCTGACAATCCCAGTTCCCTCAGCTGCTCCTCATAAGTCTCCTTTCCTTTGCAGCTTTGTTGCCCTTTTGGATAGGCTTCAGAGTCTCCATGTCCTTCTGTATTCCCTATATCCAAAAAGGCTTCTGCAGGGTGGAAGGGTGAGAGCAAAAGGGGGAAAAAAGATAAAACTGGCAAAACTTCTTGAAGGTTTTTGTTCACAAAGCTCCGGTTCTTAGAAACTAGCTCTATAGATGACCTCGATGAGGGCATCGAGTGCACCCTCAGTAAATTCGCAGATGACACCAAATTGGCTGGAAGCGTGGATCTGCCTGGGGGTAGCGACGCCCTACAGAGGGATCTGGACAGGCTGGAGAGCTGGGCTGGAGCCAATGGGATGAGTTTCAACAAGGCCAAATGCCGGGTCCTGCACTTCGGCCACAACAACCCCAGGCGACGCTACAGGCTTGGGGCGGTGTGGCTGGAGGACTGCGTAGAGGAAATGGACCTGGGGGTATTGATTGATGCTCGGCTGAACATGAGCCGACAGTGTGCCCAGGTGGCCAAGAAGGCCAATGGCATCCTGGCTTGCATCAGAAACAGTGTTGCAAGCAGGAGCAGAGAGGTGATTGTTCCCCTATATTCAGCACTGGTCAGGCCGCACCTCGAGTACTGTGTCCAGTTTTGGGCCCCTCACTGCAAGAAAGATATTGAGGCCCTGGAACGTGTTCAAAGGAGGGCAACAAAGCTGGTGAGGGGTCTGGAGCACAGGCCATATGAGGAGAGGCTGAAGGAGCTGGGAATGTTCAGCCTGGAGAAGAGGAGGCTCAGGGGAGACCTTATTGCTCTCTATAACTTCCTGAAGGGAGGTTGTAGTGAGCTGGGGGTCGGCCTCTTCTCTCGTGTCATTAGTGATAGGACCAGGGGGAATGGTTTCAAGCTACGGCAGGGGAAATTCAGGCTGGACATGAGGAAGTATTACTTTTCAGAAAGGGTGGTCAGGCACTGGAATGGACTGCCCAGGGAGGTGGTGGAATCACCGAGCCTGGGGGTGTTCAAGGAAAGACTGGATGTTGTGTTGAGGGACATGGTTTAGTAGGAGCTATTGGGAATAGGTGAACGGTTGGACTGGGTGATCTTTTAGGTCTTTTCCAACCTTAGTGATTCTATGATTCTAAACAAAATCAGGCACGAATGAGTTAAGAGTTGGTATGTCTGGTATGTCCTTAAGCTTAGCAAAGAGCGACATTTCCCTGTGTGTACTGAAGGGGAAAGCTGTAGTTAATGTATAAAGAGAGGAGAGTGGGTGGGTAGTTTCTTTTCCCTGTAGCCAGTGAGATATGTGAACAGCACAGCGCTGTGCCATGGAGGATCAGAGTATCAGGAGACATTTAGTTACTATGAAGGTGGTCAAATGCTGGAATGGGCTTCCTAGCAGGGTGGGTGGTGTCCTGTGGCTGTCAGTGGGCAATGCCCTCAGTGATAGGCCTTAACTTTTGGTTAACCCTGATGAGGTCAGGCAGTTGGGTTTGATCTTTGTGGGCTCTTTGTAACCAACCTGTTCTGAAGCTGTGAAATGGTGTGAAGTAGGAAGAAGGTGGCGGGTCACTTATGGCAAGCAACTCTTGTGTTTACTGGAAAGGGGACTTTAGGGCATGTGTTCAGAATGAAGAGCTGGAGTGCTTCAGCACTGAGCGTGGTTTGGTTGTGAAATGGCTAATCACAGGTTCCCAACAGAGTGCAGTAGTCTTAAGTGAGAGAATCTCTTTCTGTGGGTGTATAATCAAAGAATATTAGGATGTTATAATCACAAAATAAACAGGAGATTTAGGCAAAGCAGACTATGATAACAAGAGAGGATAAATAGAAGGCTTACCCCTATCCTGGGCTCACCCACAAAACACCAGTAGAGGCAATCTCCAGAAGAGATCCTTCCCCAGCTCTTATATAGGTGTAGGAGGTGTGGAGCCTGGCTGCACCCCTTCCGGCAGCACAGGTGAATTGCCTTCAGCTGTGCTCCTCTGGCTGACTCATGGCTCGCCTCAGGTGATCAATCAGAGGTTCAGGCCGTGACTCAGCAGTTCCCAGGCAGTGGGTAAGGCACAATGAATGTTAGCTGGCACGCAGGATACTTTGTTTCTGAATTTGTGCTGGGAGAATCTGAAAGGATATGAAGTGATGTTTAAATATTTACAAGTGTTTTGAAGAAAAGTGGCTGGATCCGTCCAAGTACGTTGCAAACCTATGACTGGAAACAGGCTGGGCTGGGAAAAGACATGAGCAAGAATATTAAACTTTGGAATGTGACTTTATCTGTTGCTGGCGTCCTTGATGTTCCTTCAGTGTCTGTGTAGATAAAGGCTGGGGATCAAACACAAACTTGAGCTTGAAACTAAAGGTTGTGAGCTTCTCCATTTGCACGTGAGGTCAGGCTTTCTGATCACTGTGGTTATTGATGGACATGAGCTCTATGAAAACCAGAGGTTGCTGTTCTTTGATATACAAACGAAAGTGATTATTAAAGAGCTACAGTGGAGCAACTGTGTGTGTTCAAACACGGGTGTAATCTTCAAGTAGTTTGTTGTTCTGTTGAGCTAAGGGAAAAAGAACGAAGCATTTTGAAGCAACGAACCTCTGGGCAGGGAAACTTCAGATTTAGGGTGATGTGTCTTTTTTACTTCAGACGCAGTATTCGTTTAAGGAAGTGTTTGGTACCCTTGTGGCTCAAAAGGAGCTTTTTGACGTAGTGGCTAAGCCTCTCGTGGAAGATCTCATTCATGGGAAGAACGGTAAGGGTTTCCTTGTTTCCTGTCATGTCTCTGTGTGTCTTTTTTTGGTATCGTTATGGTTTTGCATGTCTTAAGGTTTCTTATCCTGTCTAGATAAAATATATACGTATATCATCATATATTTGTGTACATACATCTTATTTGCATATATACATACATCTTATTTGCAATGGAAACAGTTGTGGTTTAGCTCCCTTGTACAACTTCCCTGGGAGCTGCTCTGTGCATGCTTTGTATGTCCAGGTATAATTCTTTCGTGCACTGTTAAGTGAAGAAACACATTTTTCAGGGGAAAGATGTCAGATACTCTCCTAAAGACTGACTATAGAAACAAATCAATTTGTCCTAGGCACACTTTGATACCTTGAGGTATCTGGTTAATGTCAAGCTCCCTTGTAACTGCCAGAGCAAATCAGGCTGCTGCACCTGGGGCTTAGAGGCTACGTTTGTTTTCATTTCCAAATGCAGGATCCCAAAACAGGGCAGATATTAGCAGTTGAAGTGTGACTCATGCAGGTGCTCAGTACTTGTATTGACTAAGAGTGGCTTTTGCTGCACTGGGGTGAGCTTACTGATAGATAGCTCAGCAGTAGTCTTTTTTTTTTTTTTTTTTTTTTTTTCTTCATAAGAATGTTTTACCCAAGAAACAGTGTGAATGTAACTGATGCTTTTTGAGGCTGTGAGCACGATTGCAGGACTCTTCTGTCTTTCCTAGGTCTCCTTTTTACATATGGAGTGACAGGCAGTGGGAAAACCCACACTATGACAGGATCTCCTGGTGATGGAGGGCTGCTTCCACGGTGTTTGGCCATGATCTTCAACAGCATAGGGCCGTTCCAGGCCAAGAGATTTGTGAGTAGTTTTGTACCAAATTCTCCACTCTGCTGCTCACAACAACCTAAAGCACTGCTCAGAATGCCTCCTGTGTTAAACGACAGCAGAAAGTAGCCCCAGGAAACTCTGGGTTTCTGAAGCAGGAGCACGGAGATGGGCCTGGTATCCAGGACAGGCACATCAAGAAGATGTATGGTCTAACTGTCCTTCTAATTGTTACTCATTTCTTAATTACTTCAGTAAAAAAAAGAAGAGTCTGAGCGAAGATTTTGTGACCTTTGTATCTTGAGACAAATCTCATTCCGTATTTGAAGTAACATAGAAAATGATGTTTTTCTTTTCTTCAGAAGTCTTTTTTATTTTTAATTCCCAATGCAAATCTATTTGGAACAATATTGGAAGCTTTTTCCTTGGTAGCTTGCTAGCTTGGCAGCCTTTGTGAAATACTGTTTTGGAAGTACCTGTTTTCTGTCAAATCTACTTGGAATTAGCTAGCAGATTGAGCGTTAGTGAGGGGGTGTGGTATTTGCTGGCTGCCAGACAGCTTGATCAAATCACTTGTCTTTTGCTGGCCAACACCTTATGTTCACTACTGTTTGTCACTGTATTGTCTAAACGTGTTCACTGTTCAGGTTTTTAAGCTTGACGACAAGAATGGTGTGGATGTTCAGTGTGAAGTAGATGCTCTGTTAGAGCGACAGAAAAGAGACGCCACGCCTGTTCCCAAGACTCCTGGCAAGTAAGTAACTGTTGTAACATGCAGGAAAAAGGAGTTACTGTAAATGTTGTTCTGAAACTGATTTCAAGTTATCTTGATGTCTTTATCTTATTCTTATGGGGGGGGGGGGGGGGGGGGGGGGGGGGAAAAACAACAAAAAAAAAAAACAAAAAAAAAAAAAAAAACAACAAATAAGCAAAGACATTCATGGCAGTTTAGTGTGTTATGTTCCATGTAGGATGAGAAATTGCATAGGGGAATACTTCGATTCTAAGCTTTAGAGTTGAGCAACATAAGGCTTTCTTTTTTTTTTTTTTTTTTTCCTGTTATCTGTTTCCACATAATGCTATGATTTGACCACGTGCAGTAATAGAATGGCCAGGGTTGGAAGGGGCCTCAAGGATCATGAATCTCCAACCCCTCATCACATGCAGAGCCACCAACCTTCACATTTCAGAGCAGCCCAGGCTGCCCAGGGCCCCATCCAGCCTGGCCTTGAACACCTCCAGAGATGCACGGTGCATCCACAGCCTCTCTGGGCAGCTGTTCCAGCACCTCCCCACTCTCATAGCAAAGAACTTTCCCCTGACATCCAACCTCAATCTTCCCTCCTTCAACTTAAAACCATTTCCCCTTGTTCTGCTATTATCTTCCCCTATATTCAGCACTGGTGAGGCCGCACCTCGAGTACTGTGTCCAGTTTTGGGCCCCTCACTGCAAGAAAGATATTGAGGCCCTGGAACGTGTTCAAAGGAGGGCAACAAAGCTGGTGAGGGGTCTGGAACACAGGCCATATGAGGAGAGGCTGAAGGAGCTGGGAATGTTCAGCCTGGAGAAGAGGAGGCTCAGGGGAGACCTCATTGCTCTCTATAACTTCCTGAAGGGAGGTTGTAGTGAGCTGGGGGTCGGCCTCTTCTCTCGTGTCATTAGTGATAGGAGCAGAGGGAATGGCTTCAAGCTACGGCAGGGGAGATTCAGGCTGGACATCAGGAAGTATTACTTTTCAGAAAGGGTGGTCAGGCACTGGAATGGACTGCCCAGGGAGGTGGTGGAGTCACCGAGCCTGGGGGTGTTCAAGGAAAGGCTGGATGTTGTGCTGAGGGACATGGTTTAGTGGGAGCTATTGGGAATAGGTGAACGGTTGGACTGGATGATCTCTTAGGTCTTTTCCAACCTTGGTGATTCTATGATTCTATGATTCTATCTACCCTTGTAAAGAGTTGACTCCCCTCCTGTTTATATAGGGTACTATGAAGTTAAACTTGAGGATGTTTTGTAAAATAGAGAGACTGTGAGTGGTGTATGATTGCAGTGTTAACTGTCCAGAAATTTTGCTTCTTTCTGGAGCTGAGTGCAGCAGTACTGGGTAGATGGATCTGTCTATTTCAATTCTTCTGAGTGCACCTGAAACTGGATATGTTGGCTTTAGTTCCTAATGCGTTTCTCTCCTCCAGTCACACCAACTGTCAGTTAGCTTGGTGCTTTGGCTGCTCAGCCAGGGTAGCTGGCTGTGCCTCATCACAATCCCTTACTGTGTGTGATCAACAGGCGACAGGTGGATCCAGAGTTTGCTGATATGATCAACGTGCAAGATCACTGCAAAGTGGAAGAAGTTGATGAAGATAATGTCTACAGTGTCTTTGTCTCCTACATCGAGATCTACAACAACTACATTTATGACCTCCTGGAAGAGACTTCGTTTGACCTGATAAAACCCAAGTTAGTAGGAATAACTTATTATTAATATCTATTAGTTAATTATAATATATATAATAATAATAATTAGAGAGGTGAAGCTTTTGTGAGGATTGCATGTCTTTGTGACTGTAGTCTCTGCAAATCTGGCTCAGTTCAGGTGAATTGCTTCCAAAAATCATGGAGAATGAGGTGATGCCTAAGGAATCCAGACAATGGTATCAAAGTGCTCTGAGTTGTTCTGTTGCTGCTAAGATTTAGTGCTTGTTCTCCTAATGTAATGAAAGATAAAGAAGTCAAAATTTAATTTTTTAGGCAGCATTGTATCCTACTGAGTTTTTAAGTCTCTTGGAGCTATTCTGCAAGTGCTATTCCTAGCTTGTGACCACGGCTTGAAGAGCAGGCTGTTCCATAGCTGGCATTTTCCTCTGGAAAACTGCGTATTGGGCAAAAGCTTGTGTATTATTTCCATTTGGTGCCAATCATTTCCTTAGCAACAGAGATGAATAGTTTCTGGATGCTTTTTTGGAAAGGTATCTACTTGGCCGTGATCCAGGACCAGTGAATCTCGTGTTCTTTGGAAAGGCAGTCTGTAAACCAAACTTATTTGACCGTATCTTTAAAATTCCAAATCCGTCCAAGAAAGTTATGTGTACCCCCTTGTATGTGGGGTTAATTAAGGAGATGGCCAATCTACAAAGCCTAAACTAGAGTGAAACAAGTCGTTATGAAAGGGAGACGACATACCTTCATCCCACAACCCGTTGTGCACACGCAACAGGGGAGGCTCTGCATCCAACGAACTCTGCGTAAAGAGTCTGTATGGAATTCCAGGGCAGCTACTGACTGTGTATCAGTTCAGCCTGTGTCTGTAGCACCAGTCCTCCAGGCAGGTGCAGGTCAGGCAGATCTGTCCCCCTTGCACCCGGTGCACTGGACAAACCCTGCCTGCTTTGTAACCTTACTTGGGTTACAGAGCGCGTTGATCAAAACGCAGAGCATTCTGCAGGGTACTGCTTTGAAGTGGGTTTGAGTATCTGAATGCTTTCTAAATAGGAATGAAATTTGGTTTAGTTTGTTGCTTATCATATCCAGAAATCAGCCTAGGAAAAGCCTTGGATTATTTCCATTTACGGAAGGTGCAGTGCATTAAAAATGAAAAGATCTTGGACATGGGCTGAAGGACTTAATATTTCTAATCCTGGTTTTTTTTTGGTAGGTGGAACAATTGCAACACTCCTGTGCGAAATGGTGACTTTATGTACGTGCCTGAGCAAATTACTCCCACTACTGAAGAGTGATTTTTTTTCAGTAGAAGCAGAAAATAAACTGACTCCTTATCTCTACTTTGCTTTACTAGTGAACGTAGAACGCTGTTGAAACCATCTTGCTTCTATATGAGCCATATGCATGTAGTAAAGCAATAGCTGCCACACAAACCAATGATTTCCAGTAAGAATTGCAATTAAACGTGGCTTCTAAATTTGTAGCTGGAGTGTAACTAACCTTGGCTGAGTGTGTGTCCTTGTACTTCTGCTTCCATCTGCTGTGTGACGTATTTAGAGTGAATCGTGTACTTAAATAAAAGAGATCTTGTATGAGATGATATACTACTGAATATCCAGCTCCACTGAAACTTTGCTTTCCTTTCTTCCTTGCCCTCAAGACCTCCGCAATCCAAAATGCTTCGTGAGGACCAGAATCACAACATGTATGTCATGGGGTGCACAGAAGTAGAGGTGAAATCCACCGAGGAAGCTTTTGAAGTCTTTTGGAAAGGTAAATAGTCTTGAGATGTAACTTAAAAGATTACGTGTCTGTGTGGAGTTTACCGTTACCATGCTGGAAACAAAGTGGCTTTGGTAGGTGGCAAATCTGTTGCATGAAGCAGGGGTTTGGAGGGAAAGGTCATTCTTTTGAACAGGGCAAAAGAAGAGGCGTATTGCAAACACTCAGCTGAATCGAGAATCCAGTCGGTCTCATGGAGTTTTCATGATCAAGTTGGCTCAGGCACCTCTGGATGCAGACGGAGATAATGTGCTGCAGGTAAATTCTGGGGCATGCTGATAGAGGAGAAGAGTTTGTGTGTGTGTGGATGTAGAAGTGAGAAAGAGTGGTGAATCTTGCATCGTGCCTACTGACTTAAACTTATGCTGTTGAACCTCACATACTTTTGGTGAAGTGAATCAAAATTACAGAGTTTCTAAAGTATTTAGTTTCTCTCCGTCCTGTAAATAGAGCAGCAAAGTGAGCAGCAAAGCTGCTTTTTCATTTACTCTTCCTCTGTTTTGAGCCAAACATCTTAACGTAAGAGTATGACTTACAGGCTTTGGACAAGAGTGCTTAATATAATCTATCTCGTGCCACAAGACAAAGGATTTGATAAACTTGTTCACAAAAACCCTATGAGGCATTTATTAAGGGCTATAAAAACACTCTCAATCTTAGTCTGAAGGTGTAATATGTGTTTAAATGTGCTGGCTTGGGTTTGTGAGGGACGTTCCCCTGCACCCCGCCCACCCAGCGCCCCCTTACAAGGCAGAGAATATAGAGCTAATAATTAGCCTAACCTAATTTCTTTCCTGTAACAGGAGAGGGAACAGATTACTTTAAGCCAGCTGTCCTTAGTTGATCTAGCTGGAAGTGAAAGGACTAACAGAACAAAAGCTGAAGGGAACAGGTTGCGAGAAGCAGGTATGTACCGTGTTCAGACAGCCTGTGAGTTGTATGGGCTAGGCTGTGCATGTGTTAATCTTGTCTCCTGGTAAAGAAACCATGAGAAGATTCATTAAGTGTTCTGTTATGATGTTTGGTTATCTCATTTGATGGTCTTCAATCCTCCAGCTTGGAAACTGGAATTTTTGGCAGCATTTGTTGCATTTGTGTGTGCTTCAGATTACTTGGAAAGGCTGTCAGTAACAACTGGCTTATGGGTACAGACAGTTTATCTTAAAAACAAATAAACATTCCAACATTTGGAAATATGATGCAAATAGCTGCTTACAGAGATGTTTTTATATTTTTATTTTAAGGTAATATTAATCAGTCATTAATGACGTTAAGAACATGTATTGAAGTTCTACGGGAAAACCAGAAGTATGGAACAAATAAGGTATGCAACCTGCCATTCATTCAGTTATCTCTTGAATAAGCTGATGTGATAAAAGCTTACTAGAGCTTCCTTCTGCTTTGTTTTAAGATGGTGCCCTACAGAGATTCCAAACTGACTCACCTCTTCAAGAACTATTTTGATGGTGAAGGCAAAGTGCGAATGATTGTATGTGTAAACCCTAAAGCTGAGGACTACGAGGAAAGCCTGGTAACTTTCTTGCAGCCCTTATCCTTGCCTACTCTCACAGCTAGCTCTGAATTACTGTACTAGTTTAGTAGGTGGCAGGGATCATAACTTACACTGTCTGAACGCTTCAGGCAGTCAGATGTAATGCAGGGCAAATGTGCCCTCGAAGTCTTAATTTTTCCTCTCAGAAGTGCTTGTGTGCAGCATAGGAAGTTTCTCTTATTTACAGCAGTCCCAATAGCTGTATTTAGGTGCTTTATCCCCACTAGGACAATATTTGCAAGAACTTAAGATATCTGCACTGTCAGATTTGAGGAATGAGGGGAGGGAAGGTGTTACTAGGGAGAGATTTTTAGATGCTGTACTTCAGATTTGCAAGCTGGGAAGCACTTCAGATTCTACGTCGATAACATCTCTGCTAAAACTTCTGTCGATCTAAGATATTGCTTCCAAACTTGCTTTGGGTAGCTGCTGTTTTATGGCATTGCTGAGCTTGCCTCTGTCCTTTTGCAGCAAGTCATGCGTTTTGCAGAGATGACGCAGGAGGTGGAGGTTGCGAGGCCTGTGGACAGACCGCTGTGCGGCCTAACGCCGGGACGGCGCTTCAGGAACCAGGCCTTCAGAGACGAGCTGGCCAGGAAACTGGAGATCCGAGGCGGCCCAATCAATGAAGGTAAACAGGAGGATGCAGAGTGTTCACAGCAAGTGCCTTTTTGTCTGTTCTTAGGGGCTGAAGGCTTTTTTAAGTATAAGCTTGAGCCTTGCGGACACCCGAGGAGCTGTTAGTGGTGAGCTTTCTCTGTTGTAGCTGCACCTGAATTGCTCTTTTCATGCTGTGCTACTGTTTACACAGTAATTGGGCTTAAGCTACAATTCTCACAGTAATTCTTTGTTGTTGATGAGCTGAATTCAGGGTCCCATTACTGCAGATCTGGAAAAGAGATTGTGTTGAAGATAATGCTTTGATGCTTTTGTAGGCTCTGGGTTTACTTTAGAAATTAGGACTCGCCTGGAGGTATTGTAAGGAATGAATAAAAAATGTCACTTTTAATCTCTTCTCAGTACTGTCATCTATTCAGAAAACATGTAGTTCCCATTAATAATTCTACACTCTGTCTCCTTCATAATTCTGTGGAATGATCTGTGGCTATGTGTTGTCAAATGAGAACTTTGTTCTCTAGCTTGCTGACAGACTTCCTTGGCTTTAAATCTTACAGAAACAGAAGAGCAATCTGCTTCAGAAATACTTTTGCAGAACTTTCCTCCCTTGCCTTCATGCGAGCTATTGGATATTAATGATGATCAAACACTTCCAAAGCTTATTGAAGTTCTGGAAGAACGCCATAAACTACGACAAAAGTTGTCAGATGAGTTTGCCAGAAATGGTAAGAATTTGAGCACTGATGTAGAGCTCGATTTTTGGTGCCCTCACTGCTGCTCAAGCATCTCTTCTGTACTAATGTGGAATAATTACCTTGTCTAGGTTAATGGTTTAAAGACACTTTCACTGAGGTAATGAAATAGCTGGTAGTGTCAAGTTAGTAGGAGAAAGAAAGGATGAGAAAGTAATGTTGAATCTCTTGCAGTGCTTACATTCAGAACTGCGTTGCGAGAACTTGATTCCATCATTATGTCCAAAGAAAACTATGTTCAAGGAAAGTTGTCTGAGAAAGAGAAAATAATAACAGGACAGAAAGCAGAGTTAGAACACCTGGAGAAGAAAATTAAGACTTTGGAATACAAGGTTAGTTTTCTTTCATTGTTCTGAGCTATGCAGCTCCTAAGCATGAAAAGCTTTTTCTGTCTAGCTCTTGGCAATCTTCTTCACGTCGTAAGATGCATCATAAGCACAAGCAAACGTAAGCTGCATTTCTGGGCTTAGATGGTTGTGTTGCCTGGGGGCATAGCAGAGTTCTTCCTCTCTTCCAGGTTGAGATTTTAGAGAAAACTGCTACAATTTATGAAGAAGAAAAGCGTCATCTTCAGCAAGAATTAGAGAGCAAGAGCCAGAAGCTGCAACGTCAGGTTTCTGACAAGCGCAGGTTGGAGGCACGGCTGCAAGGCATGGTTGCTGAAACAACCACTAAATGGGAGAAGGAATGTGTGAGTATATTGCCCTGTGTGAGAGCTGCCTGAAGGAGTAATGCTGGAGGGAGCTGGGGAGCTTGATTTGCTTTTTAAGGTTTTTCTTTTTCTTTGTTTTCTTGATGCTGTTAAGAGTGAAGATGCATTTGGCTTTTAATTGAGGACTTGAGCAGATGTTTTCTTCTTAAATTTTATAAATGTTGTATGATAGGATGAATTCCGCAAGGGCCCATGATGCAGCTAGAGCAGCTCTCTTGTGCACTTTGTTTTGGTATCTGGCACTTGTTCTTTTGGGTATATGGCTCTGAGGAGTGAATCTTTTGTTCTGGCAGCTGTCAGGAGAAGCCTAATATCAGGCTTTCCCCATTGTCCTCATGTAAACTCTTGTTCAGATACTGCACTTCGTGAGCAGTAAGGAAAGAAAGTCTGAGGAATTAATTTAAGCTACTACAGGACTGTTTACTTCTTCAGTGCTATTGACAGATCTACAGTTAGACAGTGCTCTGATTCGCCCTCATTGTTGCCCTCAGTGCTGTTCCTCATAAATCATTCCCTGATTTAGGAAGCAAAGCATTTATGGCATTAGACGTAACCTTGGCAGTCTTTCTTGTTAGTTTGGTACATCGTTACTTTGACCAGCTTGTATCTCAGAGGGAGAGAATATCTTTCCGTGTAGAGTATAGAATTATCTACACACCTGTAGCCCAAATAGTCTGTGTTTGTGTGAAGTTCTTCATGCTTTTCTTCTCTTTGTCTTTGTAGGAGCGTCGTGTAGCTGCAAAGCAGCTGGAAATGCAGAACAAACTTTGGGTCAAAGATGAAAAACTGAAGCAGCTGAAGGCCATTGTTACTGAATCAAAGAGTGAAAAGCCTGAGAGGCCTTCACGGGAGAGAGACAGAGAGAAGCCTATTCAGAGATCAGTCTCTCCACCACCAGTACCTGTAAGTTGCCTTTAAAGCACTTCTTGGTAAAGGGATGAGTGTACTTCTAAGAATGAACTAAAATGCAGAGCGCTTTTCTCTAGTGGCTAGAAAACGTTTCCCAAGCACAGAATTTGGATATTCAAAAGCAGTTTAAACTCTTCTTCTTGTATTTATTTATATTGATGTATTTTATTTGTGCTCCTACTTTCCTAATGCCTTCAGCATTGAAGAACATCTGATTCTCAGTGCTGTCACTGCTCTCCAAAACCAGAAATTCGGGTAGCTACGCTGAGTATCGACTGCGTGCAGTGGGCACTGTCTTATTGCCTTATGAGTTGATAGTTCTGTGTCGTTAACTTTCCCATTCTCTTTAGCCTTCTGGTAACTTTATCACTCAGGTTCCTAACAGCCAGCGGCTCGTGAGCAACCAGCAGCTGCACAGACGTTCAAATTCCTGTAGCAGCATTTCTGTGGCTTCCTGCATTATGGAATGGGAGCAGAAAACCCCTTCACACAAGCATACCGGTGGCAATTCTAAAACAAGGACTAGACAACAAGAACCAGGACAAAGTAGAGACTGTAACACCTCAGACAGAAGGCGAGGGATGTGCTGGACTGGAATCACTGAGGTTCCCAAACGTAGAGATGAGCTAGAGATAGAAGAGGATCAATGCTGCAGGGTTAGTGCTGCTCCTGTCAAAAGCTACGTGTAGCGTTAGTGTGGCTCAAAAGTCCATCACAGCTGCTCCTTATGTTGGGTGTAAAAGAGCCTTTTGAATTTTCCCCTGAACGTATTTCTCACAGGGCAGTGCTGTTTCCAAGCTGAGTCTCACTATTACTCTTTAAATCTTTGATTTGGCATTTAAAAAGCTTTAGAAAGCATTTCTGTTTCTCATTAGTGTGTAGATAGCTGTGGAAAGGAACTCTGAACTAACCAGGCCTTTTTTTTTTTCTAGCTCTAAGTGTCTTTGTTTTAATTTGTGCCTGTCTCCTCAAATCCGTCTAACAGCCTGTAACTTACCACAGTCCTTTTTAGGCAGCTTAAAAGGTGGTCTTATGAGCCAGCCACATGCAAATGTCCACTAGAAATAGTGTTTGGACAAATGTCTCACTTGAGTAGCTGTTAATGCTTGCTCTCCTAGAATAGTCTTTCCAATGTTTCACATCTGCATTAGAACTGGGGGGGCTTTGCTTATAGTCCAGAGATGCTTTTTCATTAAATTGCTGTGTGCAAATGTCTGTATGGTGGTGTCTCTGTCGTGATGTAACTGTCACAGTGGCTCAGGTAAATCCGTGAGGATTGTATTATATCCTGCTCCCAGGATCAGAGCCCGTGAGAGGGCTTCCTGAGAAGGGAGAAGCTTATCATGGTGTTTTACTTTGTTGGGTATTGTTTTCAGAATTCCTGCTGCTTGCTAGTCCCAGCCCTTTGAAGTGTGGGACGTGGTTTAAACAGATGCTGTTCCAATTAACTAAAACACAAATCACCAGCATCAGGTTATGGGAGGTGTTCTCTCCCACAATAAAACGTGACTGGTGGTAATGTCTTCCTTTGGACTTAATTTCCAGATTTCTAGGGCAGAGTTACACTTCTCCACTAAAAAGAGAAGAGATCTTGAGTGTTTTATTCCTAATTTTCCATGTAAAACAAGTTTGGAAGCCATGAATCTCTAGATGCATTTAATCTTTAGAAGCTGCTTTAGCTCTGTAAGAGCTCAACCTGCAAAGGACACAGCTAGCCTCATCTCTATTGCTGAGAGAAATCCCAATTGCTGTGCATCACCTGAAAGCACAGTGAAGGGATTTGCATTCATAGCTTCGGGTTATTTAACATCACTGTGATTCACAGAGAGCTGTACACTAGTGAGCAAACAGAACAGAGGGAGCCTGCAGCATTCTTTTCAAATGCCCGTTTGGGGATTTTGAAAGGACCCAGGTTTTTAAACAAACTGTTTTCTGGTTTACCTGAGCAACTGGCAACGTTCATGAATGTAAGTTACAAATTTGTGAATCTCCTGCTTCTTGTGGATTTCCAGCAGCTGGGCTCAGAAGCAGTAATGCTAGCAATGGGCACTCTTCCTTTTTCTCTGCTTCTAATACTTCTGAGTAAACAGAGGCTTTGTGTCTTCCACAGCTGTTGAAAAGCCATACTCAATCTGTTTCCTTTGCTACGTCAAGATTACATCTTGATCCATTAGTGCATCTGTGGAAGCACTTCCAAATCTGTCTTTTCAGGTCGGTTAATATGTTTGTGGCAATCAGATCAGGGGAATCTGGGAGGAGTGCTGCCAAAGAGAAAGATGTTCTCCTTGAGGAAACCCTGCCATGTGGGGAATGCAACCGATTGGATGAAACGCCATCAAATTAGTGGGAAATAATTGGCACAGAAATAAAATCCATTAAGCATTTTTGCAAGGCTCGCGGTAACAGGGCGTTTCAGGGTGGATTCTGAAAGGAACAAAGCTTTGATCTTCAGATAAACGCATCTTAACCAGACCTGCAAAAATCAGTTTTGCTAATGATGATCCTTTGAGAAGCTTACTGTGTGCTGATTTCTTCTGATTCTCTTCCCACTCTGATCAGAACGCACCTCCAGTTCGTCTCAGACACAGACGGTCGCGCTCAGCTGGGGAGAGATGGGTAGATCATAAGCCACCTTCTAATCTGCCCACTGACACAGTCATGCAGCCTCATGTCCCTCATGCCATCACAGTAGCAGCTGCAAGTGAAAAGGCACTAGCTAAGTGTGACAAGTACATGCTGACGCACCAGGAGCTAGCCTCTGATGGGGAGATTGAAACAAAACTAATTAAGGTAAAGCAAACACCTCTGTGGTGAACTTGTGATAACCCTGTCGAATCCTATTTCTGGCAGTGTGTTTGTGCTACGGGCTCGTGCCTTGCAGAAAGGTGTGTTTGACTGCATGTGCTAAGGGAATGGACTTGCAAGTCTTGTGCTGTCGAATTCAAGGGAGGTTTTAGAGTCTGAGAATGCTTTTCTTGACCTTCGTCATTATTTTATGTATGCATCATCATCACATACTTATTACTTGAAAGTAATGAAGGTTTGTTTTCCCCTCTAGTAAAACACAACAGTCCATACATAATGAAAGTTTCTTAGACTTGTGACTGCAGCTCACCTTGCAGAGTTGCTCTTGCTGGAACGGTCTTTGATTTAGGTGGCTGCAGTGATGGATGCTCAGATGCTCCATAGCAGAATTCCTGGAATGCAACTAATGAGCAATTTGGGGGGATGACTTAAGCTTTGAACTCTTGCAGATGTATGCTTACTAACTTGAAGGAAAGCTGTAGCAGTAAGTGCTTAAGTTTTCATGTGAAAACTGACAGTGCAGCTGGCACAGGAACCTCATGGCTGTAACTTCTTAACTGCTTTTGGCTCCCAGGGTGATGTTTTCAAAACCAGAGGTGGTGGACAGGCTGTGCAGTTCACAGAGATAGAGACTCTGAAGCAAGAATCTCCAACTGGGTGAGTTGTGCCCTTAACTTTGGGCTCTGGTTCTGTTGGAAATGTATAACTTTGGTACTTGGTGTGTAACTGATTCTGGTCCAAATGGTTGAGTAAAAAGTTGTTGTGTCTAACTCAAAATCATATGAAAGTAACTTTGAGGAGCTTTTTGGCACTGATGGCCTGTCTGCTGTTGAGAGAAAAAGCACTTAATTGAAAAACTACACAATGTATTCTGTTGTGCATGAGAATCTTGTAGATTCTTTAAAGAAACTGACATTCCTGTAACATCTTCTTGTTCTTCCCCATCCTTGTCTTACAGTCGAAAGCGAAGATCGTCGCCTTCCAATGCGGATCCACCAGAGGATGCTGCAGACTCTGAATGGACAGATGTGGAAACCAGAGTAAGCTACAAAGGAGGGAGAGAGATCTCATGTTTGATCTCGATGAGGGCTTGGAGTAGTGTTTGTAGCTGGGTCGGGTCAGGGTTAGAGACTGACTATCTGTGTCTTCTCAGTGTTCTGTGGCAGTGGAAATGAGGGCAGGATCTACCCTTGGACCTGGATATCAGCATCATGCTCAGCCCAAGTAAGTGCCTCTCCTCTCTACTTGGTGCATTATTCTCTCTCCTGGTAACTCCTAAGGTGAGACAACCCTTTTTTTCCCCTTCACCTTGTTGCCCTTCCTGCTTTGGGCTTGTGATGCAGACGTTTTTATTATACTGTGAAGTGAACAGGCTTGTTGAGTGTTGGAAACACTGGCAGTACAGATCTGTAGGGGACTTCTACCCAGAAGATGTGTTCTGGCACGTTCTCTGGCATTTAGTGCTGTGAGCAGAACGTCAGGTTTGATCTTGTCCTGCTGCAGCAATTCAGAGTGCTCTTAGCTGGACTGCAAAAAGCTGGGGAGTGTAGCATGCCTGGCAGGTCACAACTGGAGTGGGATCAAAGGTGACAGTGGCATAGGACTGCACTGTCCTTCTCCAGTCCCTCGAGCCTTTATCAGATTCTGATGTGGTTAAAACAAAACCTTCATCTTTGTCTTTTTAGATAAATTGCCATGAGGTTACAGATACCTCGCCATTCATTTTGGTGCCTCGGTGAGGGAATCATTGGATATGCTTAATAGCATACCTGAATGCAGCTAATATTTTAGCTGCTACCTGCTATGCAACTGCTAAGAGATCTGCTGAGGAAGCGTGGGCTTTAGTCATGCCAGAAGAATCTTTCTTCCTCTTGACGTGCCTGGATAAATCTGAGTTGGTCAGGGCTCTCATCCATCTTTAATGTGATGGGGTCAGAGTTGCAGTTACACAGCACCCATACCAGATCAGAAGCCTCAATTTATAGAAGTTGAAACGATGTACTTGGTGAAGTTGGTGCCTAACTCTTCAACCAGACATCATAAAAAAAAAAAAAAAATAAATCTCTTGCCTATAAAAGAAACGTTGCACATGATCTAGTCTTGCTAAACTAGATGTTGCAGAACAGAACTAAATACCCAGGTCTGGACTCTTGCAGATAGGTGCTGGCAGTGGTGTGGAAGTCACCTGTTCAACTCAGGGGAAGACAATTTGCAGCTTTGCAAGACATGTTTACAGGGAGAAGAGAGGGCTGGAGAAGTAAAGAGGTTTCTACAAAGCCAAAGCAACCCAAACTGAGTATCTTTGGAATCCAAATAGTAAGAATTGGCAAAGCACAGCTTCTCATCTCTTGTGTGATGTGTGTTATTTGTACGAAAAGGGTTCAGGACTGTAGTGGCAAGGTGTTCTGGGGAGTTTCAGAAACGAGTGGTTGCTGTTCTGGGTAAGGGCCCAAATGTTTGTTGCTGTTCTCACAGAACCTGTCCAGGCTGGCTGCTGCTACTGGCAGCCTTGCAGCAGCCTTACAGTACTGTAGTCAATCCTGTAGTTTTCCCATGTATTGAATTGCAACTTCTATTTGTTTAAAGTTAATAAATTGAAATAAAACTTACTTCTAAGCTATTTTAAAAACAAGAAAACAGAATTGGCCTGTTTCTGGGTAAATAAGTTCTTTAGTTTGCTTGTAGTGTTTCTCAGCACAGGAAGTGCATTAAATTTATGCACGCAGCAGTACAAATAAATGAGTTATTGACTGCTGTTACAGAAAACGACTGCTGTGTAAGATCTGGAAGTTGTTTGATTGCCTTCTTTTCTTCTAGGCGAAGAAAGCCATGACCTTAACGTCCTGCTGCGCTGGGATCCTGTTGATTTTTATCACTTACCTGCTGCCAGTGATAAACTAACTGCTTTGTTATCACTACCATCTTGTATTTTTTTAATACTGGCCTATGCTGGGCAATGGTTACATGGAAAATACTTTTTGCAAACCCGAGGAGGCGAGTGGTGCAAATACTTTCAGTGGGAGGTTCTGCCATTGCGCCCTGTGGGCTTCTGAAGAAACCCTTCAGTCTTGTATTTGTGAAGCCCTCATTATTAAGCTGTATCTTTTATAGAGTAACGACACGAGGCTTCTGCCTTGCATGTATTTCAGCTCTCTATAGGATGTACTTGTGCTCTGGTCACTGTCCCTTTCTTGTCAGGCCCTCTGTTTTGAAGAGGTGTAAATGCTGCAATTTACTCAGATGCAGTAATGCACTTTACGAGTGTTCCTATGCCATTTCATGTATTGTAGCCAGCAGCAGCTCGGTATTCTAAATTTCTTCTTTACCCTTTATTTAATACACAAATCAGCTTGTGAAATCAATTTTAATCTCAATCTTCTAGTCTTCATGGTAACAAAGCGAGAATACCAAGATGATGAGTAATGATGACTTGACGTCATGGCTACTTTATTTTGTGGTGCAAATGAGTAAGTACTTTACATCTGTAGATATGGGGTAAAAGAGTGATGTGCTCACTGATACGGTGATGACCTTTATATATGTGGCTCTGCATGTTAAAATAAATACTTCTGTTCAGTGGCTCTCACTGGTCATGTTCTTGTCGCACCACTGTATGCTAAACTACAAAAGCCAAGGTAAGCCCTGCAGTTTGTTTTGCTTTTCTTTTCTTGGAGAGATTTTGTGAGTTTGATGTAAATGGGCAAATCCTGTACTGTCATGGAGCAGTGGGAAGCTCTGGCATGGCAAGCCAGTGCCACTAGGTGGTGTGAAATAACCGCTGTGGGGTGCTGGCCTTGGAATGCTGCGCTCAGCTGCCCTGCACGGAGGTTGGCTTTGCCCTGAATTCCTCTCTTGAGCACTGCTGAGTTTTGGGGCATTGTTAACCTGTGCACTGTGTCCTCGCTGCCACACATCTCCTGCCTCGAACAGGAAGGGCAGCCAGCAGAAATAAGAGGCAAAGAAACTCGTCAAGGCTGTACTCCTCTTTCTGGTGTTTAAATTAACTCCTTTACATGCAGCAAAATGATTTGGCTGCTATTAACGATAAGCAAGCTATCAAAGGCATTATCTCTTTGATTTAGATTCAGTCACCCTGTCATCAGCATAAGCTGTATTGAGAGTGGGGAAACCTGGGAGGGAGCCTTGGGAAAGTGTTCAGAACTTCGTGAAAGAAAGCAGTAGCTGCACAACGTGGCTTCATCTGGGTTGCTTCAAAAGCAACGTGAATGAGGAGTTCTGACAGCGCTCAATGTGCTGTTTTCTCTGTCACTTGTGGCAAAGGATGTTTGGCTGAGGTGTCTGTTTCTCAGTCCTTGTGAAGTTCTGTGTCTTGACACGTAGTGTTTTGCAGGAGCTTTTCTCAGAAGCTCCATGTTTTGAATGAGGATGCACGAGGAGTTGCTGCGGCCGCCTTGTCCAAATAAAGGTTAATATAAAGCAAATCTGAGACCTTGTGAAGGAGGATGCCTGTGTCTTTGGCAGTGCTGTGAGGAAGGTGGCAGCTTGTTAACAAGTTGTATCAAGTCTGTGACTTGCTCTTCACATGCTGCCCATGAGCTCTGTGCGAGCTGGCTGCTCAGGCTTGTGTTTGGAAGGGAACTGAGCTCAGCATTGTGCTCTGTGCTCCTTGGGATGGATGCAGCATGAGGCCTGGCAGCCTGGGGGGGGGAGAGCACAGGGGCTCCTGCACTAGTGATGGTGGCAGAATTTCAGTGCATATCAAGCTGTTTCCTGGCCCAGATCTAGCAGTGCTTGTCCGTGGGTGGAATTGCATCCAGTGCCACTCAATTGCATTCCTGTGAAGTCGTTCTTCGTGTCTTTGCGTTCTCTTCACATATTTACTCTAGCACATAGCACTGGCGGTGTTTACTCTGCAAAGATTCCTCTAAGACTCAGCTAAGCACACAATTTACTCAGCTAACAAGGGCTGGCATTTATTGTGGGTATCTTTGTGTACTTGTCATTCTTTCGTCTCCGTTGACATTCAGTGGGAAGCGTTAAAGCAAACAGCAGCACGCAGTAGGAGGGTTGCCTGTACCAACGCTCCTCTGTGCAATAGCTGAGCGAGGCCTTCTGCTTGTGTTGGCCCAGCCAGCTCCCCCACTTGCTGTCAGCGGGGGTGGAAAAGCCTTTATTGAGCTTCCTGGGGGGAAGAAATGGTTGGAAATGCAGGTATGGGGCTTTGCTTGTTTTTTGCTGTGTGCTAATGCTTACCTTTATTTTTCCCTTGAGCTCTGCACAGACTGAGGCTGGCGTTACTTAAAGCAGGGAAGAGTGGAGCCCTGTGGAGTAAATGATTTTCAGTTATTGTTGGGCAGGATTTGGGAAAGTTGGCTCTGTTATTACCCAAGCAGGGGCTCTAAAACAAGGACATCCTGGGGTCTCACTAAGTAGGATACTTGAACAAGCTGCTCAGCAGAGCTCAGTTGTACAAGGGACCACAGCAACCAGGGGGCGTAAAGGCATGGCAAATTATGCAATGTTGGTACTTCTGAAAAAAAAAAAAATATTAACTTGAACAGAGAAGATCCTGGTAATTGCTTTCTCCAGTAGCTTCCTCTCAGAGCTCTCCCAGTTCATTGCAGGCTCTTGTTCCTTCTGCCACTCCTCCCATTGGCAAGCAGGATCAAACCCTATTCCGGTGGGATGCATCACTCTGTTTTGCAGAAGCATGGAGCCCACTGGTGAAAGCAGCTCTTCAATGCTTTTGTTCTGAGGCTTGTTTTCCTGGTCTCTAGTTCCTGTAGCTCGCAGCCAGCAGTGTTTCAGCACTTCGAGTCAGCTTCTCTGGAAGAGAACTGATGAGCGGTGGATGCTCTGTGCTCTCTGCAGGCCAGCCTGGTGTCAGAAGAATCTTGATTAGTTTGCTTGCAGTTAAGTTCTTTGGTATTCTTGGCAAACGCTGCTGTACATTCAGTTTGCTGAACTGAGTTTGTGTTTACCTTTTGAGGTAACAAATTCCTGCCACAATGGGCTGAAGTCTGCAGTTAGTGCTGCCCGTTCTTCCTGCCAGCTCTGGAACATCAGAGTTTCCTACTGGCATAAGGTGAAGGCTCTGGGCTCTGTTGCCTGTGTTGCTTGGATGTTCTTGGCATTAACTGGCCGCAGCCTCTGCTGAGTAATAAAAAGCAGAACAATAACATGCAGGCTCGACCCTGGAATCGTAGACTTCTCACACTGAGCTGCAGTAGATCTGTTCTTGAACCCGGGCTTTTCTGAAATCTGTCTCAAAACAGTTCAGGATATGGTAAGAAAGTTCAGGGCATCAATCTTATTCCAGGTCGTGTTCCGCCCCTTTGCCTCCACGGCAGTGAATCACTGCTAAGCATGTAAGCACCAGAAGCCTGTAGGATTAGCTGAACTCTTCCCAGTGAAGTTAACGGGATTTTACTGCCTACCTCACTACCCTGCCTGCTCCTCCTGCCAAGTGCTTTGCAAAAAAGGTGCCTGCACTCTGCTCCTGTGAAAGCGTTCTGGCTGAACTCAGCCTGCGTGCTAGGCAGCCTGCCAGAGAGCAGGGGGTGAAAAAGCTGATATGGAGGAGCCTGTCTGCTTTTGGACCTGGCAGCTCCCGTGCGTGCTTCACACTTGCATGCTAACATGCTCCAACCCTGACCCCGGCAGCTACAGCTGTTCTCAGCTCGGGGCCTGCCATTCCCTGGATCCTCCCGTGCTGCCTGGTGGAAGCTATTTGCAGAAGGGGATCAAAGGTCCAGCCAGCAAAACTGTCTGCTTGAGGCTGACATGGGTTGTCTGAGGTGGAATCCTTTAACTTAAAGTCACTGCAGAGCACTTGCACTGGGGCCATGAGCACTGCTGGAGCTGCTGGCTGCCGCTGCCTCATCCTGGCTCCGAGCAGCTGCTGGGCTGGCACAGGGTGGAGGCATCACCCAGGAGCTGTGCTCCATTCCCACCACATCTCTGCTCTGTCCTTCCATCCGTCACGACAGCGGTGCAGGCATTGGGCTCCTGGCTGTGCCTCCCCCAGGACAGAGCTGAGGATCGGGGAGCAGCTGCTGCTGGCTGCCCAGCAGTCACTTCCTAGCAGTGGGTTTTGGTGTAAGGAGCTTTCTTGCAGTGAGCTCTGCCCTGCTTGCTGCTCCCTTTTGTGGTCTCTGTCACATCCAATGCTGATTTTTGCAGAACGTGTGTGGCCTCTGTTGCCTTCCAGTGGAACAGTTCTTGGTGGTGGCCCATAGCAGGGTGAGCTCTGCATCCCAGCAGCCAGGCTGCCAGCAGGACTCAATGTGCCAGAGCTGTGTGCGTGGCAGCCGGGGGCTGGGCACAAAGGCTGAGAGCTCTTCAGAGCTGGCAGCAGTCATCTTGAGGTGGCCCGAAGGAATTGGAAGCAGAGCTGCTATTCTTCCGAGAGAAGCCTCACTGCTCACAGCACAGCATGAATAATTACAAGCAATAATCCTGGCAGGAGCGAGAGGCCCTCTTGAAATTGTGAAAGTGGATGAACTGCTGGCAAACGGCAGTGCCTGCGCTGGACAAGCAGGGTGGTGCAGCACAGGGATGGCATCACAGCTTGCTGTGCTGCTCTGCCAGCGTGATGAAAGCCACCCTGATCGCCCCGCTCGGGGCAGTTGTCACCTTGCATCTGAAGGACGCTGGTGGCTGCCAGCTTGGCAGCGTGCATCGAGCGCAGGGCCTGATCCCTCCTTGTAAACAGGGCAGATGTTTATGTGCAGGAATCCCCCACCGCAGTGCTGGGCTGAGCAGGGTGAGCCCAGGGCTGCCCGTTGCTCCCAGCAGTGTAAGGAGCGGCTCTGCCCGTCCTGCACGCAGCGTCTGTCTGCAGCCTCTGTCCTGATTTATGTCGAGCTCACAGGCTGTTAAAAATAATCCTCCCACATGCTAAAATTACATCGTCCCTGATTTATATTCAGTTTTGTGGACGAAGCGCCTATAAAAAGATGAGTAAAACACTCTTGTGGTGGCACAGGGGAGAACAGCCTTCTGTAGGAAAGAGTTCATCATCTCTTTGGCTGCAGGAAAACAGCGCTGGCGCGACTGGGATGCCCCAGATTGATGCCCAGCAGTGTGAACCCAGCAGGGGGGTCTGCTGTGCCCAGAGATGTGGGGATCACACATCCCAGCAGCAGCTCAGCTCTCTCCAATGGCACAGTCAGCAAGAACTTTGACACAGTGGCGAAGCAGCCCCTTCCTGCCCCAACAGCTTGTTCTGCAGCTTTGGGTACTTGGATTTATATTGAAAATACCATGAGCTGCTCTTGTTGTTTTATTAGGAAAAATCTAGCGTCCGTAAAATACAATTCCCTGGGATAGGAGGCTAATCCTCTTATTTCTACACATTTCTGGATGATTAAATGGCTGGATTATTTAAGTAGTGATTTGTTGCTGGATTGCATCATCAAGGAGATCTGAAGCATAAATATTAGCTTTGGGCTTTTGGCTCTTTACTGCTGAAAGGGGTAGAAGGTGTTCTGCAGACAAAAGGCAGGGAAATTAAATTAAATGAGCATGTGGAGTAGCAAGTCACAGCAGAGTCCCTACGCCCTTATTGGCTCCGAGAGCTTTAACCTTTATAAAGAACGTGTCCAGTAAGTAACATCAGCTTTGCCTAGTAAATCTGGTATCCTACTGTGTTTCTAAGTGAACTGGCCCTTCTGCTGTGCCTGGAAATGTTTCTGCAGTGTTTGTTAGCTTCTAAGGCTCGGATTAGTCTTTCCCTTGCACCGAGCCAAGTCCTGGCAGCCCTTCATACAGCTTTGCCCAGCGTGTGGGATGGGGGCTCAGTGGGAGCCCCAGTGCAGCTCCGTGCTGCAGGGCTGCCCCTCCTGCACCTCTGCAGGCTAGGAGTGAGCCAGGCTGTATGGATGGGAGGCCTGGGGGCTTCCAGCACCTAACAGCAGCATGGAACTGGTGTGGGGAGACCAATGGCACTGCTGGGACGTGGCCTTTGGAAGAATGACTGCAGAAACACTGGGAGAAGCTAAGGAGAGTATTGGAGATGCTTGGGTCAAAGGGGGCTGTGGGGAGCACCCTGCCTGCCCCAGCATGCTGCGTCCTTGTGCCTCATGGCCCAAATGCTGAAGGGCTCCCATGCTGTGCTTCACCACATGCTGGACATCCTCCCAGTGCGTGAATTCCCCGGCATGTCGGTATGAGAGGGGAGTGTTGGAGATGTGCTGAGGGATGTGATCAGTGGTAATGGGTTGGAGGTTGGATTTGGTGCTCTGAGAAGTATTTTCCATGGTTCTTTGATTTGCTGCTCCTGTCTGCCTGGTGCAGGAAGATAAAAGCTGCTGTTGCAGAAACGCTGTGTTGTGCTTTGGGCACCTTTGGAAGTCACATCTTGGTGGACTGTGCTGCTTGACGAGTCTGGCTCCTCAGCAATGCTTGGGGTGTCCTCATCCTGTCCTTCACCAGCAGTTAGAAACCTGCAGAGAAGGGCAGCATGCAGATGGGGGAAGGGGGGTGATGAAATCCGCACCTTGCTGCTTGTTGTATTGCTCTGATGTGAAGGATGCTGGTGGGGGCTGCCTGGGGCTGCGTGAATCCAGCCCTGCCTGCTGTGCAGGAAGCAGAGGCAGGATCTTCTGTGCAAATCATCTGCAGCAATGTCCTTTGCTGACAATATGCATCAAGTCTGATGTGCCTTGGGGAGAGGAGGTGGGAAAAGGAGGGAGTAGCAAGAGAAGCTGTAGCAGGCAGCTGGAGAAGCATGGGGCTCCTAGAGCTTGCCCTCCTGTGGGCTGCTGGTCAGGTAATGCTGGTGGATATCATACCTCAAAACACCTCTGCACCTCCCTCAGGACACTTGGCTATTCCCAAGATGAGTCCAGGCTCCATTTTGGAGCTTATGGTGCTACTAGCACTGATTGGAGGATACCTAATTAAGTGAGGCTGTTGTGCATTAGCCAGTGATTCAGCTTTGTGCATGCTCAGCACTGGTTGCATTTGGTGATGGGTGGATGGTTGGACTGGATGATCAAGGTCTTTTCTAACCTTGGTGATTCTGGGCAGCATTTATCATAGTACCTTCTACTGCTCTGTGTATTTATTGCAATGCCTTTTACCCCTTTGTACCCACTAGGCTGTGGTTGTGCTCTACAACACAGCCCAAAAGCTATGAGGGGAAAGGATCTTGGCTCAGAACTGCAATGCAAAAAGTGAGTAGGTAAAGGGACAAGGATGTCCTCAATGGCAGTGGCAATCACTGACCCTTGACCCGATGGGGCAGGCATTCACAGCCTTGCTGGGGTGTGGTGGTGAAGATGAGAGCACTGAGGGCACGTTATGGAGTTGCCTTTGCTAGAAGTTCCCCTCAATGGGTGATGGAAGTGAGCAGGTCTGGCTCTGAGGATGCAGCCTGGATCTGCAGGGACCACTCCTACCTCCAGGCAGCCTGGAGAACCCCTCCTGCCACTGGGTTGTGCTGGCATTACCTTTCCTTTCTGGGGCTGCAGCCCTGCAGATTCAGGACACAGGCTGTGCCCGGTGCCATGGATCCCTGCAACGTGCTCAGATGTGGGGACTGGAGTCACTCGAAGGCTTCCAGATGGAGGAGGTATGAGGCTGAAGGTGGAGAAACTTCCTGCTTTGGGTTCTCAAAGTTTGGAAGAAGTGCAATTAGAGTGAACTAATACAAAGAAAGACACAATAACAGAGGTACATTTAACACAATAAAAGTATTGTGTTTTGTATGTTTCTCATACAAAGGTATGAGAATCGGTGCGTGCAGGAAGAGCGCTTTGCTGCAGTGTCAGAACTGGAGCAGAGCTGGAAAGCAGAACTCTGCAGCCACTGTAAGAAATCCAGTTGGAAAATAAGGCAAAGTAAATATTTACTCGTGCCTGGGCTAGCTGCATGCATGATTGCAGTGGGAATTCTTCACACTGCCCCGTTAATGCTCTCATCTGCTGGCTTAATGCACGCTGGCAGCGGGAGGAGCTGCAGGCTGAGCCCCTCCAGGTGCTTTTGGAGCCTCACTGTTAAACACCACTCCTGCTTTTTAATGAACCCAACCTCCAATGCAAATTAGATTCCAAATAATAAGTAATTAACTTTATCAAATTGACATTACCGTTTATAACAAAATGTCAACACCGCCTTTATAAACAAGGCAGAGCTGCTATTTGCGGAGCCAATGGGGGGAGAGCGTGGGTAGGAGAACGCAGCGGGGCTGGGATGGAGAGCAAATGCTTCATTCCCTTCCCATGGCTGTTCTTCCTCTGCTGCTCGGAGCAGCTCCTCGGTGTCCCATACGCTTTGCTGGCACGAGGTGACACGGATGGGATGCATTCCCTGCTGGGTGCAAGCACTGTGCCTTGGGGAAGGGCACAGCAATGGGGAAAGCCTTTGTGTCGTGGAGCTCAGGGCCCATTCCTTCATTAAATAGTGCTTAACTGCAGACGAAGGTTTTGCTGATGGTGTTTCCAGAGGTGTAAAGCACAGCGGAGTTTGCCTCCAGCCTGGATTTCCTCACCCCTTCCTCCGGGTTGCATCTCATAACGGGAGGAACTGCGGAATGAAGGCCGGCGGTGCTGCGCTGGGTGCCAAGGCTGTGATGGATGGATGGACCTCATAAAAACGTGCAAATGTGCAAAGCGGGAGCCGGCTTAACAAAATAACCGCTGTGTTTGGAGGAGGAAAAAGGAGTGTTTACTCTCACATATGGGAATGAAATCACTTCTGCGTGTGTTTCTGCCTCACCGAAGAACTGGAGTTACTCATTCACCTCTGGTTTCCTCGCGAGCAGAGGTTAATAGTTGCAGGAAGGATCACGGTAATCCTTCCTGCAGGTACCGAGTGGAGCAGAATGGAAACCCAGAAAGGTGGGAGGGCTTCTGCAATGGGGGTCCTGTGGGGAACGGCACCTGCTGCCCTGCGTGGTGTGCAAGGGGAGAGTCATTTGTGGGGCCGTGTGTGGAAGTCTGCCCCAGGGATGCTCCGAAGGAAGCTGCCTTCAATGTGCGTTGGGTCACAGCTTTTTGTTAGATGTTATTTTCGTAGTGGGGGAAAAATATCCGTTTTGTTGGCATGGGTGTTGCTGTGAATTCGTCTTCTTACCGCAGTTCTGGCAAAGTCGGGCCAAAATTTGGCAATCCAAAAGGAAACGTTAATATAAAACTGTGTGTAGAGGAAGGACTCGGATGGCTTCTGCCCTAGGAACTGGATGTGCCGGCACAGAGAGGCTTTAATGCTCTAACGAGCCAGGTGCAAAGAAATTATTTATTTTTCTTAAGGTTACCGCTCCTGAGAGTCCGTTCATCTATAAGGATGCCAATGGGATTTGTGGCCTTTTCAGTTCGTGTCTTGGCAACGAGGAGCGGGCGCCAATCCACCAGCAGGGTCACTTTGGGTTGGGGCAGCGCTGGGGGGGCTGTGCTCCGTGCTGGGCTCTGGGAGCAGCCCTGCCCCTGGGGCAGCCCCTGGGAAACGCGTTTGGTTCCATCCCCAAATCCATCTCCGATTTCAGATCTTAAAAAAAAAAAAGAAGGAAAAAAGAAAAAAAAAAAAAAAAGCCAAGCCGCATTAATCCCATCAGTGGAAATAATCATGTTGGGCCCACGATCTTAATCTTTCATGTCGTACACATCTGGAAAAGTAATTCAGGGAAATAATATAAACTTCAGCTAAGCTGTATAAACCCAACAAGAAAGTGATTTCATTTCGCTGCGGCTCGGCAGACCTTTGTCACACGCCTTCCTGTAACAATATTGACTTTATAACACCTACACTTTGTTCTCTTCCTTAACAGGACAGCTGCTAAGTGCTGGTAAAACAAACATCACATGTTCCGTGGGGCTCCTACAAGGTTTGCAATCAGGCGCTCTATAATAACTGCTTAAATACTCTCATCAAGCTTGTCCTTGCTGTTTGCTTTAGGACACGGTGTTTTTTTTCTCCCCTCCCTATTTATTCTGCATGAGCGATAGGCAGAGCTAGAGGTCACACAAAGTAAATGCAGGTGGTGCTTTGGGCTTTTTCCTTTTTTTTTTTTTTTTTCCCCCATTGCTGAGCTTGCCTTTCCGAAGCAGCGGAGCGGATGTCCCCCTAAAAGCATTGCCTTGTTCTCCCAGGCATGGTGATCTCTCCAGTGCAGGTCCCTATGAGCTCCTGGCGTGCTTTCAAGTCCAAGCTGAGCAAATGCAAGATGACAAGAAGAATAAGATCTTGCTTAGCAGGGAGAGGAGCACTGAGCACTGATCTGGGGGTGGCTGCTCCTGCAGTGCAGTGATGTATCACAAAATTAGGTTCCCCTTTTGGATGGCCTTCAAGGTGAGCAGAAATGGGAGAGGACGGAGCTCAGTGCTGGGGCCCTATCTCGCAGTGCTGGTGCAGCCTTGCTATGGGCCGTGTCCTGGACCAGCAGCTTCCACCCTGGGCAATCACAGAACCATGGGAACATTAAGGTTGCAAAAAGCTCTCTGCATCCCAGTACGCCCTGCCGTGCCCATTGCCCACATCAGTGCCACATCCCTGCAGCTTTGGAACACCTCCAGAGATGGTGATCCCACCACTCCCTGGGCAGCTGTGCCAGAGCAGCACTGCTCTTACGAGCCTGAAATTGTTCCTAACACCTAACCTGAGATGCAGAGGTTGATACCAGCTGCTGCCGGCTTCCTGGCTTTGCTTGCAGCTGTCCCAGTGCAGCTGCACCTTTCCTTCAAACCCACTGTGATGTGCAGCAGGCACTACGGGTGGGACATCAAACCCCACCAAGGCCTACAGGGAGCTGCAGGTGTGAGAAAAGAGGAGCTGCGTGGGAGCTGCTGCTGCTGCTGGTTTGGCTCAGGTGGGTGGAAGGGAAGGGGCGAGCACATCTGGGGGGCAGGAATGGGTTTTTTCTTGATGCAGTGGCTGTCCTTGTTCCAAATCACTGCATTGTGTGTTCCCTTTAAAAACAAGGGCGTTGAGGCACGCTTCCTTGCTTTCCAAGAAAGGGTTTACTCATGCTGAAGTCCTCACTGAACGCAGTGCTGAGCTCTGGGTGCTCTCCAGGTGTCACAGTCACTGCACCCAGGAGCCACGGGTGTGAGCAGGGTGTGTTTGTGCAAGGGGTGATCCTGGTGTCAGGATGGGACCCCGCTTTGTCAGGGTGTGCTTTGGCTCTGGGAGCAGCAGATCAGGGCTGGGGGCTGAGTGAGGATGAGGAGTTAAATCACTGCGTGGGAAATCGGTCTGCAGAGCAGGGGAGGCTGATTTTAGATAATTTTTATGGCTGGGCTTTTGATGTTACTGCATACATAGTGAAAAGCATTCCAAGGGGGCAGCTGACAACACGCCGCATCGAGGGTGCCATACCCAGGGTTGTTGGGGTGCAGGATGCAGTGCTGGCAGTAGCAGGCTGCTTACTGAAACAGTGCTGATTTACAAGGACAAAAAAATAAAAGAGGTGATTGTGCTGGGAAGCGATGAGCAGATTGGAAATCACACCACTGCGTGGCATGGCTGATTTGTGGCAGGGGCAGCAGGATGCTCCTCCTGCAGCAAGGGCATCCTGGGGCTCGTTGGCACTGCTTCCAAATAAGCCAGGCCTTGGTGTAGGTGTTCTCCTCGTTCATCCTCCTGGATGGAAGTGTCCCCTCTCCTCTTGTCCTTGGTCCTGTTGAACCCAGCCCCAGGCAGGAGCTGGTGTGCAGCATCCATTACCTTGGTCTCTGCAATCAAAAGCCATTTATAGTAAATGTGTTTGCTTTGTACTGAATTACTCACGATGCTGCCAAGTACAACCACACCAGCTGTTAATTAGAGTTTAGCTTTTATTACCAAAAAGTCTGCTCTGTTGATATGGAAAATGGGAATAAAAAGTCATTTAACCTATTGTGATGTGAAAATAAACGATGACTTGTTGGTTTAATTAAACAGTCTATTTATCTAGCCGTCAAAGTGTTTGAACACACGCAGGATTACGAGCGGCGCTATCCTGCCTTGTCTCCTGTTGTCTGCATAATCCTGTTGTTGGAAGGGAGTCACCTGCTCCATGCCCCATTGAGCCCAACGTGCATCTTTCAGCAGAGGAGCCCCATGCATTGCTGCACATCCCTCCCCTTTCCTCCCATCCAACATGGAGACATCACCTCCTTTCACAGAGTCATAGGATGGGTTGGGTTGGAAGGGACCCCAAGGTTCCAACCCCCCCCCCACAGGCAGGGCCACCAACCTCCAGATCTGACACTAGTCCAGGTTGCCCAGGGCCTCATCCAACCTGATCTTTTCCACGTGCTCACGTTCTGTGCTTCCCAAAACCACGTCCCTTGGCCTCATTTGGGAATTTTGCTGCATGTTCCATAGCAGAAAGCATCTTAGGACTTCCAGAAACCTGCGTGATCTTCAATGCCTTCATCTCTCCATTGAGATGGTGGTGAAAAGGGAGGTTCTCGACGCTCACATTAGACGTTCTTTGTATTTTGTGCCGTTTCTTTGTCCCTAACAGCTCTGTCTTGAACGGTGCGTGGATTTCCAAGAAGAACACGGCCAACTGGAGAGCCTGGAGCTGGCTGGCGGTGGAACCAGCAGCTCTCATACACCATGGGCTGCCGGACGGTGAGGCTCAAAGGACGGGCGTGGGGAGCAGGTTTGACCAAGCATGGTTCACTTGGTTCACCTGGTTGGATGCCAGTCTGTCCCCGGTGTTCCTAACGGGTGTGGGTGCTGCTGCTGTTTGCTCCTGGCCGCGGCGCAGGACACGCGCGCTGCGTCTCCAGCGGAGCGCTGAACTTGTCGGCGCTGTTTACTTACGCCTTCGCACTGTTTGTGTAGTCAGAAGTCTCAATCTCATATTTATCTCCTCTTAAAGCGGCTACAGTTTATACTTTAAACACATTAATCATTTCCAAGCCTTTAAAGGGCTTTTAAGTGGAGACACTGGTTATGTTTGCCTTTTATTTAAAAGTCTCCCTTCCGAATTGGGAGGCAAGTGCTTCAAAGGACATTGAAGGAGCGTGCTCTCAGATGAACTGCAACTAGTAAGCCTTCCCCTGTGCAAAAAATAGAGCCAAAAAGGCCTTGTGCTTCAGAGGGCACCTCCGTGCCTGGCTGGGTGTGCATGTTTTTTGGACTGTCCTTGGCCAATGGTTCCTTTTGAAGGATATGGACTCTCCTAGGTGCCCGTCTCCATCGTAGCCTGTAGTTTGCTCCCTGCAGCCTGTGGTTGGAGCTCTGTGGTCCCTAGGTCTCATGAATCAATCCTGGAGTCTTTCAGCTCCAGCTTAGCAGTGACAGAGCACAACCCATGGAAGGATTCTAAGGCCCACACCCCCTGCACAGCACAGTATGTGCTGCTCCCAGCCGCACCAGCACTGCTCCTGGCTCTGGGTTTGGGACTCCAAACCTACCCTGGTGTTCTCAGGAGGAAGTGCTGGTTCCTGTTTGTGTCACCAAAGCAGCCCAGTGGGGATACAGCACCCTGGCATGCTCTTGGTAAATACTGGCACACTCGTTTATTGGACAGGGAGGAAGTCCTACCAGAATTAAGAATGCTTTGTATAGAGATGGTAACTGCTGTGAGGCACTGCTGCTTGGGGCTGGAGGTTAGGCATGCACAGCCTTTCCTTAGTGAGGGCCTGGGACCTCAGATGTGTGTGCTGCAAAGTGGGTGGTGCCCATGATGGCTCACAGCTGTCTGCTGGGGTGTAAATAAAGCAGTGACTGGGCGGGTGAAGGATTTTTAACAAAGGTGTTGCTGTTGGCTTTCGGTTGATGGAGGTTTTTGCTCCCGTGGCATCTCCACACCTGGCTGCTGGGATGTGCTTTGTTTGGAGATTGGTCCTCCAGAAGCCTTATTTTTTTTTCTTTTCCCATATAACCATTGGAAACAAGTAAGCTGGAGGTTAAATATCAGACCTGCAGCTCCAAGTCCTCCTCCAGGCTGTGCAAAGAGGTGGTGTGAGTCTTGCTTACATTGCATTAATGGCAGAGAAAATTCTTTGGGTTGGAGCAGCTTCTGCTAGGATAAGGAGAAATGTTTTTGGGGGAGAAAATTTGTTTTTCTTTTTTCTTTCTTTTTTCTTTTTTTTTTTGAGAATCTGCCCTTGAAGATTCCCCTTGGCCCGGTGTGCTCAGCACCAGGCACTGAGCGGAGCCCATTGCGTTCATCTTCGCTCCCCTTGGCCTCCATGCTCCTCCGCCTCTGTAATTGTAACAAATGCTTTTTCCATAAGATGTCAGTGTGGCACAGGAATTTGGATGCTTGTTTGTTAGTTGTGAGTAATCCATCACGGGAAGTAAGGGAAAGCCATCTTCTGGGCCGTCCCCAAGTGTCAGCTCGTTTACGGCTCACGGCGTTAATTTTTCCATTGGCAGAGAGGCAGAGGAAAGGCCATACTGATCCCATACCATGAAAGGACGGCTGCTCGCCTTCAGCGAGGTCAGGAAATGTTGAGGAACCAGAAAATGAGTGTGAGATGCTCCCAGCTGCCCGGTTCCTGCTCTCCCTGTTTGGCTCTTCCACCCGACTGATTGACGCGCCCCCAGAATTGAACCTTGAACGCCGTTTCCACCCTTCTGTGCACTTGAAACAACAGTCTGGAAAACACATTGGTGTTTTCATAGCGTTTTTGGGTAACCCTCTTTTACCATAGGTATAGCCAAAACAAGGAGAAAACCCCTCAGGGCTGCAGGACCTAAGGACACGCCACATGCCGATGGTGAGGCTCCTGCTGACCTCGCTGGGAGCTGGACCGATGCCTGGTGGCAGGCAAAGGCTGTGTGAGTGGGGTGTGCTCACCCCAGCCCTGCTCTTCCCATGCTGTTGGGGCCCAGGGTATGCATTTCCCCCCCGGCATTGGGCAGATTTGGATGGGTTGGACGTTGCGCAGCTCTCTCCCTTCTCTGGTTTCAGCTCGGTTGTTAAACCCAGTAATATGCGCAATAATCTGCCTGTCTGGGATTAATATAACGTTATATGTTTCTTGAAAGCCTTTCTGATCCCGCAGTTAATTTAATCTTTTATTAACATTAACGAGCTCATGTGGTGTCCAGCAAGCCTGGGGAGAATGCTTTCCAATACCAACAGATGACAAAGAGATGAAAATATAATAGCAGATGAATTCCTCCTTCACCGCAAAGGCAGTGAGGAGAGCAGAGCAGAGCCTCCTGCTCAGCAGAGCACGTACTGCTCGCTAACGTGAGCTGCCAGGAAGCAGTGCTCGTTGTTGAGGCTTTGAAATGGCAAAGGGAGAGATTACTGAGAGGCGTATCTCTGGCCGAGGAGCAGTGCACACTTAACAGCTATCGGCGCCCAAGTGCCAAAAGGAAAACGTTAACCTCCCTGGTGCCAAAGAGGCTCTGTGGATCCATTCTTTGGCCTCAGTGCAATGTTATAAAACAGAAATAATGGCAGTCTGGAAAACGGCCATTTCGCTGCTAGGAATTGCTGCTTTGTGCACGTGCCAGGTTCCCACCTCGGGGCGCAGGAGTTGAAGCGCAGGGCAGCAGCGTGCCCACCCCCAAGCAGTGCCAGGAGCTTCCATCCTCCCTGCATCCCTCCACTGACTCAAGCAGGTGACACCCATCCTGCCCCTTTGGGCCGTTCCTTTGGGCTGCGGCGCTGAGGGCTGTGCCCAGGTTGGTGCTGGAGGATCAGAGGTGGTGGAGGTTGCGTGGCCGCTGCTCGTGCCGGGCTGCCTTGGCGCGTCACCCGAGAGCCGCAGCCAGACCTGGAGGGATCCAGAAGTTTCATTAATTTCCAATTGAGCTGGAGCCGGTGTGGGTCGCTCCTCTCGCTAGAACAAAGTTGTTCTGCACACCCAACAGCACCGGCATTGGATCCAGATGGAAGAAGCTCTGCTCCAGCATGCAGAGGGAACTCATTAGGGGTGTGCTCCATTCCAAGGAATTCCTCTCCAATTTCCTTCCCGATTATCCCGCTTATCCACGCATGAACCCTCCCTGCTCTGATGCTGCTTTATCTTTTGAACGGATGGGTTTTCTTTTTCCTTTGTGCTCTGTGCTGATGTTGTGCGGCCATGTTGTGGCAGGAGGGGCTGCTGGGTGCAAGGAGAAGGGGTGTCCCCTGGGGCTGCTCTGTCTTCAACACATAAAGCAGAGACCTGCCAAAATACAGTGCCAAGATCACACGAGGCGCTTGCTCTTAACAGGAGGCTTTCATAGAAGCATTAAAAGTTGGAAAATACCTCCGAGATCCCCAACCCATCCCACCGTGCCCACTGGTTGTGTCCCCAAGTGCCAAATCCCCATGGTTCTGGAATTCCCCGCAGGGACAAGGACACCACTGCTCCCTGTGCAACTTGTGCTGGAGCAGCACTGCTCTTTCAGAGGAGAAATCCATTGGGCACGGGGATTGCCTTTTGTGTGCCACCAGCCCTGCTTCTGCACGCTGCCCAGGAATGTACGCCGTAAGTAACGGACGTGGGGTGGGTGCACTGCTTTGCACACCAGCTGGGCTGTAAGGGCAGGAAAGAAGCATAAAAATGAGCTGTAAAGAGAAGGGTGAACAGGGTTTGACTGACTCAGTGAGGAGAAATTAGTGATCGAGTTGGAGTTTTCTGAGCCACAAGCTGCAGTTTACTTTAAACTTTAGGAAAGTGTGGTCTCTGCTGAGGTCTGCACTGTGGTGAACGCGGCGCTGCTTTCCAAGCCTCAACGGTTTTGCTGGGCTAATAAAAGCGGTCAGAGGAGGAGGGAAAGATGTGGTGGAATCTGGGCACTGGGGAGGCAGGATCTGAGCTGGAATTTCCCATGTGGGGCTGTTCAGCTCTACAAAAAGCAAAGCGAAAGGCAGCTCATGGGCCAACGCACGGGCAGGGTGTGGAGGTGCCAACGTTGCTGTAAGCCACGCAGATTGGGGCTGGCAGGCCCAGGTCGCTCAGTTCCCGGATGGTTTCCCACCATTTTTATTTTATTTTTTAAGATTTTTTGGCTCTGGGTCAAGTTTTAATTTGGTTTTTGCTTTGAGCAGAGGTGCAGCACTGTGTGCTCGGGGAGGTGCAAGCAGAGGGCGAGCCGTGAAGCGGAGGCAGAGGAGGTGGGAAAATCACAGCCTGGGAAAAATAGGCTTTGCATATATTTGGGAAGGTTGCTAATTAGTGCAGAGAGTCACCACACCGGGGAATGCCGCATGAAAGGTAAAGCTTGGCTGTGCTCAGGATCGAGATGGCGAGGGAATACTAATGAGAGCTGCTCAGCTTCACCTGAATGCAAACCCATGCAGAAATTCAGGAGTTAGCGCTGCCAAACATCACTGAGCAGGTGAGGAAGGCTGTGGCTGCACCAGGGTTTACTGGGGACCCCAGCAGTCTGCTCCTGGCTCTGGGATTGGCAGAGCCTGCTTTGGGATGGATGGGTGGATGGGAACTGTGCTTTGTGGTGGGCAAGGTGGTCCCCTATGAGAACCTCACTCGTAGGCTGTGCAAAAAGCTACGTGCGTGTTAAGCTTCTGAGCTATGGTGTCACGTTTGATTTCGGCTTTGAAGCAAGATCCATCCCAGCATTTCTCACGTGTCCACCATCTGCACTGGCTGTTGGGTTCTGTGCACGTGAGCGCTTGGGGTTTACCTGATGCCTTTCCTGCTCCCAAAGAGCAGTGCTGAGCTGTGCTTGCAGCTTGCTTTGCAGTTATAGCGGATGAGAGATTTGATGCCTACAGCACTGGGGTTTTGGGAAATGTTTTGTGTATCCTTGCAGGAGGCTCCTCCTCCCCAAACCCATCTTCAGCATAAAACTGCTCCAAAGTGCCTTTCCAATCAGCAGCGCAATCGCTCTCGTGCAGCAAGCCTTGTCTTTATGCACTCAAACACGTGCCCTGTGACGTCTTTGTTTTCAGTGGGCACTTGGCATCTCCTTGGGGTTGGGCTGTCTGCGGAGATACTCCTCCTCCTCGAACATCAGCTGGCAGTTTTTATGGTGCTGTTGAGAAATACACCTGGGACAAATCGTTGGTTTACGTCTCAGGGAGGTAAGAGCAAAGAGGCCTCCAGACACCGCAATGGAACCATCAGCCATTACAGTGAAGGTGTGATTTGTCTCTCCTCCTCTTTAACGTAGAGCTGGGGGATGCTATCCAGGTAGATGCAGCGCTCAGCTGTCTGCTTGGCATGCTGGGTGGGGGCAAATCCACTTCCTTGGCAGATTATAATGATATATGCTAGCCTCCCGATCTAGTGAAAAATACTGTTTTCTCCTAATTAAGCAAATTGTTGCAAGCTAGGTCGCTGACTCTTGGGAAGCTGCACTTTCTGCCTTCTAGGCTTGCTGACAAGAGAGCAGATTTATCTCCAATTCAGATCGCTGGAGATGGCGTTTGGTGTTTTATTACCACGTGCAACTCTGTGGATGTTACTGGGAGATTAATGAAGAGGAGAGGGCGGGGGTGAGGGGAGTTCAGCAACGGTCTGTGCATGACAAATAAGAATTACATTTCATTTCATATGCAGATGATGCAATCAGCTGCACAACACTGGAGATAACACTTTTGTCGAGGTTTGTTTTTTGACCTTGAGAGGCCACGTTTTCCTCCCCCCACCTCTCCCCTGCAAATCAGAGTTCGTATCTTAATTAGGCTCTGTGATTTGAGTTTCACACGCGCAGATTAGCGGGTGTTAACGCGCAGAATGGACGTGATAACCGCCTGCAGGTTGGTGCCTCTACCCTGCACGCATCTCCATATGCCCAGTTGGTATCCCCATTTACACAGCTTGATTCTGGGCGCATCCATGCTCACGGTGTCCCAGTGCCACCCTACAGCCATTCGGGAGGGCATGACGGCCCCTTGGACCCTCAATGATCTTGAGGTCTTTTCCGACCTTAATGAGTGTGAATCTGTGATGAATGTTGAGATAGGTGTTGGGTGAACAGGGAGTAGAACTGACCCTTAATCACCTGTATCTGAACATAATGATCTCTCTGTACCCGTCTCTAAGGATGCACACACACATCTATCTATAAGTATGCATTTATGTAATTGGAAGTGCCTGTAAGTGTCCAAAAGTAAAAACGTAGCTACCAAAGGCTGTGAATTCCCTTCATGTTCCATCCGAGCGGCTCCCAGCCAGAATTCCCCCTTTTTATTAAAATTTGATTCAAAGCCCTCACCCACGGTAGAATATTTTTCTGCCTTTAAGATCTCAGTGCTTACAAATGTCATCCCCCCCTGGCTTTTATTTTGTTCCATCAGCTCTCCGAGGCCAAAGATGTGGAGGTTATTGGGGTGGGGGCGGCTCTGCACCGTGAGCACCATGTCTGCCAGCCCAGGGCAGCGCCCGTGCACAGTGAATAACCATAATGGGAAGAGACGCTGTCGGCTTAAATACATCAGGGCTGTTTCCTCGCAGAGTGGCAATTTGCTCTGTCATTTGGAGTTATGCAAAGTAAGGGTAAGACAGCAATATCCTGGTTGCTAATAGCTTACAAGTGACTTGTTGGAGGAGCGCCGCTCAGGGATGCAGGAGGCAGCTGCTGGCAGCCCAGGCTCTGACAGCTCTTTGGGGTTTGTGCCCTCCCCGCTCGGGCATATTTTCCTGCTTCTTGTATTCCTCAGCCCTGACAACCAACATCTTTCATTCGCTTTTCCAGCCCTTTGCACCCTGAGCTCCTCGTTTCTCTCACGCCCAAAGTGAAGTTGGCGTTCCCAGGGGTGCTCTGATAGCACAACTTGCTGAAGATGCTTTGTGTTATTATCTCTGCCAACTGGAACCCCTCCTCCTGCTCCCTAAAAGCCGCTTCTATGATTTGAGAACGTAAGGGGAGGATTTCCAGAGCAGTGAGAGCTCGAGCTGACCAGCCCCTGTGTTACCTGCCTGGGCATCGGCTAATTACTGTGCAGCTTCCTCAGCTAATTAGCAGGCAGCAGCATCCCTTGCTGAGCACAGCTCCTTAGGAAGCAGCTTGTGAAGCACTGGGAGTTTGCTGCGTGGGCAATGGGATGCTCTCAGGTCCTCTTCTGCTTTTCTAACCTCTGGAACACGAAGGCTCTGAGCCTTTCCAAGGGTTCTGCCTGGCAGAAGGGAATTGTGCTATTAGGATTGAACAGTGGCTATTTCATGCATTGGGAATGCTCAGGTGGTTCGTAGAATCCTCATCCTCAGGGGTTTCTAAGAGACGTGTGGATGTGCCGCTGAGGGACGCGGTTGGTGCTGGGGCTCAGTAGGACGGGTTGGCCTTGATCCTGAAAGCCTTCTCCAGCCGGAGTGGTGCTGTGATTCCCTCTGGCTCACGGCTGTGGGGGGTGTCTCCCTCAGGTGCTGTTAGCTCTGCTGACATGCCAGCAAAACCGTCTCTGCCTCTGTGAGGTCGTTGGGTCATTGAGGTAGGAAAACAACCTCTCCAAACCCCAACCCCTCCACCATGCCCATTAACCACGACCTCAGAGCCACATCCCCACGTTCTGTGCCTGTGGTGCTGCCGTGTATCCAGGGGCACTCAGGAAAAGCTGGGGGAAGGTGCTGGCTCTTGCTCGTTTCAAAGTTAGAACAACCCTATTTATGGGATGGTGATGTCTAGGAGTTTGTACCTCTGCCAGCATAGGGCCATCAAGGCCACAGAGATGGCTGTCAGCTTGACAGCAGCCCCCAGTGCATGCTCAGATGCTTTCCTGTGGCTCTCACTGGGTCTGTGCCCACTTGCAGTGTCCATCTGTCCTGCTGGGCTCAGCCCTGATGCCCAGAGCCGCTTGGCACGGCGATCCTGCACCATGCGTTGGGTGCCTTGAAGCTGCTCGCCATGAAAAGCGCGGTGAGAACACCCTGACTTCAGCCTAATCCATCAGGTATTTAATTGATTCATCATTTTCTGCCTTCCCTGTATAGGTACGAGTGTTTTCCTAACCCCTCCAATTCACGCAGCCTTGTTTTTTCCACCGTGGGGCTTTCTTTTCCCCCGCCTCTGCACACGAGCAGACAAGATAGCTTAAGAGCTCTTATCTGCAAAGGGAAAAAAATAGTCTTAATCCCCATTTAATAACATAATATCAGCAGGTAACATGTTCAATATGGCAAAGGAACTCCAGCACCAGGTCAATAGGGTAGCTATAATTTTTAGCAATAAACAAAGCCTGCTTTTAATTACTTCTGCGAAATTGCTTGATCCGTGCATGATTAAATATTCATTCTGTGTAACTAGACAGTTTCTTTGTATATAGATCCATATTAAATTTAGCTGGCATCCTGCCCACACAACACATCTCATAAATTCCTTTTAATGTGCAGCAGCTTTGAAGACGTCCCTCCTCCCTCCTCCCCCCGTGTAAACGGCTGATGGCTCTGCCTTACCTGGGCGGCCGCCGCTCGGGAGACACATGGAATCTTTTAGGAAGGGAAATGATGGAATTTAGGGGAGACATGGGAAAAATAAACCTCCTGATTGCTCCATGATGGATCTGCGAGGGGAAAAAGTGACTCGCAGACCTTGTTTTCTCGCAGGCTTGCCAGCTAACTACTTTGGCAGCGCGTGTGAGGGGAAAAAAATCCCTCCTTTTAAAGTCAAGCCAGGGCTGATGTAAATATTTATGTAATATTTTATTACAATCAGAATTCACTTCTTGATTGAAAAAATTTCCTAGGAACCCTGTGAAAAATTCGTATTAATACGGAATTTAAGTGTCTTGATTTGTTTTTAGCAGTGGCTTTGCCCGAAATGCCGACGGCTGTGGGGAAGGAGATTGGGATCGTGATGTGCAATCAGGATCAGGCCCTGCCTGGGTGCCAGTCCTGCAGAGCGGGTCTCTCTTTGTCTCTCCTTCGTTGCATGGAGATCCATTGGTCAGTGCAGCACACAGGAGAACGGAGCAGGCATGGGGCTGCGGGCGGCTGCTTGGGCATCCTGACTGCAGGGCAGCGGGAGCAGCTCCCCTTCAGAGCCACCTCCAGCCCTCTCTTATGCATGGTGTTCCCCTCCAGAGCATTCTCTGCTTGTGCTCCGTGAATGCCAGAGGTGTAAATATTTGAGGGAAGAAGCGGTGGGTGGGCTGCAGTGGGAGGAGATGCAGCAGAGGGATGCTGATGTGCACGGGGCTGCATGTGTGCACGTGTGTGTGTTGCACACCCACGGTCCTGGGTGCACAGAGGGGTGTGTGTGTGTGGGGGGGGGGGGGGGTTTGTAGGGCACAAAAAAATCCTGTAAATTCCTCAGAGGCCTCAATGCTTGGGGCTGGAGTCGCAGGGTGCCTTTAAACGTGCTGATGAGGAAACATAGGGGTTGTAACGAGGAGAGGCTGTGCTGAACGAGTGGCAAGCCAATTAGCTTGCTTTAAAACATCATATTAATTAGCATGAAAATAAAGCCGAACTTTTTCAAGATAATTGCATCTTTCAAATATCGGTATTCTTGATCCGTGATCGTCTCATAAATATGCATTATGATATAATCCTTTAAAGACATGCTGTTAATGAGGAGCACGAGGAATGTGCTAGATGTTGGAAATGGTGGCACGAAATGGAGCAGCGGTGGCACTGCCCTTCCCGAGGGGTGCAACTTGCATGTGGCTTTTTGGCATGAGTTGTGTACAGAAAGTGGTTGGAAGGTGAATAGAGACAGAGGGAATGGAGCTGGTGTTCCTCTGCTCTGCTCTGCTCGTGCTCTGAGCTTCAGTGGAGCGTCGCGCTTTAAGGCTGAGCTACCAGGAGTTGCTGGCATGTGCAGTTTGGAGCTGATGTTGTAAAAATGGAACTTAGTCATCCCCTGTGGCTTTATTTATGGCTTGGGGAGAAGGAGGCTGGCAAGAAAAGGAGCTGTGCTCAGCACCATGCATGGCAGTGTTCAGGCTCTGGGGCAGCCCCCACCCACTGGTCCCACTGCCAGCCCCACTGCCAGCCCTGTGGGGTTGGGGTGGTGTCTGCATCACCTGCTCAAGCCGTGCGATGGGGGGAAGATTCCCCCAGCCTGTTTGTGTGGATGGCATTGTGCAGAACTTGAGCACTTCCAGAGGTGCAGCCTGAATGCTGCTAGGTGGCCATAACCCCATCCTGCTGCCCATCCTCACCATGCCGCTCCTCCTTCCTAAACATCACAGGGGTTGGCTGCTGGGATGATGCTTCCCCTCCCGCTCTATTTGCCCGTCTGCAGAATCATAGGATCATAGGGAAGGTTGGCAAAGGGCCTCTGAGATCGCCTCGTCCAACCAAACCAAAGCATAAAGGACTTACACGCTGCCGACAGCCCAGGCCATGGGTTAATCAACGTCTGTATGATATTTTGAGAACATAAAGCTCACACATTAGTAAGTTATGGCTCTGTGATGGCCAAAGTGCTGCAGGCTTGGGCTGACAGTGCTGCACAACGCCCAGCGGAGTCGCAGCAGCACTTCTGTTACTGCACCCAGTATTCCAGTAAGCAGTTGCTGCTCTATGGAGAAACAGGACAACGTCCCTTCCACAGGGCAGCCATCAGCCACAGCTGCACAGTGGGGTGAATTCAGTTTTTGCCATTGTGCTTTCTTTGCCATTTTCTCCTGGGGTAAATGGGTTCCTGCATCTCCTGCTGTTTTCCATTCCCTCCTGGCTTTGTTAAGAAGATGAAGCTGCACGATGGGACAACTTGTTGGTGGTGAGCCACCAAGACAGAACTCGTCAGCATGTATCAACCTCTGCCTTTGGAACCTAGATGGATTTTCTTCCTTTCTCACTTATTTTGGTGTCCCCAGAGGGTGTTCTGGAGGGAGCTGGCAGGTTGGGCAGGCGCAGAGGTGAGCAGGGCTGGCAGTGCTGTTCTCCCTGCTGGGGACTGGGTTATCCCAGCTCCTCCTGCTGCAGGGAGTGGTGGGAGATGCATTCCCAGCCTCCTTCCCGGAGCGCTTTGCTTTATGGCTGGTTGCACAGACTGCTGCGAATGGAGTGCCCGACCACGGCGCTGAGTGTTGCCTAAGTAATGCCTGGCATTAAAGAATAATGCTAATTTCTCTTAAGAGATGGCAGTGCTAATGGGTTTTTTGATTGCACTGTATGCTTTTGTTCTTCTGCTTGGCCAGCAAAGAACAAGTCATTCCTAATGAATGCAGCGTTTCGAGGCCAGCAGGGGAAGGGATGCCTCGCCAGCTCGTTAGGTGTCTGCTAATGGCACTGTGGTGGCACTCCAGATGTCAAGGATGGGTCACCCACAGCCCATGATGCCATTCATTGCAGGTTGTCCCTAAATACCCCCACATTGACATCACCAGGAAGTTCATTGGTTCCATGGGGCTGGATGTGCCCTGCAGTAGGGCATGGCATAGATGGGCGAAGCTCTGGGTGCAGGAACCCTCCCCAGACACGAGGCTTTGGCACATGTCTAGCAGCTCTTCACGGGTTTAGCGTGACTGCAAACGTGCACTGCTTGGGTTTAATAATTAACCAGGGCTTTATTTAAGTCCATCGCTGCGCTGCAGTAATGATTCATCAGATACCTCATAATGTGTACGCTGTAATTTTTATTAGGAGGTACTTCTAAAGCACAAAGCTGGTTGTTACCTGTTTGTATTCAAACACGTCATTAGTTACTGTGTATCGTGGGTCAACACTCGGGCATAAAACAATCCCTTTTCTTCTCTTGCAATGATTAACCCATCTATCAGCAGGCTCTGTTTAATATCTGTCACTATAAACAGTCATTACTTTCAAGAATAGCCAGATGGACAGATAATTTAAAACATATCTTGGAATCTATTTTAATTTTTAGAGGCCTAACTTAAGAAAAAAATCGTCGAAATGCCCATGCAATCACACGCCCAATTTGTGTGCGTAATTACCTTGATTACATGTGTGCTTGTGGTAATTGTCACCACAGATGGCACTGGGATGCATGAATGGTCACTTGTGCATGCAGAGCTGCTCCGCATACCGCACCAGGGAGATTGCAGCTGCGAATTGGTGAACGCTCTGCGTGCTGCGCTGCAGGATGGGTGTGCAGGGCTGTAGGGCTGCTGAGCCCAGCTTGCTTCAGGCACTTGGGTGCAGGCATGGGGAGCTGGCAGGGGGCCGGGAGGCATTGCCATAGGGCACAGGGTTTGGGGCCTCGTTGCAAAACGTCTCCTGCGTCTGCTTGCTGGGCTGTGCTGTTCTGTGGTCTGGGTGGTGCTGATGGGGGTCACCATGTCTGCCCTTCACCATGACAGTTCTGCCTGCAAATTTATCCGTGGGCCACCCACGTGCTGCCCTGTTAGCTGCCCCACTGGTGCATCCCCATGTTGCTCCGTTTGTTGCACTGTTGGTGCATCCCCATTGCCCTTGGTTGTACATCCAAGTGCTGCTCTGTCAGCTCAACCACCTGCCGCCCCTTTAGCACAAACAGTCAAGACCTCCAAGGTCTTCAGGTCCAACTGTCAACCCATCACCACCATGCCCACCTATGGAATCTGTAAGGTTGGGAAAGATCTCCAAGGTCACCAAGTCCAGCCATCAACCACCATGGCTGCTTATGGGGTCATGACATTGTTAAGGCTGGAAAAGGCCTCCGAGGTCATCAAGTCCAGCCCCAATCCATCCCCACCATTCCCACTGACCATGCCCTCACGTTACACAGCTGCACCCAGCAGTTCTCATCCCAGGCCAGCAGCTCTCCATGCCATAGCACTGCCCTGAGTGGAATTAAGGATGCCCACTCATCAGGGTGGAGGGAGAGAGACTTAGGAGGCAGTCTATCTAAAAGTTATTATTAATTTTTATTGCTGCATGGATTTAGAGATTTGGAAGAAGATGAATTCCAAACAGACATCCATTACTAAACCGACAGTGTAGCTTAAAGATAACATTTACATTCTTACGGTGTTGATCTGTATCTGATCCCACTCAATCTGCTCCCTGTTCAAACTTTTTGCCACCTTCAGAAGGATCAATACCTACATCAAAGGTTATATGAAGGTGGCCAGATTCTTTTAAGCTGTTTGCATAGCCCTCAGTTTGCTGTGCTAACACAGGCTGGTACTTCTTCCAATAACTCTGTTTGCCTTGTATTAGGGCTGTTTGCTGAAACACCTAGCAGAATCCAATAGAGGACAGACTTTCTAAACATTTGGTCACATCTGTCAATCAATAACACCAATCGGTTTCCTGATACAAACAGCAAACTCTGCCAAATCTAATATTTGCCCAAACTTTTACTGACTCTTGCTGGTTTAAAACAGTAAAAGGCACCGGAGCAGACATCGGTGCGGAAAGGTTCTTGCTAATATTTAACCTTGGGCAAACAGAGAATAATTCCAGCAATGGAAGGAGAGAAAACAAACAGTGTAATTATTGTCCCCTTTTTATTGGAGATAATTTGCTTAAATGTACAGCTATTATCTGCTAATACGGCGAGGTATAATTAGAAGGAACAAAATACAGGTTTGGCCGTGGGTCTCAACTCTTGAACCTTGCCCCCTGCCCCCAGAACGTGTTTATGCAGGTGATCTTGGAACAAACACACGCCGTTATCAGCGAATGGAAAACACCTGACTCAAAAACAAACAGCAAAAAAAAAAAAGAAAGAGGGAAATTGTACTCAGAGGTCTCAGGGCAAATCTGGATTGTGGATTGAAACCAAGAGGAACGATGAGGATGGATGCTTTTCTGGAGTGGCTGCGGGGCTGGGGTGGGTGGCTGGAACTGTAAAGCAGGGGATGCTTTCCGTGTGCATCTGGAATGAAGCGAGGGCATGGGTGAGATGTGGGGGCACCTCCATCCGTGGGGTCCTGCTCCCCGTAGTGCCACCATTGGAGGCTGTGGGTGATGGTGCGGTTGGTCTTTATTACATTGGGTCGTGGAAGGAGAATAACTGGGACAGATAACGACCTGCACCTTTCAGTAGCCATCTCTATCTTCGTGATAAGCAACAGTCACTCTCTGTGCAGGTAGAGCGCTCCGTCTCTACGCCTCAAAGAGCTGTTTTCCCCAGAACAGGAATCTAATTGGGCTCTGATTGAGAGCAGAACGCACCTGAAAGATGCACAGAGCACTGCTTCCCACAGCAGACAGCCTCTGCATTTTGAATGCAGCCTCACATGGCGTGTACTCTCATCTCTAACACTTTGTTCATTGCTGTGCACTGCTAAATATTGGATAATGGGAGTTAGCAAATGTTTTTTGCAGAGGGAAGCAAGTATAGCAGAAAGTAGACGTGCTGCTTGGCTTGCAAAGGGAATTACGCTGCAGGTGATGGAGATGGTGCTCTGGGATGGGTGGTGAATGAAGTCGGGTTGAGCAATGCTTCTCCTCTGCCCCTGTTTTGCCCAACAAGTGGCTCCCAGCCCTTGCAGATGGTGTCCTGGGCAGGATGAGCCCACACAGAGCCCGTCAGCAGGGCGAGATGGTGCAGTCCTGAGTCACTGCTATTGCAGCAGATCCCAACCTGCATCTGCAGTGGGTGTTTGTGTCTGGCCCTGAGCCTTCCTCGCTGGGAAAAACCACGTAGGTTTGCAGCAGAACATCTTTGGAGCAGCCCGTGGGGTATCCAGGTGACATCTGCCCATCCCGGTCACTCCGGAGAGCTGAAGCTCACTGCAGCTTAGCAGGCTGAAGCAAGAAGTTTGCATGTCACTCAGGGAGGAAAAATCAGAGGCACAGGGCACTGTGGGCAATTGCATGGATAAAGTGCACGGGTATGGATTAAAGCCCAAGTGTGGTGCTGCCCAGGAGCAGCACGGTGCGATGGCAGCGCATGGCAGCAGATGGCAGTGACTCCGTGCTGCCTGCGGACAGCCCTGGGCAGTGCTCTGCATGGCAAGTGTCAATGTCTGGGGCTCTGGGATTCAAAATGAACTCTTCTTTTTGCTGAATGAGATTGAGCTGAGTGGATGAGAGATGGGAATCAGAGGGTGTGCTGCAGAGCCCACCCTGCACTGCGCTGTGGGGGCCACGACCATGAGTTTGGCCCCATGGGAGATAGCCAGGATGGCATCAACACCACAGAAGGCTGCAGGGGCCGGGGGCTGCCCCGTGTGGGCACAATGCCTGCCAGGGGTGGGCCTGAAAGAGAAGGAAGGAAGGAAGGAAGAAGGGACTCACCTGCAGAGCAATGGGATGGGAGCATGCCCTGAGCCACACCGGTGGGAACTTTGTGTTAATTGCCATCCAGACTGCTCTAATTACAGGCTGGAGAGGAGCTGCATCGGACCTGTTCTTCCTTATCAGTTTATTGCCGTGATGTTTTCCTAGATTCCGGGATGAATCAGAGCATTGCATTGCCTTTCGTGCTGGCTGGAATATATTTCCTGGAGAATGTGAAGGGTGTTTTAGTGCTATTAATGAGTAATTAACCTGGATGCTCTGGGTTAGAGGCTGCTTGGCGTTCATGGCTCATGGGAAAACTCAACACGAGGAAGTTGGGAGGCGGCCATGCCCAGCACCTGTGGGAACAAAGCAGGTTTCTGTGCTGTGACAACAACAGCAGAGGATGGCCTTGGGAAGGCGGCCACGCATTGATTTGTTCCTAAGCTTCAGCAATGCCTTGGCTGGGGTGCAGCATGCTCTGAGGGATGAGCAGTGAGCGTGACTCAGCGTGCAGCATGGCCAGGCACTGCTGCCCAATCACCGAGGAATGACCCTGGAATAACAGTGGGGTGAAATATTTGAGACCTTTCTGGAGATGGGTGGTCAAAAATTTCAGCTTCTGCTTTGACTTTTAAATACACTGAAACCTTATGTCTGTCTGCAGGTTGATCCCAAGGGACAAAGTGATGGAGAAGTTGCCATCAGCCCAGGTGATCGGCACCGAAGGGGCTGGACCATCCCAGCAGAGCATCTCAAAGGTTGCTGTGGGTTAAGGAGATTCTGGCACTGGGGTGGTGCATAGCAGGTGGGCTCCTCTCAGGGCAGCCCAAGTTTCATGGCCACATCTGAGGGTGGGAGAGCTGGGCCCCTCCATGGCTTGGTGGTGGCATGAGCCATGAGGTCCTTGCCCATTCAGCCGGGGACATCTGTCCCCACTGCCCTGGGTGATGCTACAAGAGGTTTAGGAGCCTTTAAATGCCTCTGCAAAACAATCTGCATCATTGCCATTTATTTAGGATACAACACTGACCCAGACCTCAGATGGCTTCCTGTAGGATCCAGCCCGCTGTGGCCAAGGCAGATGGCACGGGTTGGGGAATGACATCAGGGATGTGGGTGAAGGTGGAAAACCCCACTGTGAGTTAATGGTGGGAGGCGCTTGCCTTTCTGGAGGTGAACTGACCTCAGAAATGGGGAAGACACAAGAACCAGGAGCTGATGGCTGTGCTGAGGATGTGCATTTGGAGGCATCACCAGCCAGCAGAGCACGGGGACAGGCACGGCGATGATGGGTCTGTGGGGATGACCCTTTGGGTGCACTGAGTGCTTCCATCCATCAGAGGGATAAAACCCTACAGCAAGCACTGGGATGGTGCAAAGAGAAAACCCTGAGGGTTGCAGGTAGGAGAGTCTAATTGCTGCACTCATTGCATGCCATGATGCAAGATGCAGTGGCTGCAGCACGCCTGTGCTCAAGGAATCCCCTGCAGCCATCCCTAGAGATGCAAGGATTTGGTTATTAAAACCACCAGAACACCCCCAAATTAGAGCTGCATGCATTTTCCTGCATACAGTCCACATCTTTGTGTCACGCACAGATCAACGTTGGGATTTCCTTCCCCCCCATCTTTTTCTTTGCCTCTGGCACAAATTCCAGCATGGGTTTAATGTTTGTCAAGCAGCATGAGACCTGAAATGAAAGGTGCTACGCAAGCAGAGGGCAGACTTTAAGCCTGTGTGATGGGCTCTATAGAAATGCTTGTATAATAATAATGACATTAATAACAGGCTGTTGTTTGTCATCGAGCAGATCCGGGGCCTGGGCACGCCCAGAGCAGCTAATAGTGAACAGAGAGCTTCAGCCTGCACACTGCTCCAGGAACAATGGGTGTAATAACACCCAAATTGCTCTCCAAAACCTGGTGTGGTCCTCCTCCTCAGGGCCTTTCCTGGGACACAAACAGCTGAGAACAGGGTTTCGTGGAAACCAGATACCTGCTGTGCTCCAGCTTTTGTTGCTGGCTCGTGCTCTGTGAGTCATTTATTGCCTGAATGTTCTGTCTCAGTTTTTCTGTTGCAAAAAGAGGAGGGGAATCTTTCATCTTCTCTGCTGTTTGTGGACACCTGGAGCAGAAGGTGATGGGTGGGCTTGGTGATTTCAGTCATCTTTTCCAACCTTACTGATTCTGTGACTCTAAGGTCCTTTCAGCATCCAGCCTCCATTGTAGGGCAGGGGGAGCCTCCTGGTCAGTGATCCCCAATGCAGTGCTGGTGGATCCCTAAAATTTGATATATTAATTATCACATCAACATCTCTCCATCACTATGCCTGCTTTCCACCTTTGCACGCAGCTGTTTATTGCTCCTCAGCAGTCAGTGCGTGCAGAAATGTGGCTTCTGCCTTATTTGTGGGGCTCATGAATGGAATGCCTCCAACATGGATGTCACGTCCTGGAGCTTGGATGCAGTGGTGACCTCCCTCATAGCATCATAGACTCATAGAGTCGTTAGGGCTGGAAAAGACCTCTAAGATCACCATGCCCAAGTGCCAGCTCTGCCTCTCATTTCTCTGCCTCCTGAAGCAGAGGAGGAGGAACTTCCCAATGTCAGCTTTAGATGCCAAACCCAGGGCTCGCAGTGATAACGTGGAGCTGGGATTCTCATGCAGGGCTGCCCCGGGAGGAGCCGGCTGCTCGGTGCGCCAGACGGGCGCTGCTCTCTGCCTTTGCCTGCTATGCACACACAGCTATTTGTATAAACTGGTGGACGCACGTGGGAGGCGAGCGAGGCAATCAGTCTGGCTCTGCAATCTGGAAGGGAAGTGAAATATGTCTGTAAAGTTGGGTGTGAATGGAGAGGAGTGACAAATGCAGGCAGTGCAGAGAGCACGCTGCTGCAGGGGTGGGTGCCACATGGGTTTGGATTTGTAGGGTGGCAGCACGGGATGCTTGCAGCACTGATGTCTGCTGTAGGACGCCCATACATCCTCCATAGAGTCCTTAAAGTTGGAAAAGGCCTCTAAGATCACCAAGTCAACCCATCCCCACCATGCCAAGCCGTACAGTCACAGAAGCATTAGGGCTGGCAAAGACCTCTCAGATCCCCAACCCCAACCCATCCCACTGTGCCCACGGCCCACATCCCTCAGTGCCACATCCCTGCAGTTTTCTGGAACACCCCCTGGGATGGTGACCCCACCACTCCTGGGCTGCTGTGCAGTGCAGCACTGCTCTTATGGAGAAGAAATATTCCCTAACACCCAACCTGAGCCACCCCTGGCACAACGTGAGGCCGTCACCTCTTGTCCTGTGGCTGTGAAAAGACCGGTAACCACCTCACTGCAACCTCCTTGTCCTTTCCACAGCGCTCTCACTCTTCTTCCCCCTGCAGAGGGCCGCCATCTGTCTGTCCATCCGTCTGTCCGTCCACCCCACAGCACGCACACGTATGGGAGGAGCCTTGGCACAGGGCAGCGCACACTGACCCCAGGCAGGGAACAAACCCCTGGGTCCTGCCCAAGGTGACGGGCAGCAACGGAACCGCTCTGCAGTGTTTGCTTTGTGCGAGTACACAATAACGCTGTAACCTTGGGTTGTTTGCACTAGCCAGGAGTGTCATTGCCAGCGTTGCATTCAACAGTTGTACTTGACTGAATAAGCAGACGTTTTTTTTTTTCCCCCTCTGTCATAATGGCACTGTCCCACGGAGGGGAGATGGATTGCTTTTTCGGTTGCACATGCTGTTATCGCTGCGCTGTTCTAATGCTAGTCAAACAGTGCTGTGAATAGCCAAACTCAATAGCAGCAGTGTTAGGCTGGAAAGTCAATATTAGCTGAGCAAACAAAGCAAATAAAGAGTTGCTATTTGCGTAGCTATGAGTATTTGTATGCTCTGCTGCTGAACAGGGTACTTTGAAATAATAATTAAAAAAATGTTGTTCTTCAAGGCAGGGAATGTTTTTTATTTAGGGTAGAGGAGTCAGCTTTTATGAAAGGCAGCGTTCACTTCCCTGTGAGCAGCCCCACGAGCATTGGCTGCTCTCTGCCCCATAGGATGCTGCTGCGTGGCAGGGCCGTGCGTGTCGGGAGCGCGGTTCCTTCTGCTTTCTTTTGCATTTCACTGTTTCTTGTTAAGGTTCTGGCGTGTTTCGAGGTTCGCTGTGTGACCTTCTAAATGGCACATGCCTATTTATAAGCAGCTGTCTGTGGCCTGGTGCCACTTTAAGAAGGCCTGGAAATGAAATCCAATAAACCCTTCCTTCATTAATATTGGATATCTCAGGGCACGCACCCAATGTGCATGTTCAGGAGGGGGGGTGGCAGCCCACCTCCCTCAAGGGCTGTTTCCTTTTGGGAAGCGTTGCTGGCACCACGTGCAGAGGTTGGATGCAGATGTGGGCCCCTGGCTGCTGTCTGCCAGGACCCCGAGCTCATGGGATGAGCTGCTCCACGGCTGCCATCTGCAGAGAATTTTTCATGCAATCTCTGGGCCAGGATGCTTCAGATCTAAATAATACAGCTAAGAGATTAAATAATTAATTCCAAAGGAGGAGAGGCATAGGCAAGGGAATGAATATATACAGCAGGTTGGGCTGAGCTGGAGGGAGATGGAGAGTCGGCGTGGTGCAGAACAGGGATGGCACTCATGCTGGGGAGGTCAGGAGACTGAAGGAGATGAGATGGGGATCGCAGAGCCATAGAATCACTGCATTTGGAAAAGCCCCCAAGATCCGCACATCCAACCAACCCATCCTCACCCTGCCCACTGACCACAGTGCCACAGAATCATAGATTGGCTTCAGACAGAGAGGACTTCCAAATGCTCCAAGTGCCACAACTCCATGGCTCTTCAGCACCTCCAGGGCTGGTGCCCCCACCGCTTTCCTGTGCCATCACCTGGCCAGCACTAAGCAGATAAAACAGAGCTCAGTGTGTGCATTTGCTGCAATCCTGCTGCAGTGTCTGGGCTCCAACTTGTTGCATTGCTCCTGTCAGTCCCATATGGACATCAGCCTCCCCTTCTTCCCTAATTTTGGTACTGTGCTTCCATGGTGCTCCTAGAAATGTAAAAATGTCTTCTTCTCCATGCTGCTCGGTGTGTCCTGATGTCGCAAAGCACATTTACTGCACAATTATAGTGCTGGCTAATGCTGTTTGGAATAATTAAATTCACATGACAAATGTAGTTGCATTAATTTTATTTATCTTGAGTGGCTTAACAGGAACTAGCAATGGAAAAAGTAATTATTTTGCTTCTAGGGCACTGGGATTGCTGATTTGGAAACCTCTCTGAGACATATTCCTTAAATGTGGAATAGCAGCATGTGAAATGCATGAGGAGCTAATACAGTGCATAAAAATGAACGTAATTTCTGAAAAATGGAATTAATGAGGCAATGAGACTGTTTTAATGAGCATAAGGTCTGCAGTAAATGTCGCTGTTCCCATGTCTTTATTGTAAATTATAATGAGCGTTGCAGCCAGCGCTGCGGGATGCGGGGAGGGAGGCGGCGGAAAGGGAGGGATGGAACAGGTCCCGATTTGGGACCCTCTTCTCTCCCTTCTCCCCCTTTTTGGTGGAAACATTTTTATTCCCTCGCGTACCTGAAGAGCTCACAGCACTGTCTGATTCCTCTTGTTAAATGGGTGGACGAGCAGTTCCAAGCCAGGGCTGTGGCTGCGTACCGCTGGGAGAGGCGCTGCGTGCCGTGCGCTCTGAGCCAGGTATAAACCAAACCCTTCTTTGCACTGAGCTATTGCAAATTGGCTTGATGACTTTGTTTCCAACCAGCAGTGCAAAAGTGGCTTCTGCTGAGCACAAGATAGGAATAACCACAGCGGGCGGATGGCCTGAGGCCGCGGTGATGGGCACGGTGACGGGCACCGCATGCGGAGACATTTCCTCTCTGCTTTTTCTCGTTTTCTCCTTAATGCAGCCTCACTGTGAAACTGTTCTATGTTTGCAATTTAGAGAGATATGACAAACAGGATCATCTTTGCCTTAGCTTTATTCTCAGTTTTGCTTTCTTTTCCTGTTGCCACTAGCAGGGTCTCCGTGGTCCCGCTGGATCCTGCGGGGAAGGTTCATGCTGACTTTCCATGCTTTTCCCCCAGATCCAGCAGCAGAAAGACGCGGGACTCAGAGATCCTCTTTGCCTCCTCCCAGCCCAGCAGTGGGTCAGCACCCTGTGAGCACCTCCAGATGATAAATCCCTGCTGCCCCGGGGTGGTTTGGTTGCCTTTACCACCTCTGTTATCAGCGCTTCTGCTGCTCCAATGGGGAATTGGGGTCACTGAGTGGTTTCTATGGCAATTCTCAAAGATGTGCCCTGGGATCTCTGCACAGAGCTCCTGTTGTGCTGCAGGGCCCTGCTCTGCCATCGGTGCTGCCCCAGCGCTGGGATGGATGTGTCCCTGCAGGAGCTGCGTGAGGTGGTGACTTCTGGAGAAGAAACAGCCACAACCTCCGGGTGCTGGTGGAGCTCTGCGACGGAGCCTTCCACACCCACAGCGGAAGACACAAAGAAAAACGCCATTTTGAGCAGAATTCTGAAGCTTTTTGAAGTCTTTCCTTCTTTTGTGCTTGGGTTTCCCTTTTGTTTAAAAGGCAGGAAAAGAGGGGGAAAAAAAGAAAGAATTACAAAGAAGGGCCCCAGAGGGTCTCTTCCCTTATTTTTCCCTCCATTCTTCCATGGAGGAAAGGAGAGAAAAAGGACACAAGTGGGAAGAAATGCATTTCCTCACGAGGTGCCCAGGTGCAGCGTGGCCATCTGCACCCCACATTCCCTGCACTCCCCAAAAAGGGCTGCCCAGCACAGGGCTTTGTTCCGCTCAGCAGAGGTTGGAGCGCTGTGACCGCTCTCCCCTGGCAAGCGGCTGCCTGTTTACAGACATGTAAATACAACTTCACAATTGCCATAAATCCTATTGTGCAATATTCTCTCCAACCAATTAGATCCTGACATCTGCTTAATGTTTAATTACTTTTTGACGAAGGAAACGGAAAAATTGACAAATAGTTTAATCCATCAAACGTCGGCCTTTTGTGAGCGTGTTTATATAAAGCTCACATGCCAACATCTCTTAATTTTTCTTGCTGCTCTGGCAAGGATGAGGACAAATATTTATATTCCAGGCACACAAGATGGCTTTCATATTGTTTTCATGTTTAACTGATTTCAAATGAACTAAGATGGCTCTTAATGTGGTTACAAGAATTTGCCATTAATTTTCACTTAAAATTGGATCCAGCTTGCTACATGTCTGCAATATATTAAAGTTAATAACGATTTGTTTAGAAAGCGCGGTGCTTACTGCTGTCTGATTGGCACACGGTCGCTTGGTGGAAACGTCGGATTCCTATTATATTTAAATGATAATTAAGCTTAGAATATTACTCCTATTTCGGAGTGCTTAATGCAGAGTACTTTGGTTAATGGGATGGGAACATACAGTGCAGCACCTCAGTGGCACAGTACGTAGGGGCTGCGCTCCTCCACCCACTTCTACATGCTGCTATGATGCTGCTTTCATAGATACACAGAGTTATAGAAGCACTGAGGTTGGGAAAGACACCGATTTAGGGCCACGAGTGGATGATGGGGGATGTGGATGATGCATTTCTAGGTGAAGTCTGGCAGCGGTTCTGCTCAGCACCTTCACCCCCAGGGTACCACACAGTGCCAATGGAGGACGTGTGGGTGATGGGTGAACGGGCCAGGTGATGGGTGGGAGATGGTGGGGATGGGTGAAGGGTGAAGGGGATGGAGGATGGGCGATGGAGGAAGGTGATGGCTTACAGGGATGGGAGTGAGTTTGGGTGGTAGGCAGTGAGGATGGATAACGGGTGATGGCTGATGGCTGATGTGTGATGGGTGCTGCAGATGGATGACGCGTGATGGCTGATGGTAACGGATCATGGGTGATGGGAGAAAGAGGTGGAAGATGAATGAAAGTGAGGGAGATACTCATGCTGTATCCATCCGTGCCTGCAGTGGCTCCAGCCCCTCAAAGTAATTGGGTTTTCATCCCAAGCAGCACTATGGGGATCTGGAAGACCTGCAGCTGCCGCTGCCTTCAGGCACTCCTTGAGGAACACAGTGATGCAAAACCTCCCCACCCTTCTGTGCTCAGTGGCCTCAAAGCTCAGCTTACAAAGAGCAAAGGGTTGGTGAGTAAGCCTTGCTTTCTTGCAGCACTCTGCTGGGGTATATCAAAGAGTTTTTTAGAAAAAAAAAGCTTTCTGGATGGGGTGTGACTGCTGCTTATTGAGGTGGCCTTTGGTCTCTATGCCTTATTTGCTTTGTTTATCCTCAGATTTATTTCAAGCTGTCCCATGCTGGCCCTGTTCTGACTATCCCCTCCAGCCTCTGGTCCCAACCACGAGCAGGGCCCAGGCAATGCTCCCACTGCTCCTCCAGCTCCTGCTCCCCATTGCTTGCATTCATTCATTCACCCAGCGCTCAGCCCTGCCGCTGCATGCCTCTGATCACAGCAGGCACCGGGGCTGAGTTTGAATTTCTCTCCTCTCCACCGCTTTTGGGAAAGGCGTGGGAGAAGGAAGGCAGCCCAGCTCTGTGATCCTTCACTTACACATTTAATAAAAGGAATAAAATATCAGAAATGCTGGAGAACTTTTAATAATTCAGCATCTTCTAGTTGTTTCATTACCTTAATATTTGCAAAAATTGCCAGCAGCTCTTGACACCTTTTTCTTGCTCGCAATATGAACCAAAAAAGCCAGAAGGAAGTACAATACATTCACCTGCCCTCATTATGCTAATCACAGCTCTGCCAGGTTCGCTTCTAAGTGTCCTCACTCTGTGTGATGGAAAAGAAGCTCAGCGCGATGAATTTGACCTAGAATAGTTGTTGGGAAGAGAGGAGTAGGCAAGGCATGAGAAACCCACTCATCTTACTCATCGCATCTTTGAAAACGCCGTTATTAACTGACAATAAATCTAACAAACTTCATAATTAGGTTACTTCTTGCCTTTGAACTCCCATTGCCAGAGCCATTAGCGAGCGCAGCGCTGTGATTTACAAGCGAGCAGAAGCACCGGGTTCAACGCTTTATCGGCTTTCATTTTAACAGGCGTTTGTTTCCCAGCCTGCTAGGAGAGCTGCTGCTCCCCGCCGCTTTGTTGTAAGCAGCAATGTGCTGCTCTTTGCTTTTTGCTCCTGTCAGCCCACACACCAGCCGCCCCGTGCCCCCCATATGCAATCAAATCGCCATCCCAGGGCTCCCAGCACGGCCGCATCCCTCTGTGCTAATCATGGAATCACAGAATGGCTCGGGTTGGAAGGGACCTCAAGGACCATTAGGCTCCAATGCCCCTGCTGCAGGCAGGGCCACCGACCTCCATATCTAACACCAGACCAACGATGGATTACTGCCGTGCCACCGCCGTGCGTGGACCGTGCTGGCGTGGCTGCTTCACCTGTTAGCAATCTCTCAGAATCGGCCATTTCCCTGCAGGCTTTCTTCTCTCAGGTCACCGCTCTGAAACGCACCGCCCCAACATGAAAAGGGTTCCATTTCCACCGCCACTCGGCGGGTTTTCCCACTGCCTGTGCTGACAGAAAAGGTTTCTCATTGTGCATCAATTACTTTCAAGTGAATGGGAGACATTATGTTATTAAATCCCACCCTGCCTCTCGAGGTGCTTTTAATTTGTATGTTTAGGTTTAAATTTCTCCAGGAGTGCCAAACCTCGTGTTTGTTTTCCTTGGGCTATTTTCATTTCGGGTTTCGGTAACTGTCAGAGCCTGCGAGTTAATTGCAGCTCGCAAGGTTATCTTCCAGAGCTTGCTTATACTGCAGCCGTGCGCCGGAGCCAGTCCTTGGCCTCCTATCTTTATGATACTGTAGATTCTGACTCTTGTAATTATCCTTTGAGTTTAAGCTGATTATGTCGACTTTATAACCGGTGTTTGTTTAATTTACCCACAGCGTGTTGTTTGTACAGTGGCTCGGAAGGTAAACACGAACCTGATTAAACAGCCCTGCCTGCCTCCGATGGCCGCGTTCCCAAAGATACACAAAAATAAACAGTGGGAGAGGCCGGGACCCCCGCCTGCATCCTGTGTCTGTGACCCCAAGCCCCACCACCCCCGCCCTGCCTAAAGGTCTGCTCTAAAATCGTTACTTCCTAAGCCTGGAGGCGTCTCCCTGCTGCCTGGTGCAGCCTGCGGGGCTGGTGCTGCGTGCTGCCCTCTGCCACCGCGGAGGGGACGCTGCTTTGGGAAGGGCAGCCCCGAGAAAAAAGGGTAAAAGCAATCAGTAAGTACAGCAAGCCCTGCAGCTGGGTCTTGGATCCATCACTGCTCTTGGGATGAAAGTGTGCTTGCTCCTCGTTAGAAGCAATTAGCTCCTGGAGTGACACCGGTGTGCACCGTGCGTCGTGGGGACATCGTGCTGGGGATGCTGCAGGTGATGCACGGCCAACGAATATTTTTCTTTTAATTAACCAACAAGCCTTAAGCTGACTCTTAGGCAACCTTAATCACATTATCCGGTCTCTTGCTGCAACGGACAGGTTAAAACCTGTGCCTTTCATCTGGCTGTTTGCTTGCTCTCGTCCCCATGCTCCTCAGAAAGGGCTCCTGGAGAGGTGAGGGTGGGTGCGGGAGGTAACGCACTGCAGCCCAAGAGCCACCATGTGGGGCTGTGCCTGCATTGCTGCCGAGGTGCAGGAGATGGGTCAGGGCTGCAGGCTGGGTGGTGGGCACGGTGATGCCAGCACTGCTGCTGCTTTAATGACACCTGCAGGGAAAACAAAAGCTCTTTTCTGCTCCAACTGGTTGCACGGGGAGGGCTGGATGGTTCAAGGAGCACTGCCCGAGGGATGGGAGAGGGAACCTGGGAGGTTCCTGCGGCTCAGCACCGCTCTTACCAGCACACAGGCTGCAGGAAGAGCCCCTCTGGTGCCAGCTGCTCTGCTGCATGTTTTGGGTTGCCAAAGGTGGGAAACGGGATGGAAGGCATCCAGCATTCCTGCGGTTTCTTTTTAATATCGGTTTCAGGCAGATGGGAAAAACTCCTCATTCATAGCATCGCGGTGGGTGGTTTGCTCCACTCTCCCCTTCCTGGCACCAGATGCCTCATGCCAAGGTGCTGCTGCTGTTTGGTGTCCCTCTTGGTGTCCCCAGCCTGTTGTCCTCCCTTGCTGACCCACCCCTTGCTGTCTTCCCTTCGGTGTCCCCACCTCTGTTGTTCCCACCTGTCCCATTTTTGGAGATGATAGCTGCTATTTTCCCATTTCAGCATCTCTTTGCAGCCAGCTGGACCGGCCTCGTGCTGGGGCACCTGAGGATGGATGGACATATGGACGTTCTGATCCCTACCACCTGCAGCAAGCACTCAGGCATCGTTTGTGCTGCTGGACAGCAGGAGCTTCTGAGCTAATAGCCAGCTCTAGAGAGAGGGAGAAACCCAATGAGAAACCCAGAGGGCTTAAGGAAGAGGGGCTTTAAAGAAAAAGCTTTTGCATCTGACCGAGGACCCGAGCCCTGAGAACCCCTCCGTGCTGCAGGGAGGCTCCAAGCTGTTATCTTTGAGATGGGAGTAGCATTGCAGAGCATGAGCCGGGACTGCCCCACAGCTTTGACCCCCTCCCTCCAGCACCTGCTCTGCACTCTGCCTGCTGCCCACATGGCTCCAAACCCCCACAGCAGGCTGCCCCGCTCCTCCTACCCAGGCAGGTGCTACCCAACTCCAAGCTAAGATCCAGTGCCATAGGGGGAGGGCTTTCATCTGATTTTCTTCCCCCAGAGGTATTTGGAGAGATTTCCCAGAGCCGACACAGCATCCCCATACCAGCTCTCCCAGCTCAGCACCCAGGGAAATTCCTACAGCCCTCATTAGAGCGGCACCTCTGGGCAGCCCTAATTGGAGGGAGGGAGCTGGAAAACGTGTAGATGCTGTGAGCCACCCTCTGCTTTGCTCTGGAGCCGGATCAAACAGCAAGGGTGGGGCAAGGTGCCCGCGGCACAGCACCGCATCACTGGGTGGCCCTGCATGGGGGGCTCTGGCAGTGTGGTGGTCCCAACAGGGTAGGGGTCACAGAATCACAGAATCACAGAATCACCCGGGTTGGAAGGGACCTCAAGGATCATGTAGTTCCAACCCCCCTGCCTAGCAGGGCCACCAAACATACACATTTAGATCAGGTTGCCCAGGACCCCGTCCAACCTGGCCTTGAACACGTCCAAGGACGGGGCATCCACAACCTCCCTGGGCAGCCCGTTCCAGGGCCTAACCACTCTCCTCGTAAAGAACTTCCCCCTAACATCCAACCTAAATCTTCCCTCCTTCAACTTGGATCCATTTCCCCTAGTCCTGCTATTGTCAGCCCTTATGAAGAGTTTACTCCCCTCCTGGGTGTAGGTTCCCTTCAGGTATTGATAGGCTGCAATGAGGTCGCCCCGCAGCCTTCTCTTCTCCAGGCTGAACAAGCCCAACTCCCTCAGCCTGTCCTCATAGGGGAGGTGCTCTAGCCCCCTGATCATCTTAGTCGCCCTCCTCTGGACCCTTTCCAAAATCTCCATGTCTTTCTTGTACTGAGGGCTCCACACCTGGACACAGTACTCCAGATGGGGCCTCACAAGAGCCGAGTAGAGAGGGACAATCACTTCCCTGTCCCTGCTGACCACCCCTCTCCTGATGGAGCCCAGGATCCCATTTGCCTTTCGAGCTGCCAGAGCGCACTGCTGGCTCATGTTGAGTCTCTCGTCCATCAGGACCCCCAGGTCCTTCTCTGCCGAGCTGCTCTCAAGGATCACTCCTCCCAGCTTGTACGGGTGCCTGGGGTTCTTCCGGCCCAAATGCAAAACCTTGCACTTTGCCGTGTTGAACCTCATTAGGTTCACCCGAGCCCAGCTTTCCAGCCTGTCGAGGTCCCTCTGAATGGCATCCCTTCCTTCCACCGTATCAACCGCACCACTCAGCTTGGTGTCGTCAGCAAACTTGCTGAGGGTGCACTCAATTCCCTCATCGATGTCATTGATAAAGATGTTAAAGAGCACCGGTCCCAAGACAGACCCTTGGGGGACACCACTTGTTACCGGCCTCCACCTGGACATAGAGCCATTGACCATCACCCTCTGTCTGCGGCCTTTCAACCAATTGCTTATCCATCGGGTCGTCCACCCATCAAATCCACTTCCCTCCAATTTGGAGATGAGGATGTGGTGGGGGACCATGTCAAAGGCCTTGCTCAGGTCCAGGAAAATGACATCGGTCGCCTTCCCTTCGTCCACCAATGCCGTCACTCCATCATAGAAGGCCACAAGATTAGTTAGGCATGACCTTCCTTTGGTGAAGCCGTGCTGGCTGTCTCGGATCACATGCTCATTCTTTATGTGATCGAGCATGTTGTCCAGGAGGATCTGTTCCATGATTTTCCCAGGCACGGAGGTGAGACTCACCGGCCTGTAGTTCCCCGGGTCCTCCCTGCTCCCCTTCTTGTATATGGGAGTGACGTGACCCTTCCTCCAGTCGTCCGGGACCTCACCTGACAGCCACGACTTCTCAAATATGATGGAGAGCGGCTCGGCAACCACCTCAGCCAGCTCCTTCAGGACCCTGGGATGCACGCCATCCGGCCCCATAGACTTATATTCATTCAGTCTAAGGAGGCACTGTCGGACTTGCTCTGCCCTTACAGTGGGGAGGGATTTACCTCCTTGGTCCCCACATAGAGGTTTGGGGATGCAGGGCTCAGGGACGTCCTGGATAGGGAAGGGTGAGGAGCTCTCCTGGAGCCACATTGTTGCTGCAAGAACAAATGCACGTTCCCATTTGCATGGTTCAGCACCCCTGCCCCTGTGCCGGGCTCCCCAACTTGTAGGTTCTCCTGAAGTCAGGGCTGGGGGGGAGCTCATAGGCCACCCCATCACACAGCACCAGGGTGGGCTCACAAGAGAACCAAGCTTTCCTGCAGGGGATGGAGAGAGTGAGGCTGCAGAAGGCACTTGGCGTGCTTTGAAGGCTCCTGCTGCTGTGCCTTGGTTTGGGTGTGATTCTCTGGGACCTGGGCAACCCAGAGAGGTATCCTCAGTGCAGAAGTGCAGGAGCTTTGCTGCAAGCTGTGCCATGTGTGTGCAACAGCTATAGTGCTATGCATGATGTTGTCCATGTTTCTATCCTCTGGCCTGGGTTGAAACCCTGACATCCTTGAGACAAAGGGAATGATGCTCATTGCCCGGTGTGCATTGATCACCACATCTTGCTATGTGTCACAAAGCTATTTGCAGTGAGCATCATGGAATCACAGAAGAGCTCAGTGCATATCTCCTATTCCCCTTCCTTCCCATGGAAAGCAGGGGATTCTCAGCCCCGTGATGATGACCACCCAGGGTCAGAAATAGCCTGAGGGCTGCCTTCTTTTCTTCTTCTTTGTCTTAGACATATTATTAATTGCCCTTTAGCCTTTATTCTCATAGTTTCATTAGTCTGCGTCCTTGTGCGTGGGGGGAGGAGCAGGGAAGCTGCCCTATGCGCCCCTTCCTGCAGCACAGAGTGGGTGCTCTCCTCCTGCAGAGTTGCCATCAGCCTCAAAAGACAGAGGGATATTTTTTTTCCAGGAAAACATCAAGGAGCAAAAATGCACTCAGGCTCCTGGAAGAGGCCCAGCACCTGTTGGCTTTAAAAGCTTGATGGGGCTTTCAGCTCACAGCAGCACAGTGAGTGCGTCGCTCTGAAGCCAGAGTGCCCCAGTGCTCTGCAAAACGTGGGCATGTGCGCGGCTGCAGAGCCCAGGAGGGCTTTTCTTCCCTTTTCTGGCTTGCACTGTAGACCCATGAGCTCAAAAAACAAATCAAGCTCTCCACGCATTTTAAAAGCTCTAAGCCACGTGAAGCCTTATCAGCCAGCCCCCTAACTTATGGGATAGCACACAGTCCCCAACCCGCGCTAGATCAATATCTCTCTGCAGATGGATGGAGAGATAAATTTTAAAGAATAAGCTTAATTTTATTACTGCCTGCTGAGTGGCCATCGCGTGACAGCTTGCGTCAGATTGACAGGGGTTTGATGCTGGGTAATGGCACATCAGTGGGCCCCGCTCCTTTGATGTACGATAATGGCGCACCACCAGAACAATGGCATTTTGATAGATTGTATTAGAACATAATCAGGATGATGGGGCTTTGATATATTATGTAAGTACATCACCAGAGTGGTGCTGCCGTGACACATCACCGCAGAGCGCTGTCGGAGCCACCGCGCCGTAATGGATTTCAATAATACATCAGTGGGGCTGGGAGCTGCTGGCGGATGGACATCTCTGCTCCCTGTGTGTGGGCATGGGGGGGAAATGAGGTGGTGGGGCTCCGTGGGCTGCATCCTCAGTCGTTGCCTCTGGAAATGGCGAAGGGTGGTGGGGGGTTGGCACATGGGTCCATCCTTGCCCCATGGGTTCATCCCCTGAGCTATGGGGTGGGGCAGGTAATGGTGGTTGGTTGTTGGTTATCCTCGTGCTGGGGTCAGGTAGCTGTTCGTGATGGGCCTGGTCTGGTTTTCTTCTTTACTTCAACAAAAACAACAACAACAAAAACGTAAAAATTGGTCCCAGGTGAAACCTTTTTCTTCCCTAAAACTGTCACATTTCACTCTTCGGGCTCTTTTCTTTCTTTTTGAATTACATTGGTTGCCCCTAAACATCCTCCAAGATTACCGAGGTATCTTTCTCTTTCTCCCCCTCTAAAAAGCTAAAATAACAACATTCAGCTTTCAAAACTCCTTTCTTTCCCTAAAGCCATTTCAAAGAATCATAGAATGGTTTTGGTGGGTTCATAACGGGGTGTTTTTAGTCTGCAGGTGGGTATCCGTGCAGAACAGCCCATTGACATGGAGGTAGTTCCATCCCTGGTGCCGATGGGTTCCTGAGCCCAGTGCCAGGCTGTGAGATGGCTTTCTGCTCTGAAAATGAATTAGAAAACAGAGGAGGAGGCAATGCAGGAGGCTGCCAAAAGGGATCTCTCGGAAGTGGAGAATGGCACTAATATTTGGGGAAATTGAAATTCCGACCATGAAATTGCCTATCATTTATCATCCCCAACCACCTTACAGAGTAAGGAAAACAGGCATTAAGCCTTATTGCTTTTTAAATACTTATGATCTCAGGGAAAAGCAATCTAATCTACTTCCCTTAATGTGCGTTCTACGAGAACGTCCGCGAGTGTAACGGTGACATTTGTGCTCGTTGTGCCTTCACACCTCCACAACAGCCACGTCAGGCTCTTGCTGGGGGGGTCAGAGGATACACCGCCATCTCTCTGCATCTCAGGGGCTCTTCTGCTGTAACCACCCGTGCTGGGAGCAGTGGGGCCAGGAAGGCAGAACCCAACAGGGATTTCCATGTTCTTCCGGGCCCCTTCGGAGCCCAGAAGATCCAGGTTGGTCCTCCAAGCAAGGAAGGGGTTTTGTTGCTGCTTCATACAAAGCCTGATGCAAAGGCTGCAAAGTTTTGAGCAGCATTACCCCATCCCTGTCCCTGTGCCATACCCCATGGCAAGATGGCAGCTTCCACCCTGAAAATGACCATTTTCAATGGTTATACCCCAAAACTTCTACGTGTTTCCACCAGCCTCATTTCCCCTGCACGCCCAGGGCTTGCCTCCCTGGTCCCAAAGGCAGTCATGCTCCTTCCCCTCCATCCTGGTGTCAGCTTTGAGATGATGGACTCTGGGGCTGCTGAGCACTGCAGATGTTCATGACGGTGTTTGGAGCATTGGGTGCAGGGACCAGAAAGGGCTCTGCTGCCACCATCCCCATCTCCTCCAGGAGCTGATGCTGAGCTTGCAAGCAGCACGTACCCGGGTTGTATTGCTCCCAGCTCCATGCACACAGCATGCAGCAGCTCCCCCTGCTGCACCCACACCTCGTGCCCCAGCTCTCACCTGCTGATGGTCAACCACAAAGCAAAAAAAAAAAAAAAAAGAGAAAAAGAGGAAACAAACAAACAAACACAACCCCCCTCGAATGATAGGGGAACATAAATTATCCAGAACTGGCAAGAAATGAAAGTGTTGCGTGGTCCCCTGACAGCAATGGGATGAATAACTGATGATGATTAGTTAAATCATAACATTGCTCATGCCATGCATAAATGATGAGCCAACTGCTTGCCGTGCCCTGATGAGATGCAGCGTTCTCCGCTTTCTATCATTCCCACTTTGTAGCCCCAAAGAAACTACCACATTTCTGCATTTTTGTGTTATCTGGCACATCAAGCAATGCGACAATGAATATATATTGACCTTATTATAGCAGCCGGCTGCTTGTGCCAGAAGCAACCAGGCATACTTTGCACAAATTAAAGCTGTCAGCATGTAATTTATGGTTCATTGCAAAAGAGGAACAGAACTCTGAGGGGAACATTGTGGTTTGGGAAGCAGGTAGGTAGGCAGATGAATTGCATGATAAAATATCTTGCTAATGATGTGATGTTAAAGCTGAAGTGTCATTTTCATTCTGTTTTGCACATTTTTAGTTATTTCTTGCTCAAGATGATTTTCCCCTTTCCACGCTTTCTTTCTTTTTTTGTTTTTTTTCTTCTCTCCAAAAGCCAAATTACTGCTTATACCTGAAAGGGATGGAGTAGGTGTGATAATTTATGAACAGACAGCCGCTGTCTGTTGATGATGCGGTGGCACTACGGGGCCACGTCTCACACACTACCAATGGGTGACAGCTGGGGCAGTGTGCAGTGGGAACTCTGTCTTTTTCAGAGCAAATGGCCTCAAGGAGAAGCAAAATAAAATCTGTGTGTGTGCGCGTTGGTCCTGCTGTTGTGCATGGTGACAAAAGCGTCCATCCGCCACGGGGCGCTGCCATAGGATCTGGTTGCCATAGGGTTGGGATCTCCTGCACTTTTCTGCTTCCAGGCTCTTGGGAACAAAGGGAAGAGAATGTAACTTGGAGGACTAAGCAGGACAGCCTTGTTCAGGTGGGATTAGGTCATCCTGGATGATGCACAGCAGCACACAGGTGCTGAAGGCGGCCCCGAGGCTGGAGCGAGGGAAGGGAAAAGGAGGTGGGGGAGAGGGGATCTGCAGCCTGCCGAGCCCAATCTGCAACAGATAAAATAATTAAATTCTGCAATAAAGCACTGCTGAGTTATTGCAGGGCTCACCCAGCACTGTGACTCACCCGGCCCCACACGTGGAACCCAAGAGAAACATCTGACAGCGCAGTGCAGCCGCGTCCTGGCGGGGGCCACCTCTGCAAATCTGGTTTGGGTTCCCCTCTGGAGGTTGTCCAAAACACTCCTGGTGTCTGGCACATCCGGGTGAGGGGAGAGTGCTTCCCCAGACAGAGCAGGTTGTGCTGGGGGCTGGGAATGAGGTCATCACTGGGGGGACGTCCCAGCAACCCCCAAGCCCTCGGTTGCCGTCACCTCTGTCCCCATGCTTGGGGCAGCCCCGATGTCACCAACTTGGGGCGTCCACATCTGGGTAAAGGCATGCAGTGATTCTGCTGGTGTTTTGGAAAATGTGATCGTGTCATGGCATGTCCTGCCCCTAAAGAGCATCCCCAGGAGCAGCACAATCCTGCGAGTTTGTTCCCCAAACTCTCCCAATGGGCTTCACACATTTATCTGATATAACCCAGAGACGTGGCTGCTGTCACAGCACATCCCAGCCATGGTGCTGTGGGGGCAGCGATGGGGACAGCGTGTCAGTGCCGATTCCTGAGGCTGTGACGTGGAGCCTGATGCCAGCACACTGCTTGGGGTGGCACTGAGAGCCACGGGGCAAGAGCACGGAGCTCTTGGGAGCAGCAGGAGCAATGCTCCAGCACCCTGTATCCACAACCCCAGGGCACCACCCGGAGCCAAGCGCTGTGTTTGCCAGCATCGATTTTCCTCTTGGCACACTTTGCTTACTCCACTGACCATCACTTCAGCTCCTTTG